>NC_142986.1:7481250-8086458 GCF_061535395.1 Colias eurytheme | reverse complement strand
GTAAAAAAATCAAACTTATAACGCAACGCAATCAAAAGATACCTACATCCGTTAATACTGCAAATTTCCGCAAAATTCAATATTCGCAAGGGAATAAAAAAACACACAGGATGCTTGCCGTGTATACAGTCTACTATAAACTGCTATATAGTTTACTTCTACTTGGTAAATAGCAACGTCTTATAACACAGATAAGGAAAAATTGCTAAAAGTGTAAATTTTTAGTTACAAACATAATAAAAAATAGGTTTTTTAGGACTCCAACTCGCACTTGGCCGTTTTTTTGTTTCTATTGTTTGTGAATTACTTGAAATATCAAGTAAAACTAAGTCAAAGTAGAAAAAGTTAAGTAAGAGGGTAAGAATATTCACGTAGCGTTAAATGTCAGAAGGCTGTTTTGAAACTTGAGACATTGTTTTTTCCCAGTATCACATATTTTTTTTTTTTTTTTTTTTTTTTTTTTTTTTTTTTTTTTTTTTTCGCGCGCCGACCGTCTTACCGAGTGGACGTGCACACCGTGTTATCCGTTACAACTACAATGAACGTACTGCGATCACCTACTGGAAGTGGCATGGTTTCTGTGCATAGTGACCCTCAAATTAATGTGTCTAGTGAAAAGCCCCTTGATCAGCAAGTAACTTTTCGGCATAAAAGAAAATTTAAAGACGATGATGAATTGATCAAAAATGAGTTAAGTGAATTAAACAAACAAATGTCCCGGATGATGGATATGATGTCTGCTTTATCTGAAAACCAAAGAGAGTTCATGAATAAAATTTCAGGCGACATTTCGTCTATTAAACAAGAGATGTCTGAAACGAAATTGTCACTAGAAACACTGAAAATGGAGCAGACTTCGCTGAAAACTAATGTTAATTTGCTTCTAAATAAGAACTCTGATACCGAAATACGACTTAATGGTATTGAGACTAAATTAAAAGACCTACCGCTCCACATAAATAACTTCGAGCAAGCTTCAAACCAGGAAGAGATTACATTTGAAATACATGAGCGTCAAAAACGTAGCAAAAATTTAATAATTACAAACTTACCTGAATGTGACGCTGTCGAGACAACAACAAGAAAAGCTTCTGACTCTAAAAATGTAATACAATTTCTAAAAAACATAATACCGTGTAGCCCAGATCCAGTAGCAACAATCAGACTAGGAAAATTCATACCGAACAAATGTCGACCACTAAAAGTATGTTTTTCAACAGAAGAACCAGTTAAAATAATTTTAAGAAATAAGCACAAAAATTGTAGAAAAGAAATTGGGATTTATTCCGACCAAACTCCACAGCAACGAGCATACCTAAAACTTCTAAAAGATGAACTCAAACAAAAAACGGATGAGGGAATAAAAAACTTAAGTATAAAATATATTAAAGGCATCCCTAAAATCGTTGAAACGGATTCAAAAAACTAGATCAATCTAAAAGAACAGAAGATTTAACCAACCCGACTATCGATAACCTCACATACCAACTAACCAATAACTATGGTGAAATTAAATTTTCGAATAAATCTCTGAAATTTATGTATGCAAATGTACGTAGTATTGTTAAACCAGGTAAATTAGATGAACTTAGATGTGTGATAGAGTCATTTAAATATACAATACACGTAATCATATTGACTGAAACTTGGATAAAAACAAAGGATGAAGGTGAACGACTCCAACTTCCACGATATAAGCACTATTATAATCACAGGTCAAATAGTAGAGGAGGTGGGGTCTCAATATTTGTCCACAATAATCTCCAACACAATCAATGTCACGATCTAGTATTACTTGATAACCATTATCTCTGGGTCCACCTCTATAACTATTCATTGGACATAGGTGCTATATATCGTAAACCAGATCCAGTTACACTACAAAATTTTTTCGAAACCTTTGGAATACAACTTCAAAAAAGTAGCAGAGCCATCATATTTGGTGATTTCAATATAAATTTATTAAACTTGGATCGGACTAATAATACCTACAAGGACTTGGTTGAGATAAATGGCTTCCAACTACTAAACAAGATTGATGAAACATACTGTACACGAGAAACCAATACGACAAAATCAATTCTAGATCATGTAGCCACAAATGTGAAACAAAACGATTTCCACCTTGCCATTGTTGAATCAGCAATGTCAGATCATAAACAGATATTTTTAGAAGTAAAAAAATATAAACCTGAATTATTTAAAAAAATAGAATATGAAGCACTAAATTACAATGAATTATATTTATACATAAAAAATAACCCTATCTACAATAACAATTTAGAATATTCACAAATGGAATTAAGATTAAAAGAAGCAATCAATAAAAACAAAGTCATAAAATCAAAAATACTCAACAAACCAAGACAAGACTGGATACACAGAGATATCATTAAAGAAATCAACGACAGAAATCAAATTTACTACGAGCACAAAATGAACAAAGATAATAAATGCATTGAACAGAAGTTTAAAAAAAAGAGAAATCAAGTAACAGCAAAAATACAGAAAACAAAAAATGAATATTATACAAAGGAATTTAATAAAGTTCTCAAACAACCAAAGAAAATGTGGAGCCTTATAAACTCGTTATCTAGGAATAGCATAAAGGATACTGTCATTCCACAGATCAATACCCCTACCGGCTTAATAAGTGATGAAAAGGAAATTTGTAAGTGTTTTAATATGTTCTTTGCTTCGGTTGGCTCGATTTTAGCAAATAAAATTCCTAAAACTCAGAATTATCAACTTAATGTGATATTAGATAGCAAAAATTCATTCACCCAGTTTAATCCCACTAACGCTGAGGAAGTTAAAAACATTATTAACTCGCTAAACTCAAATACCAGCTCAGGGTTAGATGGCATTAGCGTTAAAGCCTTAAAATGTATCAAAGACTTGATAAGCCATGATCTAGCGTGTTGTATAAATAAATGTCTATCAGAAGGAACATTTCCAAACTCTCTAAAAATTGCTAAAGTCGTACCTATATTTAAAGCTGGTAGCAAAACAGACCCTAACAATTACCGACCAATCTCTGTCCTATCTGTTATATCAAAAATTTTTGAAAGGGTCTTGCATACTCAATTAAAAAAATTCCTTGACTCAATCAACTTTCTTTATCAGAAACAATACGGCTTCCGTCCCAAATCCAATACTCTCTCAGCCACGTCAGATCTTATAACAAAACTTATTAGTAATTTAGACAATAGAAATATCGCGGTCGGCATTTTTGTGGACCTAAAAAAAGCGTTTGATACCGTGAGCCATGACTTGTTGCTAACAAAACTTCAATGCATTGGTATCAAGGGAACAGCACATGAATTAATTAAATCCTACCTCGCAAACCGTTGTCAAATTGTCAAAATTGGATCATGTCAAAGTGATCCCTTGCCGATATGTTATGGAGTACCACAAGGCTCTATTCTAGGTCCACTTTTGTTCTTAGTATATATAAACAACGTACATGAGCTTCCCTTCAAAGGTGACATAAGTCTATATGCTGATGACACCAGCCTATTCTACTATGGACAGTCAATACACTCTTTGATATCGGAAGCTCAACACGATATGACCCTCCTTAACACTTGGCTACAAAATAATCTATTGACAATTAACGTTGAAAAAACTAATTATATTATATTCTCACCTAAATCTAAAAAAGTTCCAACACATGCCCCTCTTTTTATAAATAATCAACAAATTAAACAGATTAATGAAGAAAAATATCTGGGTCTAGTATTGGATAGTCATATGACCTGGAAACCGCATATTGAAAAAGTCAGGAAAAAAATTGTTTCATTGTCTGGTGCATTAAGAGGATTTGCAAAATGTCTTCCAAATACTGTTCGATATACAATTTATAACTCCTTAATTAAATCCCACTTAGATTATCTAATACCGATATGGGGAACATCCGCTAAAACTAACATGAACAAAGTACAAATAGCCCAAAATAGATTAATAAAAACCCTTTTTTGCTATAATTATCTCACTCCAACAAAGAAAATATATAAAGACACTAAAATAATGGATATTTCGCAAATTTACGTCTATAATACTTGTATTCTGATACGAAAATTGTTTAATAAGGAAATTCATACAGATATCACTTTAACTAAGAGGAAGCGAAATTCTAATCTACGACAAAATATATGTATTGACCACCTAAATATCCATCCAGCCCGTACCTACTATGGCTCAAAAAATTTACTTCATGACGGAGTTAAAATATATAATAGCCTACCTACAGATATAAAACAAGTAAAATCATTAGGATTATTCAAAAAGAAATTAAAACTTCATATACTACAAAATGAAAATATGCCCTGAAATAACTATCGTGTATACAAATTACAACTTAAAAATATAAGTGAATAAAATAAAATCAGCAATATAAATAAAAATAACAACGATCACATACTTACTCACCTAGTTTAAAAAAAAATCAAAAGTAAAATTACTTCAAAAAAATAAATTAATATAACTAATATAAAGTGTTAAATATAACATAAAAAGTATATATATTTTATGATTATTTTAAAATAAAGATTAAAAATCATTACATCATATTATGAATTATTATACTTATACATATTATATAAAAAAAAAACCGGCCAAGTGCGAGTCGGGCTCGCGCACAAAGGGTTCCGTAGCAGCAAATATAATAAATTACAGTTAAATCAACCTATCTCAAAAACTATAAGAGATACTTTGATCAAACCAAAAATCGTTGAAAGAGTTAATTAGCATGCATCACCTCTATTTTTTTTAGAATTTTATACCCCGTAGTTATAAAAATAGAGGGGGGGGGACATACTTTTTACGACTTTGAGAGCTGATATCTCAAAAACCGTTCACTTTAAGAAAAATGTTTTTTAGAAAACTTTATATCATTTTAAAAGACCTTTCCATTGATACCCCACACGGGTATGTACATCGAAAAAAAAAATTTCATCCCTCAGTTACATGTATGGGGGGCCCCACCCCCAATTCTTTTTTTTACTATTTAGTGTCATATTTTTGTAGCGGTTCATACAACACATATTCCCATCAAATTTCATCACTGTAGTACTTATAGTTTCCGAGTAAATCGGCTGTGACAGACGGACAGACGGACAGACGGACAGACGGACATGACGAAACTATAAGGGTTCCGTTTTTGCCATTTTGGCTACGGAACCCTAAAAACAAGATTGTATTAATTGAATTACTTTAAATAGCTAAGTCAACACTAAATTACTATTTACTCTAATTTTTAAATAAACTTACTATTAATATTTATTTTAGTTCATGCAATCGGTGTCACATTTAGTTGCTTTATATCCGTGTAAACATTCCTCACGAACACAGCCATACCGTCATAAGACGATATTATTGCACAAAATAATCTCCACTCACCCGCAAATTTTTTAATTTTTTTGTCAAGGTGTACAACTTTGTAAAATACTGTGAAACTTTAGAATAAGTGAATTGTAAAATTCTTTGAAAATAAATGTCTCTAAACCTACTATATTATTAATTATCATTTTTAAACGTAACTAAGTGATTTTAATACTTAAAAGACATGTGCCATTATTAAAACTGAGAGATTTGTAGTAATTTTCATTCAATTTCTTTAAGAATATTACAAAATTGTGTTTTTTATCAGTACCATGTTAGCCTCGTCAGTCCCCTGGAGGCCAATTCCAGAAAATTTAAAATATCTCACAATCTACTTAAAAAACTGGCTGGCCCGATTTGGAACAATATATTCATTAGATTAGCTATCATATACACCCTAATTTGTAACAATCTGATATAAAAAATATAGTAAACAAAATATCCTCAAAAGTTACCCCATTTTTGTATAATCACCCATATATATATATGTACTAGCGGCCCGCCCCGGCTTCGCCCGTGGTACATATGAAAAATAGATGTTGGCCGATTCTCAGACTTACCCGATATGCACAGAAAATTTCATGAGAATCGGTCCACCCGTTTCGGAGGAGTATGCAGACTAACATTGTGACACGAGAATTTTATATATAAGAGATAAGATATGTATTATAAACTCAAAGGTGACTGATATAGTGACAGCCCAAACCACTGGACGTATCGGACTGAAATTTGGCATGCAGGTAGATGTTAGGACGTAGGCATCCCGAAATTCTTGCCGGAACGGGGAAAAACGGGGATGCACTTACAAAGTCGTGGGCGGAAGCTAGTATGGTATAATTATTGTACTTCAACTGTACTACAATATGGTTTGATACAACTAGTTCTAGTTACGTATGATCATCAAGTGCTTGTGCAATAAAATTTCTAAAATTACATTGAAATATTATGTCGTGCCTGAACCTATAAAATTGTATAGAATCGCGTAATAAACCGTTGTTTTCGTAGTAAAGGTAGTTGCGTAACTACGTCAGACTATTACATTTCTGATAAGGTTTTTACGATTTGCGAGAACGCTATCAACATCCTCGTTAAAATATCCTGTATTGTAATGGTATCGGTAGGTAATATAATATTATAAAAAATAATTAGCTCAATTATGCTTGCTCATTAATTATATTTCATGATATGGTATGTCAGAAAAGTTCTCAAAATTTTGAAATACATAATATATTATTTAAAGGTATTTAAAATTTAAAATATAAAAATTATGTTTCCTTACGATAGATACCTATATTTTTTCTTTCAACCATCCTATGTATTTTTTAATTGAACATTGACAGCACTAATTCGAGCGTAGGCTGATAGCCCAATTTATTATTAAATACATATAAAGATAGCTATGTTTATTAATTAGAACAATTTCAGTAGGTACAGAATCCAGAAATTTTTTTCAGTCATTATCTTTCTTTTTAACTAATAATTTACAATTATTGTCAATCAGTATATTCAACTTGATTAGCTCTACCACCTTTAGCACGTAAACATTATTTTTCTGTACCTTTATTGTTACCACACTCCTACATACAGTATTAATTATAATATGAATCAATTCTTTGAACAACGAAAATGCAAGTAATGATTTATCATGAATTTCGAGTCACATAATACATAATCCCTAAATGGATTCTTATTAATTTCAAAGCGTTTATAGTTAGTACTTATAAGTTATAACTATTACGTATCAACAGTTTTTGATTTAAGAGGAAAAAGGTTAAACAAGAAACGTTAGATTAAATATGGAATTTCCAAGATAACGAGGGATTTACGGATCCCTCAGGAGAATTCTTCGAAATATTACCTTGGTTATTGTGAAATATATATGTAGGTACTTATATAATATAGATATATTTAATGTTATCGCAAACCTTGTATCATGGTTGTTTCCACTATGTGGTATTTAAATAAGTACATACTGAAGAGATAAGGCGGAACTAAAAAGAATATACTATTGTATATCTAATGTTATGTTTGTCCTTATTCATTGTTATTTTAATAGAAATGATATATTGTGTTTGATTTAGTTTTGTTAGCATATGCGCTAGAATAAGTAAACGTGCATAAAAAAACTCGGTATGCTAATTTAATTAGAATATTGAGAGATGATTTTTGACTGTTTAAAATTATTTTATATGGAAGACTAGCTTTCCGCCTGCGGCTTCGCCCGCGTTTTCGAAGAAAAACCCGCATAGTTCCCGTTCCCGTGGGATTTCCGGGATAAAACCTAGCCTATGTTACTCGTGGATAATGTAGCTTTCGAATGGTGAAAGAATTTTTAAAATCGGTCCAGTAGTTTATGAGCCTATTCATTACAATCAAACAAACAAACAAACAAACAAACAAAGTTTTCCTCTTTATAATATTAGTGTAGATGTAGATGTAGATAAAAATAATCTTTTTCTCCTAATTTGAAACGCACCTTGGAAAAAAGTCATTCAATGCAATACAAAAAAAGATTTATTGCTACCAAACAACACAATGATATGATTATACACTATAGGACAAATAAAAATAAAAAAAATACAAAAATACGGGGTAAAAATAAAGTATGAAATGGATAAAGTAAAGCATTATTGGACTGTATTATTGCCTTTTTGCTGCAGCCCAATAATTTGCGGTTTCACTCAAAAAAATGAAACTATTAATTATGAAAAACTTATCTTATCGTAAATATTCGAAGGCTGGTGGAAATGAGGAAATTAGTACTGAAATATAACAATCACGTAACTAACGTATAATTGAATATAATAAGTGTAATTATCGTTTCGAAACTACTGATAATTTAATTAAAACTTTTTCCTATTGCTATTTCGTGTGAAACCTTATCAAATGATTTATTGTTGAGATAAAAACATGATAAAACTATAACATTTTTTCCTCACGATTAACTATATTATATATAGCAGTGCTCGTCGTATCCTTATTTTGAATACTAAAAAAAAAATATAATGTGGCATACATTATAACAGACCATTTGAATTATTTAACTCTTGCAATAATAAATTATTATAATTATTTTATATTACAGTTATTAAAAATAAACAGATAAATGAAATCATATAAATATGATGACGATAGCTATGACGAATTGCCAAATGTTATCCGTAAAGATGATTTGAAATACATTGGGTAGTTAAAATTAAATTTAAAAGTAACAATATAATTATTATATCCAAAATAAATAGTACCTAGATACTAATACGAACTATGTACACCATAGTTAAAACTTTACATTGATAAAATCACTTTTTCGGATACCACATATACTTTTTCGAAAAGACTTGTAAATTTTTCAAAAGGCAAGAAGCTCGCAAAAGTATGCAAAACAGAGAAATTTAGTTTCATTATATGGAGATAAGATAGTATCTTAGCGATTGTTTTTACAAACATTACAAAAGTTAGAAACCGTGTCGAGCATGCCGCCTCTAATTGGTGCACATCGTGTTCAAATGGTGAATGCGTTTCTTTAATATCATATAATTATATAATTACATTATTAATAACCTAACATTATGTTCGATACATCATGTATGATAATTGTACTTGTCATTGATTAAGTATCTACGCGAGAAGTGGAATTTTTACAACTAATTACAATGTAAAACTATTTAATTTTAAGTCACGCTGAATTTTATAGAAGCATCGGTGGTTTCTTCAGACATTCATTTCATTTTCGTCTGCATCTTATACAAGTCATATCACTATTGAGTATTGACCACTGCTTGAAACGGTGAAGAAAAACATCGTGAGGAAACCGGCATGTCCAAATCAAAAGTTTGATGACACGTTACATCCGCTAACATCATAACATGTCTGTGTAGTGTGTGTGGAACCTTTTGGGAGCTTTAAGTTCGTATTGTTGATGTTCAGCAAATTATTATGTTCGGTTATGAATAGTGTCAGAATTTCAGCCCATATAGTAGGGAGCCCAATTAATAAAAAACAAATTTTGGAAACAGATTCGTGTCCCTTACTTGAAGGAGATTTTTATTTATTCCTACTTGTTCTCTATTTCTTTTTGTGTAGTCTCTACGCAAAATTATCTACAAAGTACAACCATATTACACTTAATTTCACCCAACAAAACCTCAGATCATATCTATACTAATATTATAAAGCTGAAGAGTTTGTTTGTTTGTTTGAACACGCTAGGGACTTCAAAGGAACTGGTTCGATTTGCAAAATTCTTTCGGTGTTAGATAGCCCATTTATCGAGGAAGGATATAGGCTATATATCATCACGCTAAGACCAACAGGAGTGGAGCACTGCGGGTAAAACCGCGGGGCACAGCTAGTATGTAATATAAACTCATAAGCCGCAGAGCATGAATCGTAACAACACACCGCCTTTCGCTGGGCCACTGACATCGATGTTGTTCGCAAGCCGATACATTATGGATTGTGTTATAGTTGTACCGTTGCGATTTGATGCTGTTTGGAGAATACTGTGCGTTGCAAGATTGCTTGGTTGTGTACATAATATATTTTTTCTGAGATTAGGACTGTTCTTTGGCTGTATCAAATGAAAGTACCTAAATACTAAATAGGAATCGATTCTTTAATTTAATCTCTCATTTATAAGAGATTTATAAGTTATTTCTAGTATGTACTTTTGCCGTTTAAACAGCAATAGTACATAAATTTGTTATATTTTATGTAGATACATTTGTTATTCACTGTATAGGTATGCAGGAGCCAGGAAACAAAATTTGTATCGAATTTGTTCCTTTTTATGTTTTAGAGCTTTTATAGTATAAGTATGTATATCAATCTTTCTTTTATTCAAAAAAGCCTGTGAGCCTGTGGCAGTCCTTGTTGCTTCTCTTATGTGATTTGTGAATGTGACATGATATCGATTATTTTGATTCTAGAAATTGGCGGTTTCATCAATTATAGACAACATTTACCGGTTTAACTGGTAGCGTAAATAATGCAAATAATATGAAAATTAAATCATGTACAGTCTGATAATACCTCATCTACACTATAGATTGTAATAGGGTTGAAATAGCTTAAATAGATCTATTTTTTGATGTAAGCCAGATCCTTGAGTTTTATGTTGGCGGAAAACATAGTTAGTACGTATGAAGGTGATGACTTTTCTGTTCTCTATCTAATTATCGTCCTTATTATTGTTCCCATAGCAGAAATCAGCCAGGATTAAAAAACAAATTAAAAATTAAACTTTAACTGTCTTACCACAAAAAACTTTAGAAAGCGTTTTTTTAAACGCGGGTTTTCTTTAAGCGCGGGTTCTCTTTAATCTTTGTCGCAGTTCACATAGACACACACATTAAAGTGACAGATCTCTGGTTTAAAGTTAGACTGTGTTTAAATAGTTTTATGGTAAGACCATGATAAAATTCATTCCAGTCGGAATGAATTTTATCATGAATTTAAACATCATTGAATATTTTCCATTGGAAAATATTCAATGATGTTTAAATTGATAGATATTCCGCATCGAAGTTTATTTATTCCTTTTTTACCATCCAGTTAACTTCATTCACTTAATTACTTTGTAACAGTCTCCCATATAGGTGCTACTTCATATTAATGGGTTTAATCAGAGTATTTTTTCTATCAGCTAGCGTATGAACGAGGTATAAATATTAGTGAGGCCGCGTGCCCCCAATCCGTCACGGCAGATCATGTTATCGCTAATTTAGCCTTATCTAGCTGTATCTAGGTCGACAGCTATGACGATTATAGGGTTCCGTAGTTTTTGTTTGTGAAACTTTTATAAAGCAGACAGCGTACAGCTCTATTTTGATAGTAAGGGCTTCGACGAGGTCTGAATAATGTCATTATCCAAATCCGCTAAAGCTCTTCTCAAAATAAAAATATAAGCTCTGGCATTACGTGAACAGGGAAGTGCTTAGTTTCAGTCATAAATTATTATATGTACGTTAGTCTGTAAGATATTATATATTATATGGGTCTGTAAACTGGGTCTGTAAATTTATTGTCTGTTACCAATTGTTCTAGTTAAATCATTGTTTTTCATACAAAGGTTCAGCACGTCGAAGTTAATTAGATAAAATTGAATATTCCAAATATCAATTTTATCTAATTAACTTCGAGCTAATTAATCTTGAGCGGCTCAGTTAATTTAACTAGTGTTTGCAAAACATATTTTATTCATTCTTTAATTTTATGCTTCAGCAAATATTTTTTTATAAAGGTTTTGAAAGGCTCTTGAGAGTTTATACATAATATTAACGTTCATGACCAGTTTTTTCTTCATCCTTCAATTTTTCCGATAGCAATCTATTAGGTTATCAACTTATCACATTATTATTTACTTCGTGATAATATATTGTAATTGTTAATTTATTAAGATAGAAAGAGGATCTTTTACGAGAAATCAAATGCTTGCAAATGACGCATCCATTATTTTTGAATCTGGTAAATATTATATTTGCATTTGCTTATAACTTTTAATTAACGTTTTCTGATTATTTTTAATACTACGAACAATATTTTTTTTGTGGAAGCTGAATACCTAACTTTATGTTACTTTATGTCTCACAATAATTAAAGAAAAAAAAAATAACAAATCATACGAATAATATCCCTTAAGATCTTTTTTTCAACCGTTAATAATCTGTCCAACAAAATATTACATATAATACTTACATTATATTATCTGTGACAAATTGACAATACTATAAAATGTCCAAAGCTCCAAAGTATATATATAAATCATATAGAACACCTTTTAAAAGTGGTTGTTTAATCGATTTTCGACGAGTAGGTTCTTCTAGTATAATATATTACTTAACACTTACAAAGTTATAAAGCTGAAGAGTTTGTTTGTTTGTTTGAACTCGCTTATCTCAGAGCCTACTGGTCCGATTTGAAAAATTATTTCGGTGTTAGATAGCCCATTCATCGAGGAAGGCTATAGTATAGATAGGTTCTACATATTGTATAAACGCGCTATGACAAACAGTAGCGGAGCACTGCGGGTAAAACCGCGGGGCACAGCTAGTCTGAAATAAAACAAAAAGAAAAATGCACATTAACTTGTTAAATTTATTTATTTAAAAGTATTTATAATCCACTATTTGACTCATCATCATTATAACTATTCAGTAAGCATGCTTTTTATAATTCGGAGTTTCATGTTGTCATCAGGATTTGAACTATGTAAAAATGGAGCTGAGTTTTAGGCAAATATTGTTTACTTTACAGTAGAAAACGATAAAAATTATTCTAATAATATAAAGAGAAAAGGATAGAGATTATATATATGTTAGCGCGTTTAATTTAAAGATAAAATTATATTTTAAAAGTAAATCAATTGATGAACTTAATTAATTATTTTAATAATAATCAAATGGATAAAAGTATTAATAATCATTTAATTATCAAATAATAATAATATTACATGTCATATTCAAAATAACGATCAAAACAACACAAATAACACCTGCGCTGACTCACACAGTCACGCCACTCGAATAGTCGTCCTATAAATAACGGTCGTTTGCAGTTGCGAGTCATTCTTGTACCGACTTTGGTCGAGTCAAGATGTCTAAAAAGTATTATATCAGTATTTCATTACGTAATACGACCACGCTTTAACATCAGAAGTAGAAGATGAACCAGCCCTTACTCGGAATCCTGGCAGGCTGGCACTAATTCTTCCATCATACTACGTGACAGTGTGCAACTGTCACTGTCACCATCATGACAGTATGCGACTGTGGACTTCAACCTTCGTAAAAATTGAATTGAATTGACTTCATGTCAACAATTCCTGATGAAGGAACTCGCACAATGTGTGTTTTCTTGTGCATTGTGTGAAGTAAATGTTTGTGGTGTGGAATATTGTAACGGTAATGTAGTTCATCAATATTATAATATGATGTGCAATCCGGGCGGTTGTCCAGGATATTTGAGCCTTTAATTGTGGTAAGCGAACGACGTGCTTATGTCACAAATAATAAGTTTTTGATCCCAGGGAATTTGAATCCAATGTGGTGCCTTCGATGGCGCCCAGTGTAAGCTATTGTGTTGGTAAATTATTACTTTTCTGTATTTTGACGATTAAAAAACGCTTCTAAGCGAAGTCCAGTTGAATAAATCAATATTTGAGTTTGAGTTCATCATGTGGATGTGATGGTGTACTATAAGGTCAGTTTGGCCGAGCGGTTATGTTTGTGTTATAATACATTGTGTTTTGACATCACGAGATAAAATTACCGTACTCATTTCAAATGAACGTACGAGAACGTTTTGTGTTATTGTTTTACTATGGCCAAGCCAGATATAACTTGTATTTTAACTTTTAATTATGTTCCAGGACTTATGGTTATCACTTGAGAGTTGAGATACAGATGAGATACAGAAGCCGCTGTTCGCAGCTGGAAAAACTCGTTGAGCTATCGAATCCTATGTAAATCACAATAATACTCGACAATGATTGCTATGAAGCGAAAAGTACAAGCAATTGCTAGACTACTATTGTGTCCTATGTACGTGTAAGAATAGTACCTACCAAAGCCAAATTTAGATGACCGTGTTAGCGGTAATGGAAACTAATTATGATAACCGACTGCCACTTGTCTGTACGGGTCTTCTGTGACTTAGTCTGACAACTGGGCAGATAATAATACAATCGAATGCCACTTGTCTGTACGGGTCTTCTGTGACTTAGTCTGACAACTGGGCAGATAATAATACAATCGAATGCCACTTGTCTGTACGGGTCTTCTGTGACTTAGTCTTACAACTGGGCAAATAATATAATCGGATGCCACTTGTCTGTTCGGGTCTTCTGTGACTTAGGCTGGCAACTGGGCAGATAATAATAGAATTGAATGCCACTTGTCTGTACGGGTTTTCTGTGACTTAGTCTTACAACTGGGCGATAAATAATAATAACCTGATTGTCACTTGTCAGTATGGATCCAGATAGTGGTTTAGCCTGACAACTGGACAAAGAAAGCAAATAATTTGAATATTATACTTAAAACAAGTCTGAATGTCAATTTATATCATTGATATTAATTCGAGTTTTGAATTACCGCTCAGAGCACGAGCTTTTTTCAGAATGGCCGTGTTAGCGCGTTTAATTTAAAGATAAAATTATATTTTAAAAGTAAATCAATTGATGAACTTAATTAATTATTTTAATAATAATCAAATGGATAAAAGTATTAATAATCATTTAATTATCAAATAATAATAATATTACATGTCATATTCAAAATAACGATCAAAACAACACAAATAACATCTGCGCTGACTCACACAGTCACGCCACTCGAATAGTCGTCCTATAAATAACGGTCGTTTGCAGTTGCGAGTCATTCTTGTACCGACTTTGGTCGAGTCAAGATGTCTAAAAAGTATTATATCAGTATTTCATTACGTAATACGACCACGCGTTAACATATATTTAGAAAAAATTAGGTATCTCAACAATTACATAATTCAATCTCGTTAGAAAAATATTCATATAAAAAATATAAATTAATTTGATGACGTCAATTGCTACATTATAAATTAAAAAAGATTATTTGATATACGATTATATTATGTTAAATGCATTCAAATTGTATCTAGTAGGTAATGATCATTAAAAGTATTCTAAAGTATAAATATAACTGTATAATTCGGGCTGGAAAATATACTCAATTAGAATGATGTATGTATTTAATATTTTGGTTTTATCATTTATGGCATTAAAATGCTTTTTAAATACATCAATTATTTCGCCACGCAGACGACGCGGGTTCGAATCCCGCCTCGTGTAGGTATGATATTTGTATTTCAATACAAATATTAGTGGTCTGTCGCAGGAAAATGAGATTTTACGAAACCCTTTTATATATCACGAAATTACGGAATATATCGAATGCTGTTTATTACGTCTTTTAACAAAAAGTAGTGTTACTAAACAAAGTTACAATAATTCTCTCCTCATTTCCCTGCTACATATTGATTGGATAACATTCAAACGGAAATGTGATAAAATTGTCAGCAATTTATTGTATTAGTGTGTGAATTAGGCAATTTGAAGTGATGCCCTTACTCCGCCGCAAGGCTGGCTTTGACGTCAGAGCGAGGACACATCGACTCTGTGTAACATTATTTATGGATGTGGCATTTTACTGTATAGCCTTTTTTCTAACGCTTCATGTGTAATTAATTGGATTTATTTATAGAATTCGGTTTTAAGTTGCATGTGATTAACGCGTTATTTAGTGTAACCAGAAATAGAACTTTAATTGATTTTATAAAAAAAAACTTGATTTTTTCTGACACGGTTATCATTGAATGTGTAAAATAACTAAAAGACAAAAAAAAATTAAGACAACTTTTTATTATATATATATTAAAATTCTATTAATTGAATGCAGTCATAAATCATAATACATATAAGCGCTCATTCAGGCACTTCAATTAGCTAAATTTGAACTTACCTATATTAGGTAAAAATTTACACTGTCTGCCATCTTGAGTATTTAGTTTTCTAACTGTTAACAGTTAACATGTTTTTAGTATATTGATTAAGCTATAAGTCATTAGGGTTGTTACGATTAAGATGCTGTTATAAAGAGTAGAAAATTATTGTATGTATTTTCAATGACATTGAACATCCATCGAAGTGTCATCAAATAAAATCGTCGACCCACCGTCGTCTGCGTCGTCGGTCACTGGTTAGTGCCCATACGTATATGGTAATTCGTATAAATTGTCGCCCTAGTTCGTACTAGGGCGACAATTTTATGTGAGTGACTTAGGTACATACTACATAGAGGCCTTTAGATTCGATTCTGCTGGAAAAAAACATTTATTTTCTCTTCTTTCTTGATACTTACTGGGTTTTCACAATTTATAATAATATTGTGTAATTAAAATATTTATTTGAGTATGTTTATCAGTTGCATATTTACAATATAAGCTTTGTTTAATTTTGAAATAGATAGCGTACCTCTTGTTATTTAAATTCATAGGTAGATAATTATAATCGAGAGATTTAACGTTTGAAAAATTATAAAAAAGAAATGGTTTATAATTTAACATACCTAGTAGGTATTTATAGGTTCTTATAGTATACAATTATAAAATTCATTAGTTCCCGCACCAACCAATGATTATCTTCAAAAAATGTGTAGATGGTGAGGCAGCACAAAACAAACAAAAGAGCCGTTTTTCCATACAAACGTAGTCCCCTGTTTCCTCCCTGGATTGTGCCACTAGAGCAATATATTTTTTACTATCAATCTATGGTAACTTTAGCCATGTTCCTACGTTTTCTTTTTTGGCATATCTTAATTATTAAAAAAGATAAAAATCTTTCAAAACGTAAGAAATAGGACAGATTTTTCGTTATGTCGTGTTCGTCTTACATACAACTAATTTTTGAACATTATAATATAAAAAAAGCAAGACGTAGGAACATAGCCTATACTTTTCTCTACAAAATTATGTTCGTTATACATACTTATGTACTGACTGGAAAATCATATTATGCTCGCAATAACCAGCCTTGGATATTGCAATGCAATAATATGAATTTGCCAGTCAGTTCAATTCACGGCGTAATCTGTCTGGAAATAAGAGGCCATAATACGGCCCCAGCTATAATAAAAAACACGATGCCATAATGTTTTATGTTAGCCATTTATAATATTCATGATAATAATAAAAAATCACTATAATTTACGTCGGCACTTACGTAAATCGTAATTTAGAATGCATAGAATTAAAATAGTTTGAATTATTTATAGAAAATAATTAATTAAACTTAATAAATGAGTCTGATGTCTAATTAAAATAATTTATCTTTGTATGTACATTATACATAGCGAAAAGGTATGTAAGAATAGATGCAAAAAATTAAACATTATTTTCTAATTTTAATAAGTACCTAAGTGTTTATTTATTAGGATTTAAAAAATATAATGTATTTCATACCTTTGCTATGTAACAGGCTTGCACGATTACAACGATCGATCGTAGAAATTAGGCGAAATATATGCTAATTAGTTAATTACTTCAAAAAGCCGGCATTACAATAAAGACGTGAATATGAAACTGTATTAAATCCTGCATCCTGCAAATTAAGGCAAAATAAATAAGTTGAATTCTTGCTGTAAGAACTTTATGTATGATGTTGTTATATGTTTATTCCTAGGTTAAATATAAAAAAGCACCTAAATAGGATAACAAGCGACATATTCTCGTTTCATGTTATCGATAACAGTATCACAGCGCGTGTAGCAAGTGTACACAAAGATGCATTTGCGTCATTCTTATACGCCTCCATTTCATGGTGGCACTCAAATGTGCGGTTTTTCTGTACTATTGAAGGTTATATTCTCTATTTTCCTGTTTGGAAGTAGGAGATTGCTGTTTAATCTATTTTAGATTACTTGAATCATTTTTGTACTGGCCTAAAGTTCACAGAATTCGTAACTTCTTGTCTTTGTCGTTAGTAGAGCCACATAATGTAAATAGTTACGTAGAGTCAATAGTCAAAACAACTACAATTGTTATGTCTGCCCTGTCGAATTATCTTGATGCATCAAATATATATTAAACAAACAATAGTTAAGGCTCAATAATATTATAAACTAGCTTCGCACCTTGGTTCTGCCTGTGGTACACTGTCGAAGATTGGTCGAACCAACTCAGAAACCTTCGTGGGCTCATGCCACACACAACAACACTTTGCCTGATCATCATATGATCAAATGAATAGCTCTATAAAGAACATACAAATAAACATTCATTTTATATGTATAAAATACGTAAAAAATACAAGTTTCAGTCCAGAAAATTCTCATCAATTCATGAATACTAGTTTCTATGCCAAGAACTAATATAATGAAAATACCTAAATGTTAAATTGCGATTATGAGATTTGTGTTGTCAAATATTTAAAACACAATCAGAGCTTATGGTCTCATCTTTATGTAATCTATTATCTAGTATAAATAAATAAATGATAAAGGATATATAAAACTAATGCAAGTAATTAATAAGAAAGTGAATATTAAATTCATTTGTTTATGTTAAAACTTATTTACCTGTTACAAATATTATGTAATAAACGTAATTCACATAATTCATTCAGTAAATTATAAAAACAAACCTCTGAAAACAAGCTTTGTTTTACTTTTTAATTCTTTCAAATTATAAACATTATCAAATTAAAGATCTCTAAAAAGTTTAACATCATTTTTTTATGTAGGTTTTGCGTACATTTAATAAAAAATAATTAAAGCGCACAAATATTAATTAATTTTATATAAATAAACAGCAACACACTTTACTACTTTACCTATAACCGCAACGCAAAAAAAATGCACATTGTGGTAAGAAATTTTGCTTTCCTTGAACTTTTGATGTATTTTTTTTATTTTTAATTAAAGTCTAGTACGCACAGTAAGCATAACAAATTTATTTATTATACGAGTATAAGTCACAATAATCAGGAAAGAACCTCGACTGCAGTCACAAAGATTTACATCAACTGAAACCGATTTTTATGACTATTTTGCATCTTATTTGCAGAAACAATTCATAATGTTGAGGAAGATTATTTTTTCCTTGTTATTTATGTATTTCCTGATAATCTTCAAAATGTATTTTCCTTTCAATTCGATTTTGTGGTAGATTAAGTACTATGTCCTTATATTGATGATTTAGTGGTTAAGTTCTCTATCACATTTAAATAAAAAGTTCGAGACAGAATGAATTTACAAAATTTCAAATTGTAGTTTTTTTATATATTGTTCTTATAACCATTTCTCCAATCAATAAAGGAAAAGCCTAGCTATAAAATTGGCTTATTCAAATAGGTAGTTGTCAGGGTATTGTGTTTTGAAATAACCCGAACTTGACCAGCATGGACCACTATGGCCAATACATTCATAAGCTTTTTAATATAACTTTCAACAATAATTGCTATCAATAGCGTCAATAATTGCCTACATAAGAACCCTTATAACATTACTCCTCTATTTAGACAGTCGGGTAAATTATATCAGCAAGTTATTTAAGTCGTGACATGAGATGATTACAGCTATTGTTCTCATCATTGTTGAAAGGTTTTACGTTTAAACTGTATCATAGTTGTGCAATTATATTATATCATTGTATTAAGATCTAGAAAGAGACTAGTTAGGTATCAAATAATTACTGCGATTAGAAAATAATATCACAATTATGTATGGATTGTTTTGGGGCATTATATTTACTCCTATGGTGCTGAAACTACTGGCCTCTGAGACGAGAACTCACCATCTTCCCCGGTCCTGAGCGGTCTCTTGCCAATTTTATTATTGGCTCGTAGCACGCGCAGGTCCATCTCTACTCGATCGCGCCGCGATACTTAGGTCGTCCAACCGGCCGTGGCCCAGGGGCACTATCGTATTATTCATTTTGAAAATAGTTAATCCATTTCTGTTTTATTGTCGGTAATAGTTAAAAAGGTAGGTATATAGGCAATGATTTGGGAGAAATCAAATAAATTCTTTAAAAATATAAAGGGTCGTTCCAAATTACCACTCATAGAGTTCCTGTGATCTGTGTTAATACCACTATTTTCTATCAATACTAGCGGCCCGCCCCGGCTTCGCCCGTGGTACATATGAAAAATAGATGTTGGCCGATTCTCAGACTTACCCGATATGCACAGAAAATTTCATGAGAATCGGTCCACCCGTTTCGGAGGAGTATGCAGACTAACATTGTGACACGAGAATTTTATATATAAGATGTACTCGTATGTGTGAAGACTGAAATGTCTGTCTGCTTGCATTGTAGTTGCCTTTCGATCTTCTATGCGATCTATTTAATTAGTTAGTTTCTTAAAATAGATAATTAAAGATTTTCTGTTATTCACATTGACACTTCCCACTTTCCACAGCTTCAGTAATGTAGTGTTGGTTTATAATGTAGAGTATGTCTATAAAGCGTTCTTTCATAAGGAATTTTCCTAACGATTTAGGAATCGTCCCAGCTGTAATGTTAATGAATGAATAAATAGTAAATAATTAACATGAATAGATACTATATTTTTTTACGATTATTATAATAAAAGAACTTAGGTTTTTATGGTCAATAGACATTATCTATCTATCTACGCACTTTAATAATTTATTTAAAAATATTCCTACTTATTATATCTAGAGCTTAGATAAAAAATGATTCTTTTATTTTTTCTGAGTGATTAAAGTTGTTCGTTTTTATTCTAGGTTGCATGGCTATTACTTCGTGGAGGCAAAAAGGAGTAAAATAAATAAGGTAAAACCATTGAACATTTTATTTCGTTTCTAAGTACTTACACGTGAATAATATTTGCGTCATTGGGAGCAAATGTAAAATAGTGTTACGGATTACGAAGTACTGTATGCATAATGTAAGGCCTGAGTAAACATTCCTTCAAGGTTCGAAGGAATTTTTGAGTCGTAATCGTTTTTCCTTACATTTGACTCGCTTACTTCAATGAGTTATTCACGTCGAAAATTTTGACTACCAGATAAACATATTGTATGTAGAATGTTTTTTTTTTGCAATTACTTACGTTAATGTAAAGGTTTTTCGTGCACCCTTGATCAAACTTTGTATATTGAAGTTTTACTTATACTATTTCTGCTATAGAATAATTGTTAAGCTATAATTGCTGCTGCTTAATTAATTGTCTCAATGTAGTAATTAGTGTTTACGCAAAATTATTTAAATGAATGATTGTTCATCCGTGAAATCAGTACGCAAATGTCGCGCACAAAAAGTAGACTTCTGGAAAGAAATATCCTAATTTACATTGAATAACAAATTTTTTCCAGGATGCCGCGCCTAGAGCAGCCGCCGGAAGACTTCCGCCGCATTCTGCGCGAGAAAGCACTGAACCACAGTTTGTTTTACTTGAAGCTCGGCGCGGGAGTGACGCCCGAGCTGCCCAAGCACGCGCACGGGCAGACGGCGCCCGTCCGCCGGCAGAGCGACACTGCGGCCGCGCGCTCCCCCCGCCACACGCAGCCGCGCGTCTCCGAGCTGCTCAAGCGCTTCGAGCCGGGGCCCATGCAGTACCTGCGCCTGCCGCGAGCGGTCACGCCCACGGAGGACATCAGCTCGTCGGACGATGACGACCGCGCCGCCGTCAGGCGCAGAAGCCGTGACTTGAGCGACGATTCCGCGGTCGAGCTGGAGCCCCGGAGGCGGCACTCGCACCCCCGCGACGTCACCCCGCCGCCGGACGCGATGTCACCCCGTCGGGAGAGGACCCTCATTGAGGCGAACGTGGTGGAGATCGGACGGCGGGGCAGTGAGGGGTGTGAGACGCGAGGGCGCTGTGTGAGGACCCCGAGCGTGGTGGTCAGTGACTATTCGGACGGGATCGCGGTGGGAGCCACGGAGGAGGAGGTGGACTGGCTCAGGTCGAGGTCGCTGTCGGCGGACTCCGCCTGCTCTTCCTGTTCCACTCTGTCCAGCCGCGATGATGAGGAATTCGAATCTCCCCCGCTGCAAAAGAAGGTAAGATTTGCTGATTTTATTTTAATAAAATAAGGTTTAATTTAAAAGGTAGTAGTATGAAATAATATATCTACTTGGTATTAAGTAAGGCAAAAATCATTGAAACTGCCAATATACAGTATTTATACTTAATAAAATATTAAATTAAGGATTTAAAAAAAAACTAAAATTATTTTTACGCCAGATCGACATTTTTATCGAAATACACGAATACACGAAGAATAATAATTATTATGTGGATAAGAAAATCTCTTACTGACATAAAATATAGTGCAAAATCATCTCAACTAAATACGTAAACAATGTCTCATGGAGTCCCGTTACGCAACGTGCGAACGGACAAACAAACAAATAAATGAGCGAAATATTATTTAATCATTACAATCACTATTCGATCAATCACCTCCTAATGACGTCAATAGATTGTTTAAATTTTAGTTAAACCGGCTTCAATGATATATCACGGTCCATTTAAGTAATTGTTTATTTTTTGTCATTAAATTTGAATGCTGAATATTTAAGATAAAGATTACGATTCAATGTTGAATTATGGAAAATATTGTGTAATTATGCAGATTACCATTTTTATTTTAACTCGATAGGTATGCCTTTTGAATTACAATTAGGATACAATGTTTTTAACAGTTGATAAAGTACTTAAATATTACCTACCTTATGCTTTTAGAATCTATGTCATATTGTAATACTGTGGTCGTAAGTATGAAAAATAAATACTAATAGTAATAAATAGGATGAAAGAAAAAAAGTAACCCAAATTAATTCAACATAAGCTTTCCTCTTCGTTCAAAAAAGCTCTACCATATAATGGAACGTTCCGCGATATTTTTGACTAGAAAGAGCGGCCTAATTTTGGAAGAAGGTTACCCCTAAATAAGGAATGATTAAAATATACCTATTGTAAAATCTTTTTACTATTAATATACGTATGTTTTTATGGAAATAGTTAACAGATTCTTATTATATATAAGTAATGAGAGAGATAAAGGTCTAGTGGATCTATCAACAGAATCAACACAATATTTTAGAGTCATATACTTATAAAAATAAAATTACATTTCTTAGAAGCTCTACTATATTTTCAAAATCAAAACCCTGCCTTGTTAAATTAAATTGTAATATTGACATGATTTATAAAAGAGCAACTATGGAGTTTCTTGCCGATTCTTCTCCATAGATATTAGATACTGCTTTCCGAATCGGTGGTACCTAAATGTTAAAAATATGTTAATAAATGACGATTCAAAAGTGCTCCTAGAAGAAGTAAATAGATAAATGTTTGAGTTTTTTGAGTCTTATCCCATAACCTAAATAATAAATACCTACCTATATTTGTAATTTAACAGATACGTTCCTCATAGTGCAGTAACGAGTAACGACCGTTCATTGTCCTACAACAAAGTGACCTTAGCTATTGAACTGTAACCCAATCCGCGGGATTTTAGCTAACTGTATGTCACATAGCGGATGCCCACTTCCGTTATTTAGTTGTAAACAATTGGTTCGTATTAATTCAGTACTCTATACAATATTATCTTGTTTATTTTGTTTTACAGTTATGAAATACAATTAGTTTTTTTTCGAATCCCGCCTCGTGATCGAATTTTTTCTATTCTTAAAACATTTCTACATAATTTTTTTATATTTTACAATTCAATTACGTATTTAATCGTATTACATCATGAATTACAAAAATTTAAACATAATTTAAACTAATATATTTATAGCTTGATGTTTTCGTTAAAAAGCTTATATAAAAATCACTTACGGAGATACGTATACAGTCTACGATGAATTTCCATGTGATAGAGAATTAAAGAGAGATCCATTTTTTGTTTCAGGTTATATGGCTTTTTAATTATATTATAAAGGATTAAAATTATTATTGACAAGACCGCTTTTAATATAGTTTTTATCGAATTACCCCACTAAAGATCCCCTTAATGATTGGATATGATTAAGATTATCAAAAGACGTCATTTCATTTCTAATAATAGCCACAAAGCTTAATATAGCCTCACTATTGGTACTATAAAACAATTACTGAAAGAACTCAAAAAGTCACATGAATATCCTTTAATATCGGCTATTACACCCATATAAAAAGCATAAACAAAGGCAATCCGTTACATAATGCTATCTGATATTATTACACATGGATTTTTCACGATTGTTAAAACCAGTTTTTATTTCTATCCAATTTTCTTTCTCCGCAGCAATGGAGTTACGTAATAAATAACTAAATAACACATAATGACATAATTGTTCGCTTTTGTACTGAAATGTTATGACTAAATTTATACTATAATATTATAAAACTGAAAAGTTTTTTTTTTGCGCTAATCTTATGAACTACTCGACCGATTTGAACAATTCTTTCCGTGTTATAGTGTTATAGCCCATTTATCGCGGAAGGCTAGCCTATAGGCTATATGTATATATACGCTAAGACCAACAGGAGCTACACATAAATATACATATACATATAATACAGAAAACTGCATGTGATTACTGATTAATATACTTTTAAAATAATAATTATTAAGAACCTTGACTTTGCAGAAGTTTAGTCCCCAATATATTATTTCTTTTAAATCTCTAGTAAGTTAAATAATTCAGAAAATTTTAGCAGCCTTTCGGGACACCTAGTAAAAATATCTACAAATATGAAATAACTTTCATTTAATTTAAATTTACTTTATGTACTTCATCACTACATAGTATAAAACAAAGTCGCTTTCTCTGTCCCTATGTCCCTATGTAGGTATGCTTAAATCTTTAAAACTACGCAACGGATTTTGATGCGGTTTTTTTAATAGATAGAGTGATTCAAGAGGAAGGTTTTAGTATATAATTTATTATGTTTTAGACAAAGCGGGCGAAGCCGCGAGCGGAAAGCTAGTAAATTATAAGAAA
Source organism: Colias eurytheme (assembly GCF_061535395.1). Taxonomy (NCBI): domain Eukaryota; kingdom Metazoa; phylum Arthropoda; class Insecta; order Lepidoptera; family Pieridae; genus Colias; species Colias eurytheme. Next base: position 8,061,585 of record NC_142986.1, on the reverse strand, counting down.
AATATTAGCATAAATAATGCAATCCTAAATGTTTCTTAATGTTCTTACGGTTTATTACATTTTTAAAACTACCTACTAGCTTATGAAAATAAAGATTTTTATTACGTTGCTCCATTAGTAGACCGTGGTTAAAAAATGTAATAAATAAAGTACCTAGTTACTTGTACTTATTTTTCTTGAGCTTTTAACGAAGAGCATAATATTTTATGTGTATTTTTTTCAATGCTGCTTTAGAAAGGTCACATAAAATGGAATGATATATTTTCAACACAATCAACTCTCGACAGCAAAAAATCGAAAATATTATTAATAATTATTCGATAAGTTATAAAAAAAGTTTTTTCGTCAGAGCGAAGTCACAAGATGAGAGCTTAATAGCTTTCATCTTGTGACAATCAAGCTGATTAAGTAATATTACGAAATAACATTTTTACTGCTATTAAGGTAACGGCACCAGTGGTGGACAAGCATCCAGTAATGGACAAAATAAATATTAAATTTAAATATTAAGGCCAAAATTAACGTTATATAATTTGGCAATACTTAAAATAAAAGTTTGGTTCATAAGCTATCAGAATACGACACTTCATCTTATTCGGCCAAAATGTTTGAAGATGGCAGAACGTTATGTTTAGTTGCTGCGACTCGTTTCGAAGAAATCCATTTTTACTAAGGAAATCCTTAAGGAAGTGAGGACACAATTTTAGTTATAAGAATTTTTGTATAAATGTCAGCAAAATTTGATATTACTTTTATTTATAGTAGTTAAGTGTACGAAATATTACACGATTTAGTATCATGTTAAGTTATGTTGTTTAAATAAAATTCTTCAGTGTCCATAACTGGATTTAATTCTATGGATATATCCATTTATGGACATATGTCGAAAATAAACTTTTTTTTAAGTTATTATTTACATGCGCTTCTCTGTATTGTCTTTTCTTTCTGATTAATAATATACCTATCACGACCATTTCAAACAAAGGGTTCCAATATTGTACAACAATTGTCCATGACTGGATTTGCTTTGGTTCCTATAATGGACATTGATATTTTTTGTTAAAATTACACTAATGGGTCCAACAACATAATATCTATCTAAACATGAAGAATATATTTTAGAACAATGGGTCATTATGTGCTGTGCGACTCGTTCTCGGCTTCATTCTCTATCACTGCGTAGAGAAGTCGCATACTTATGCGTATTGTAACGCATCTATCATAGAGAGTTCTCTGATGAACTGTTTGGATCGCTGTCTGCTGCTAAATTCCACCACCATATAGCATACATGCTTAAATTTCATCCACACAATCTTGACAACAGTTTAAAAAAAGCTTTTTGCCTCGTGCTACAATTTGGAATCCATTGTAGCACGAGGGTGCTACAATTTGGAATCCATATCGATGGACCGATCAGATTAAGGCTGCTGGCGGATTCAGATTGGCGATTCACTTCACGAGTGTAGCGGAATGCCAGGAAACAGAGAGATATGGTGGAACATCGTGAAGCGGGTAACATCTACCCCCCCCCAAACCTCATGTTGATCACGTTCGCTCTGACTAGAGTGATATAACGAAGAAGAATAAGTCCCAAAATGGATGGAATGGTAGTACTTTTTTAGTTATATTTTTCATCCCTGACTTATTGAGAAAAAAAAACAATATTGGTGTTTCTTAACGGACATGACTCGTATTTAACGATGCATTTGTCCAATTTTTGCCTAGAAAATGGAAATTAAAACTGTTTTAAATATTATAAGTATGCAAAATAATTATTAAGTACTATTTTTCATAAATGCATCCCCGATTTATTGTATTCCAATCATCATTTTCAAGATTCTATTGCTAACTATAAGTCTTCTCCAAGTGTAAATAACTGGAGAAACAACATTAGGTACAGTCCATAAATGGGTGTTCATAACTGGATGTTGTCCAAAACTGGGTGTCCATCATTAGATTTTTCACTGTCCAACACTGGTGCAAAAAAGTGGTTTTTTAATTTATAAATAACTTCTTTATTTATGCATTGTAATCTTTTTTCTAACATTGGTTACGTTAAACTAACATTGAACTAAAGGTATAACTAAACAATATCCAATAAAGTTAAAAAACCTACGAGAAATTTGCAAAAAACTTCAATTTTTTCCTTAATCTGTACAAGACTGGTGCCGTTACGTTACCTAACACATAACCACAGATAATTTAATTCTATAGACTTTACATTCAGACTTTATAGAGTCATGATGTTGCCAACTCAAATATTATGAATACCGCGATGTAAAGATTTCAATTGTGAACACGTTTTCGCACAGTAATAAACTTAGGGATTTTTATATTGTCATATCTTTATTGTTTTACGCGCATTGCTTTGGCTATTTGCGGTTTTTACGAGAACGTGTTGCGAATATGTTAAAGTGTAGTTTTGGCATTATATCCGGAGAAGTATCTCATTTTTAAGCTTGGTTATGTGGTTAGTATTTGCCTCTCGAGAGATATCCGCTTTTGATTTCAAAAAAAAGGAAAATAGGAAATGCTGTTATCACAGGACACATAGGCAAAGGAAAGAAAAAGTATATCAGAGAGAGAATATAATATTAATTAGTCAAAAAATTTCAACAAGAGCTTGTTGGAATTCCTCAATTTGTATCTGCCCTTTATACAATATACAGTCTGATCTTTCATGGTTGAAAAAGTCAGACATACCCTAGGGCAGTTGAGTAAGGTATCATTATGATGAATACGAAAATAAGTTATGTCTACATCTATTTTAATGATTTGTGTGTTTTTCGCAACTTTGCAATAATAAAGTTGCGAATACACAATCGTATATCCATACATTATTATCCGGATTTTCGATTTATCTCTAACTTGTTAAAGTGGGCATATTTAATCTGAAAATAGATTTCTTAAGAGTTTTAATATATTTATAAGCCTTATTTGTGTGAAGAAACTTATTAGGCTCTACTCCCGTGGTTTCCCTTATTAAAATTTCAACTTAGTACGGTATCTGCCAAGCTCTACACTGAACAATAATCAACATGTACTCACGTACTGAATACACAAGGGCGTTATTTTGTGAATTATGTCATGTGACACAAGCTGGTACATTATAGCAATGTAAATTTGTATATATCAGACACTGTGTCACAAAGCAACGTTCTCATGGACGGCATTGACGTCACTACTTGTATCTCGTTTCGACGGCGAGTTGTTTAGAAATCATTTTATTATAAGTTTTCTGTGTTCGCTTGAATGTAAGCTCGTTAAGTGGACGTTTTATCGTGTTATGTATTGCAACCTAAGATTGCAACACGTCAGCTACCTACAATATAATTAGTATAGATTACTTGCATATGAAACTGTAGCGAATTCTTCTAGATTCGTTGGCTTATGGCTATGAAGCTTTTGTTGGTATTTAAAAGTTATGAGTATGCAAACTGTATTTAATGAATATTATTGTGTTCCTAGAAACCATTTTTCAAGCTACTGAAAGAAAATATGTTTTATCTATTTTATTTCGTAGATTCATTTCGAAAGACAATTTATAGATATTGACCATTCGAAAGCACTTGTAAAGTTAACTTTACACGCATAAAGCTTTACAAGTTTTTAGCTTGACTCAAAATAAAAACGATCGAATTGGTTTTCACGGTTGATCAACAACGAATTATTTTTTGAATAAAGTAGAGACAAAATTGTTGTTATAATAAAATGAGTCCAGCTACGCACTTTTAGCAGTTTTTAGTACAATATAAATTAGATGATGGTAAATATCTTAAATGACTCAAGCAATTTTTAAACCAATAAATGGATAAGATTATTTCAAATTGCTCTAGAAATTCCATAGATTACAAACGCATCACAAATAAGACTAGACAATACATATAATAATAATCAATAAATCTTCCGTTTAAAGGGCTGCCTCTCAGCTTAAGTACATAACATGCAAATGACGAATTAGCGCTTGAACAATGGCTTGTTATATTTATGCATTGTTTCCCGCCAGTAAACCGATATTTTTTATCGTTCCACCCACCATTGACGTCATTCGACCGGTTTACTTCTGTGCATGTGTGCGTAGGGCCGGCGCAAACGCAGGTTTCGTGTCACTGTTAATTATTTTAATTGAAGTTTACTGCTTTATACAGCCTGGGCTAAATTGAGTGGCGGGTATCTGGATGATTGTTTAAAAATAGAACGTCTTTAAATAGAACTTCATTATCGCGGATTCTCATGAATTGCGTCTTTATAAAGATTAATATAGCTGTAATTTTCGCTATTTATAGATCATGTTGCATGTTGAGAAATTGCATAATTAGCATTTAGCACGTATTCATCTTGATGGAAAAAATAAAGTAAAAAAAATCTTAGAAACTTTTAAAGAATTTAAGACAGATTTTTAAAGAATTTAATTTTTCTTTTGACCAAATTTTGTCATTATGTAGATATATCATGAATGCGACTAATTTGTCTGCCCTTTTTTCGACAAGGAAAAAGAAGAGATTCGAGCGCACGCATAATATCTAGTAGATATCTATGTTTTCAGCACGAAGTTTATTTTGTGCTTACCTAAGCTTGCTTATCTCTTATTTTTCTAGCTTAATTTTTTTTATTGAATAAGGAACAGATAATAGTAGACAATATTGATTTATTTATACTCGTCCTATATATTCGAATACTTTCGAATGGGAATCCACAAAATAGAAGGTAGATAAAAAAATATAAACGAAAACATTCATTTTTTAGCTGTTATAGAGCAATGCAAAGGCTCTACAACTGTACTTATTAGAAATAGTTGAAGATTCAGGGTTTTTCTTTTCAAAAAGCCACCTACCTATAAATGGTTGATATTGCACATAGTTTTTTCGTGGTTTTTTTCGCGAGTTACACTGCGGGATGCAGCTAGTTTAATGTAATATCAGTAACCCTAGCGACATTGCGCAAGAGCTAATCTGTCGACACTCCTGCGCACTGGGATGAAAGACTCACTAAATGATAATCTACATTTTTAATATGCAATGCACTATTTGTGAATAATAACTTTTGCGCGTATGGTCAAAGTTTTTGGGTTCAATAGCCAGATTTTGGAAGTGGTATCTTTAAAATTATTTTGGATGAAATAGCATGCTGTTTTTACTTTTGAATTTTTTTTTCGTTTATTGTTGATGAGTTCAGATTTTCATTAAATCATCAAAAGATTAAACAGAGCATTCATTATAAGATTAGCATTTGCTAGAGCTAAGTAAATGAATATCTATGTAGTTAATAGATATTAGTATGCAAATGTTTCAATGGTCTTTTTAAGTGGTCTGACGTCAGGAATATATTTTGTCTAATTTGGAAGAATTCAACGAGTATTCTTTATTTTTCACTATAGTTTTATGGGCTCATGCAATTCATGCCCAACGGGTATATGATCTCAAATCGATCGACCCTTACTATCGACCCTTACTATCTATTTGTAATTCGATTAAACGGTGGTCGAAATTTGGTTAGGAGAACTATTATTACCATAAGTACCTAGTAGACCTAATGGTAATGACTAATCATTACGAATAGTCAATAATTTTATAAAACGGCTATTAAATTATTAGTAACCGAATATATAATTTCACCTAATAAGCGTAATTGTAATAATTTGTATTACTATCACAATTCACAAAGGTATAATTTCAATAGTGGCTATGTACAGAAAAACCGACGTCAAAGAAGATAAAAGAAGTGAATCGAGGCCAATGTTGAGCCGAAGGCCGTGTTGCTTAAAAATTTGCCGCCGGTTTTTTGTACAGGGTGGTTACCGGCATGTCTTATTAGAGTATTTGTTCCAGTGTGGGAAAGAGACGGAGCTAGACGGTTCCGCTAGCGCTGTCACTTTCCCATACTGGAATAAATAATGCTATAAGACATACCAGTAGCCCCCCAGGTCGCTCGGGTACAACTCGGTTTTCTTTATTCATGGGCTTAAATTGTTGTTGCAGATGAACGCAGCATGAACGGTTGGCTTGAGCGACCTCTCGGCGCCACTTCTTTCATCTTTGGACTGCGGGACTGTACCAGCCACGTACCAGCTATGCAGCAAGACTCATTATCCTTACGACTGCTATGTTCTATACTTTTTAGCTCTTTCACTGAAGGTCTACTTAGAGTCTCATTGTCATGTAGATAGAAACGTTTTTTTGTGTTTTGCTAAAGATAACGCGGCGATCAGATTGAGTACATTTTTAACGAAATTGTTGTTATCTAACGAAGATAGTGGTAATGCACGCACGTGCATTGATTTTAATGTATCCGATCTGAGCCTTGATAAAAATAAAAGTAAATGCCGGTTCTGATAATGAAGTATCGGCTTATATCAATCACTTCAGATAGTATCTATAAATATATTAGAATTAAATTTTATACAGTATTATATTGTTTTTTAAATGAAAGCTTTATTGGATTGGAGCCGTCCAGATAGTGTGCCTTATGATTTATTTGAATAATTGTGCAGCTATCAGTAGTTACTGACAATAATGTTTTTGAATAGTAAATCGTATACGAATGAACTATTATTGTACCACTAATTCGGGATTGAATTTTTATTATTAACCAAAGAAAATTAGAAACCAAAACAAATACAAAGATCTTAAATGTTTATTGTTGTATAATTAATATTAAAAGAACTTGTTTATTGTACATTCTTGTATTACTGAATAAAAAGGTATTTTGTTCGGAGCTTTACAGCTACCGAAGTGTATTAAAAAATTAATACAGCTAAATTGATTAGTGTGTCTGTATGTGTTTGTGATGCGAAATTATCTAAAAAATCTGGCATACTCAATTGTAGGTACTCATTTTTTTTATTATCAAAACATGTAAACCATTTTATAATAATTTAGAATTATTGAACGTTGATTTGATATATTATTATAGTAAAATTATAAATAACTAGGTTATAATGAAAATTTAGCAAACGAAACTAATTGATATTTGTGCATCAACATATTGAATATTTTTATAATTTAATATTATAGTATAAAATATAAGATGAATAAAGAACTATAAATTTATATTAATAAAGAACTAGATAAAATAAATTACGACTTGATTATATTATTTGACATGCCTTGCCTTGATTTTATTTCTTGGCAATAACGTCAACAGATTATATTTTTTTTTATTTTTATTTTATTGTCGCAATAAATTCTCGTAGCTTTATTTTATTGTTAAATATATTATATTAATTGTTGCTTTGTGTTATTAATTTCACGGTATGATTAATTTATTTAAAAATAGATTATTGTTATTTCATTCCAATCAAGAATAGCAGAATAAAACATATCAATATAATTTAGTTTTAGTTTTTTAACGTATTTTTAGGTATAGAATCCAACATGTTTAATTATTATTTCTTTGTGTTAAATATAAACAATAAAATTGAATATTTATGTATCCATTTTATATTTATTTTATCAATCATCCTTCCAATAGGCAACAACCACCAACAACATAGTATTTATTATCTACTCGTTTAATTACCTACTTCCTAAAAATACTAGAATGAATTTTACACAATTTAAGCAGAAAAGTTAACTGCTTTATCTAGAAAATGGTCTTGCAATATCTGAACAATTCTTCTATCAAAACATTACCTACCGTAAACTATGTTATGTTCTAAAATCTAATATATGAACAATAAATAATTTATATAGGGGTAGCTCTAATAATTACTAATGCAAATATCATAATATTGTTATATTTATATCATCAGATTATTATCGAATAGGATTAGATTCTATTATCAGATTTTTGCATACAGTAGGTAGGTACAATAACATTTTAATAAATACACACTACGCTACGAAAACTCTTTTCGTAGTCTTTTTCTATTCATAGTAGGAAAGTTTGGAAATTCTTATTTAGTTGTTAAAATGTTTTGATTATTACAATTGAATTAAGAACAACATTAATAATTCTTAAATATGATTGTACCTTTTCAGTATGAGATTGAATACCTATGTATATTTAAAGCTGTATTGACACGAGTTAAAGTATTAAAATTTTCCTCATATTTATGTCGTCAATTCAATAATAGGAAATTAAAATTAAGCATTGTTTACGTCGTGTTATTGTTTTTTTGATTTATTTTACGTTGTTATTTATTATGTTAAATGTGAATAAAATATGTAATATTTAATTGAAATCTTTGTTTAAAATCCATTTTCCTAAAGTAATTTTTAACCTATCCAAAGTCTTGGAATTAATTAGAACCAGTTCAATATAATTAGAATTATTAAAGTGAAACTTTTATTACATCGTCACACAACATTTTTTTTTTAATTCTAAACGGCCAGATTATATACAATTTGCCTGCGACATATCAATATCTTAAATGTTTTACATTTCCGATCGCTATTTAGGAAATGTATAGATTTCCTAGGAAATGTGTATAAAATAATTTATTTCACACATTTCCGTGCGATTTTAGGAATTACATACATTTCCTAGGAATTGTATACAATGACGGATTACATACATTTCCGGTAACATATATAAATCTCGTGTCACAATGTTTGTCCTCAATGGACTCCTAAACTACTTAACCGATTATTATAAAATTCGCACACCATGTGCAGTTCAATCCAACTTGAGAGATAGGATAGTTTAAACATGTAGGTACCACGGGCGAAGCCGGGGCGGACCGCTCGCGCTAGTAGAATTTATCAATTTAGATCATTTAAAACTGCCGAGCCTGTGAAAATATTCAGAGCACATTGTTTGAACATACTTATTGATATAATAAACAGACAGGCGTATTTTTTCTCGCGTAGCACTCATGTAGCATAGATCATAATATAATGTACTTATAAATTTACAATAGTATGCTATTAATATGCGATACTTGTATTTATTTACAATAAAAAAGTGAAGTGAATTGGAGCAAACTTTTTTTTAAATAACTGCAAACTTTGTTTTTGCATTTAGATAATATTTAGGTTCCGAAATTTTAAGATTTATTAGTAATTCATATAAGCTTCTTGAGTAATATATCATAAACAGTTCATTTTGTCACCTTTCCTATAAATGATAAGCTTTTGATCACAGTAGATAGTAGATATGTTACCGGAAAATCCGGAAATGTATGAAATCAAGGAATTGTATACAATTCCTAGGAAATGTATAATCTTCCTAGGAATTGTATACAATTCCAATATCGTATTAGGAAATGTGTAAAGTAAATGCTTTCTGTAATAAAACACGTTGTTATTTTTTATTGATACAATCGGGTAACAGTCATACCGTAAAAAAGTAATAATATTATGTTCATATTATATTATCTTACTAATTAACATTTTAAAAATCAACTATCTAACTTTTAACGTAAATATCACAAAATCAACTTATATTTATTCTTATAAAATCAAATTTTAATTTGGCAAGTAATCAGTCACCTCGTCCCGCTGTCCCCGCGTATATTTGGCGCAGTCGGATTGTATAATCCGCCGTATTACATTACGGCTAGATGTTTTAATATGCCGAAAATTCGTCTTTTTCCAAAATTCTACAAAAAGACGGTCGCGAGTCGACGGAGCCCCACTCCGTGGGGCTCCTATTTCTGTGTAGTTTTAATAAACACGAACCTAACCTAACCCACCCCCTTATCCAAACCAAAAATTTCTGATTACGAATTATCGGCATAGTTACTACAAAATGCCGACCGTTTGTAAACGGCCAGATTAAATACAATTTGCCTGCGACATATCAATATCTTAAATGTTTTACATTTCCGATAGCTATTTAGGAAATGCATAGATTTCCTAGGAAATGTGTATAAAATAATTTATTTCACACATTTCCGTGCGATTTTAGGAATTATATACATTTCCTAGGAATTGTATACAATGACGGATTACATACATTTCCGGTAACAGATACACTAACATGAAATTTTAGGTGGTACTTTTGTATGTCGTGTTTACTTACTCGATTGAATTTACTATATCTTGATAATAGTGATTTATTTCACTATTTGTCAGTTTATCAACAATGCAATCTTGATTCATTTAGGTCGGCTTCGTTTGTTTATTTCGAAATATTACGTACTTTGTTCATAATAAGGATATAATTTATAATTTTACGTCTGTACGTCTAACAAATTGTAACTAAAAGGTTAAATGTACATACTTATATACCTACCGTACCTACGAATAATTTCTGATGCGGTAAGAAATAAGGTACTTAAGTAAGTTTTACTTTATAGGAAAAATAAATAATTTTGTGTCATTTTAGATCATTAAAAACAATTTAATAATAAGACACAAAAAATAACTCTCGTACAGGAAAAAAATATAACTAAAAAAATATAACCATAATATAATAAACACAGGCTCTCAGTGAGAATCGATTGTTATTCGAAATCTTGAATGTCAATGATGATCGATGTTATCAGGAGTAGACCTACCCACTGATATAATCATAGACCGGATTTTATATCTTAGTAAAGTTAATTGAATATCTGGACATTAATTTTCATTTTAAATGGGTTCAAAAAATATATGAAGTTTGAAATAATCATCAGATTTTACAAATCACTGATGTGAAGATGTTTTTTTTAGATTGAGATACCTACTTTCAACAACTGAATAAAATAACGGATGGGTTTTTGGCTGTTTTTGGAAAAAAGATTTACGTTATAGGTATATATATCTAGTTTGATTCACTTATAAAACACTGACGCTTTAATTTAATTTCTCGCTATTTGTTCCATTAAATGAATAATAAACAGCAAATAAAAAGCGCGAATACATTAGATCCTCACACAATTGACAGTCAATGATTGATAGGAACAAAAAGTACCTAGACGACTCTTTCTGAATTATCATATAGCGAAGAGAATATCAGTGATCGATGCAGTGTTAGATGATATAAATAAGGCAAACAATATTGGTAGCGAGATATATGACGTGTCAGGTGGTGATTTATTTTCGCCGCTTCGTAAAACTGCGCGTGAGTCGCGGTACGATAGTGTGGAAGTGGACCTTGTTAATGTGAAATGTAAGGTAATTGGACCAAAAACTTTAAATTTGAGTAGATTATATCCTGAATTATAATGCTTCTCATTGTAATCTGTACAATCTAATGGGCAGGTCGGCAATGAATGGACGCTTCCTAATTTAAAATTATGCATTGCAAAGCTTTTTTGGTCAATGATGCTGACATAATAAATCAACTGATTATTATTATGCTAACATTTATTATGAATTCACAATTTGAAAAATAAATGACAGACGCTGATAGACGTATAATTTTGACTGCGCTGTGTTTATTTATTTATCAAAAAATAATAAGTATAATATACATATATTGGCCATTTTTAATAATATAAGAACGAGGGACTGTTATCTGTATTCTTTCACCGTTACTTTCTACTTTGATAAGTTATGATAATTGCGCTATTAAATGACACATTCGAAGTTTGAGTTTTTTTTAGATTTTCTCATTTAATGTATAATTTATATTAGACCCGTGTAAGTACAAATTTTATACAAATAGGATAGTTGGATTGATTAATAAAATGATCGATGCTTTGATGGTCTCTACCGTGAATAGAAAAGAACTATTAACTATTATTTATCTGATTTTTTGCCAGTCATAATAAATACTAATTTGGACTATTGTAGTATACATGACGATGCGAAAATCATAACTTACATTGTATAGTTTGATGTAAAAAGTTCCTTGTCCACGGTATGATAGCCTCCCACCCCGAGTTTCCATTTCTGTTGGAACATGAAATGATTGCAAGTAATTTTGTTCTCATATTAAAGTGGGCTATTAATTTAGATGTAAGTAAAGTGGACGCCACGCCACAACTAGCTAGAACTGATATAAAATTTAAATGGAAATCGTGCATTACATTATTCATAATGTAATGAAAAATTAAATCATTTTTTACATACTTAATCTTTATTAAATGCAATTTTCTTAGTTTGGTATTCGTTTTTATTTTCGATATGTATTAGTCAATGTTTTGGCTAGTTTAAACAAGCTTAAAATCGCGGCTTCGGTCGTGATCATTGAGATTGACTAACTCTTCACGTATTTTTAATTAATTATTTCGAAAACCGAACGGCTTCTACCAATATGCCATCTTTAAAAACGTATTTACATTCGCTCTAGGCCCTAGGGCGACAAAATCCGTCTCTGGCATACCAAGGCGTTGCGTACTCCATATCTGATGGCCTACCCGCTTGCCCTCTGCAAATGCCAGGGATCTGTTTTTCGTCACATGCCGTAAATGCGTTAACAATACGTTTGACATTTGAATGTTAAACACCTTAGCTTTATGGCATTCTATTGTGTGTTTATCGAGAAGACGTAAATGCTATACACGTCGAACGATACGTTGGTGATTTTGACACTTTAATAGGGTTGAGTTAATTCCAATTATACCTGCGTATGTTTGCATGTTTAAATGTTGTTTTATTTGGATTAGGTATTTACCTACTTTTAAGAACATATATAATCTATACATATAATAAAATCGTAGGAAAGTCAAAACTGTACATTGAATATTTTTTTAAAAGAATACATAATCCATGATCTATAATCGATATAGAAGCCAAAAACATAGTTTTTAGAATTTTTGTCTGTTTGTCTGTTTGTCTGTTTGTCTGTTTGTCTGTATGTTTGTCCAGGCTAATCTCGAAAAGTACTGCATAGATTGACTTCAAATTTTGCATGAATATTACTAACAGGTCGAGTGACGCTTTTTTAAACATATTATCATGCTATCACCTCCGGGGGAGGAGCTGTGAACCTTTTTTTTTTCTTACGTATTCCGTGTATTACGACACCGTACAATCTAAAGACTCATGTTTAAATGTTGGTTTCGGGTAAGTCATGCTATTATCTAGCTTTACACAATAAAAACTATGTCATTTACGTAATTTGGGCAGAGAATCAGTTTAATGAATTTATTAGTATACAAATTTGAAACAGCGCCATCTATGAGATTTCGTAAAAATCAAATCAATTTACATGTTAACACTACTGGACACAATGTTAAAAATTAATAATTTAAATATAATTATGTTATTTATTTATTTAACTCTTTAACCCATATCTTCCCTTCCCTATAAGGTGCGCTTATAATTCGTGTGAACTGTGAATATACTACATTTTTAAAAGTGAGGGTAGATGTTTATTATTTTAAGTCAAACTAGACACCATTACAGTTAATCTCATATTGATTGTGTTCATTGGTTACATTTTTAAAAATCTTCGTGTTTTAAAAATTCGATAACGAGGCGGGACTCGAACCAGCATTCTTTAGTGGTCGAATTTTTTCTATTCTTTATAAATTTATTGTTTATGAATTTATATTTATAAACAATAATACAAAAAGGTTAGTTCGTTGATAATTATTATTCCTTCATCATTTACATGTTGTAAGTAAAAATATACTTTGACTGTTAATACTTTTGTTCAGTATTTACCTGTATGATTATTGCTTGGTAATTAATATATTTTCATGTCGTATACCTAATTAAAAACATAAGTTTGATGTGAAACTAGCTGGATTTATTTTTACACACTCACAGTCTTATATTTTGTGTTAATGTTAAAATAGTATTAATAGTGTACAAATCATAATATTTTTTCACAATTAAAAATATTTCCTTTTTTTTGATGGTGTTGGCATCGAATTAAACCGCGCTGTCGTTTCGTTCACAAAAAGTGAAGTTATGAGGACCGAATATGTAGCCGCCTCAACTTACGGAAACGAGAGTAACCTGCGTTGTCTGTTGTCGAATTTAACGTTACATGGAAATTGGAATCTAACTATATGTATACTTATATACTTATATTAAATCTGTAGAGGTCAATTCTGTACATGAAATATATTTCCTAAATAACTATCACGAGGTGATTAGGGATCGACACTGACGCCAAAAATTTTTCCGTCTGTCTGTCTGTATAACCGTTATAGAAACAAAAACTACTCGACGGATTTAAACGAAACTTGGTACAATTATTTTTCATATTCGTGAGCAGAGCAGTAACTCCATTTTTAAGCTTTCGTCGCGTGTGCAACCTACGGGTTAAAACTACACAGAAATCAAGTATGAAAGAAATGTTCTCCATATTATATAAAAAATATCTCCCGACATCATAAATGTCTATCTTTTATGGTTGAGCTTAGGAGTTCAAAGCTTTCTGATTATATTTGTCTACTAGCTGTGCCCGCGACTTCGTCCGCGTGGAATAGTGACTATGGGACCTATGACCATGGGCTCAGGGTGGGGCAAGAATAATTGTTTTTATTTTCATGCTTCTACTCCCACGCCCACTCCCAGGCCCACGCCCACGCCCACGCCCACTCTTCCAACACTTCACAATTGGTACCTACCAGATCAAAGCCAGGGTAAGCGTCCCACCCAGCCCCACCGTGGCTACGCCCATGCTGAATTACTACTTAACATACAATTATTGAGTAAATTATACGTACTACCATAAATAATTAAAAGAATTGTTATTAAAGTTTCTTACTAAACTGAGCTAAAAAACTTACGTACCAACTTATTAAAGAAAATCAAGAAATGAAATGCCTAACCTATACCAAATAGTTACTACATAATATTGTAATTAAAAATTATGATTAGTATATAATATCGAAAATCAAAAAAGAAATGCCTAACTAATTCTACGTAAAATTTATTTTAAATTATGTCGTATTATTTTTTAGGAACCAGGGGGGGGAGAGGAGCAAATTCTATTTCCTTCCTTTCTTAAATGGATGTTTTTAATAATGTATGGTGTAGCCACTGATCAGCTTAATCGATACTCAATTTTTATCAAATCCAGCAACAAATCCAAATTAGATGTTTCCTGTCTCACGCACGTAACTAAAGGCTGAAGAGAGAGAGAGGGAGCACGTAACTAAACCGTTTAATCGAAGAAAAGTGTATAGAAAAAGGAATAAATAATTTCATAAACTTCCCGACAATCTTTAAAAATAAATTATTATATTATCATTTTTTTCATTGCCACTTTTACCCCTATGTAGGTATAATAAGTGGATGAACCGATTTTGATACAATTTATCTAAGAACCAGCGTCGGAAAATATGCTGCCTAACAAAAAAAAAGCCGCATCTAATTCGGTTTACCTGTTAGCCAGCTACGGTGCCATAGACAGACACACACACACACACACACACACAGAGATACATAGCAGTCAAATACATAACACCCGTCTTTTTGCGTCGGGGGTTAAAAATATAATACGACATAATTTAAAGGACATTTTATGTGGAAAATTTACCTATTAGAAGTAACCATAATGTTAATTTGACCCCGCCCCCCCCCTACTACCTCAGCTTACCCCCAAACCCTTGGGGAATTTTGATATGATCATCTGGACATGTAAAGGAATAACTGTAGCGTATAACAGATAAATTACGTTTTATTGTACAGTGTACAATAGAATGCCTTAGCAAATGTTCGCCGTGATTACTTATAAATTGTCATAACTTTTTTATTTATGAACCGATTGACATGAATTAAACACTAAATGTTGAAGATTACCACAATACATTAGTGAAAACCGCATCTAAATCGGATAAGCCGTTTCTGAGATTAGCGTGCACAAACATACATACAAACAGACAAAAAAATTTTTAACTACAGTTTTGGGTTCAAGATCGATTTAATAATAACACCTGCTAATTTTTTTCTACATATTTTCATTGTACAGACATCGCTTTTCCACAATTTTATTATATGTATTGAAGATGATGATGATTGATGATTATAACACTCTCAGTCCGTTTCAACTTAATCTAAAAAATCTTTATATCGAAATTCGAGCAAAGCTAAGAAAATGAGAAATAAGAGTTCTCAAGGATCGTTAGAGGTAAGAGGCTTACTATTGACCGAAAACAACATGTGTTATGCCGAGAACCTGAAACCGCTTCACAACGAGAATTGCGGCTCACAGCTGACCGCGAACGGCATGTACTATCCTGTGAGACCGAAACCTTCACTGAGAGGATATAACGTCTCACAGCTGACCGCAAATGGCATATTTTATCTCGATAATCTGAAACTTTTACTCAATATGAAGACCGTTTGACAAAATGATAGGGTGCACCATAATATTATTCGATCTCTTGAAGATGAACATGAGCATAAGCAATGACTAGAGTAGGGACGCGAATATTACCATTATTTGAGACAAGATTATTTGAGACAAGTACGATTAATAAGTTTGTTTAATGAAAGATTAAGAATTGAAACTATTTGGTCTCTTGAAACGGACGAATAGCGAGAGGCCCGTCTTACTGTAGACAGATTTCGAGTCTTAATGACTTAGAGGTAAACATAGAAGATCAATCTACGAATTCGGTGGTGTGGTCCGACAAATATAAAAGTGGGTTTGCTTATAACCTCACAATTGATTACAGATCATCTTCTGTATAGGCGATATTAACGTAGTATGTTCTTTTTGTAATGCTTTAAAGAGGAGTAAGGAGTCGGCTTTCGTTTGAAGATACACCAGAACCTTTGAAATCACTACTTTTAGAGGAACATGTGCAATCTAAACAGTTCTTAGACAATATTCGCTCTTATAGTAGTGCGTTTTAAATGATCCTTTGGTGCTCAACAATTATCAGAGGATCCTTTCATGCTTACTTTTAAGATACAAGGTCAAGTTTATCATTTGATAGGATCCCTTTTGCCTGAAGGCCAACCTAAGTTTCTTCAAATATATTTTGTATTCGACTACAACGAATAGTCGAATACAAGAAATCAATATTTCTCGAATTTAAAATATTACAATTTTTCCTACGGTAGGGCGACGAATGTATTTTCGCATAGTAACGGAGGGGAACTCACGGGGGGTCGAGTGACGCGGGCCACGTACCACAAACATGCTTAGTTTGTTGTACCGAGCGCGAAAGAAAGTCATCGTGTTTTTAGTAAAATTACTAGGTAAACTAACGTAATTTAATACTTAGGTACATATTATATAATGATACGCTCAAACTGTTAATCTACATTTAATTTATTATTATTATTTGAATTACTAAGTAATGTAGAATTTAAATCAAATTCACTCATGTTTTCCTCGGATTTTCGATGTCCTCCGATTTTAAGATTTTCTTATCAGAGTATTCAATTTTAATGTAGTTAATTTTTATAAGAGACAATTAAGAACATTCAAAAATAAAGTGTCACGTATTTTTTTTAAACGACGAATGACGAAAAACGACGTAATCGCGGACGAAGTCGCGGGCAACAGCTAGTTACATACAATAATTAGTTATAGTTGTTCTTAGTTAGGAACATATTTTATTATTATAGTTAAATTTACATATACATATACAATCACAGGCGAACAGCATGCGATATTTTTAATTATTATTTTCATAATTGAAATTAACTAATACACCTTTTACTATTTTATATGTTACATAAATAATTCTTAAAATAATTTTGATTTCACTTGTAATTAATTGATAAAGTATTATGGTCCTTTTAGGATTATGGTTAGAAAATGTGCTGTAGCTAAAAAAAGGATTGCAAACTACATTTTTCTCGTTTTTCTTGCGTACCTTTTAATTAGTAAATAATTTGCCCTTAAACTTTCAATTAAATCTTTGGTTTAGTTTCTTTTAAAATAGATGTATTGTACTCGTTAATTACGAGTTGAGAATTTAAATTTTCAGTACTAATTAGTAGAATATGTAGGCTGAAAAATATTCTAAATACAGTGCACCTAATATAAAGATCTTTTACTCAATATTGTGCTACTTCTAAATGGGACTTATGAGACTCGCTATATTCAATTTAAAATTCAAACAGCTGTTGACTAAATTGATCAAGAAACGAAAAAATACAACTAATTGTTGTTAATAAAAGCGCAAAAAGTTATAAATACATGTTGTAAATGCAACAACTTCTTATTAAATGTCAGTACAGTGTAATATGTACTGTACAAGACATTAATATTTATATCCAATATTTAATATGATCACTTACCCATATCAGACGAACGTGTAACTTATGAGATGTTTTAAGTTTTTGTCATCTTGTATAAATAAAGCAAAAAACTGGTTCGTACTGTATGATTTAGCGGAAATATAGTGCTACGAACGTTTTTTATTTAGTTTACTTGATGCGTTCTTCATTGTTTTGCTTCTTTTAGTAAATGTAATTATTTCTTTCGAATTTCAAGATGGTATTTTTGGTGGTAGTGGCTTGAGTTTCCACCGAATATGAAAAAAGGTGCCTTAATTTGGATTTCTGTTTCTACAAAAATAATAAATTCTATCATTTCAGGACATTTGGAATATCACCCAAAAATACGAGTAATTTTCAATTAAATATATTTGATACCATGGGCTCTACTCGGAAAGTCGTTTCTCTACAATAGAATTCTATCAGCCTATAGTCATATAGGTAATGTAATATAGAGGTTCTAGATTCTGAGAATTCTATAATTAATAAACACCTATTTACAAGAAATTTCTTTATTACGATTCTAAATTGATTGATGAGACGACTTCTCATTTTTTTATTTTCCACGTTTATTTGTACTAATTGGTATACTGATACAATAAAATGCGTTTGAACTATTTAAAATGTATACCTATTATAATAAGAAAACAATAGTAATTTCCGTTTAACGTGAAAAGTATATTTTGGATGGAAGAAAAGTTCTCTCGGTACTTCTCTATTATAATAATTAAAAAGCAGTAAATCAGTGTGCAGATATATTTTTCTTTTTATTGAACGCGGGGCAATTTATGAACTCTCCTATCTGTAAGGTTTAATTTATTATAATTTTGTTCTCCTGTATTAGTATTCTTTATCAGGTTTGTACTTTTGTCATACATTTTATCATTTATTGTCATTTGTCATGCCTATCTAATCTAATAATATATATCTAATACTAGCGGTCCGCCCCGGCTTCGCCCGTGGTACATATTAAAAATAGATGTTGGCCGATTCTCAGACTTACCCGATATGCACAGAAAATTTCATGAGAATCGGTCCACCCGTTTCGGAGGAGTATGCAGACTAACATTGTGACACGAGAATTTTATATATGTATAAGAAGATATATTATAAAGGCGAAAGTTTGTAAGGATGTAAGGATGTATGGATGTATGGATGTTTGTTACTCTTTCACGTAAAAACTACTGAACCGATTACAATGAAATTTAGCACACATATAGAGGGTAACTTGGATTAACACATAGGATAGTTTTTATCCCGGAAATCCCACGGGAACGGGAACTATGCGGGTTTTCCTTTACAAACGCGGGCGAAGCCGCGGGCGGAAATCTAGTGTTTTAATAATCTTAAATTTCATATTCTAATTAAAATAAAATATTTATTTATAAAAAGTAAATGTCGTGTTTTTCCTTCTGAAATATTTTTTTTCAAACACTGAAAAATAGAATAAAAAATGTAGTTTGTATTACAATTACTAGAAAGGTGTACTATTAAAATTTCAAACCAACAGAAAAACCCACGGATATCGATAGTTCATTCACGAATACAACAAAAAAATCAACGAACTGCAAATCAAGGTTGTCACAAACGTAAACATTTAACAATACGGTGGAAATGTGCTTATATATCGATCGCCGGTGTCACGATCAAAAAAGCGAGCCGATGTCTCGGTCCCACGAGAGTTAGTTCCATGTTTGCACCGAGTTATCTCAAATCATGAATTAATACACCGGTCATAGCCTAGGGCTGTCCAATTATTTGGATCGATAAATAATAAAAATATAAACATTTTCTTTAATTCAGTATGCAGAGTACTAGAGGAGGATTATTTTGATGGCAATTGTATGTTCGGTAAGAAAATGTAGGATTACTACTTTTGAAAATATGGGTACATTGAAAATAATGTATGTTATAACGACTTCATTAAGCTGCAATATGCAATCACATTTACTTGATAGTACCTACTTATTTGTTATTTAATATTTTCAATAAGTTCTTTTGGAGACGGTGACCATTAAAACCTTGACTTCGCAAACAAAAACAGCAAAGCAAAGCATTCTGTGCCAGCATGTCACATTCCTTTTATTACCGTAGATTGCGAATGTAACACATTACACCTACTTTGTAAAGTTCTACATACAATACCTACTCGTATAATTTGATTCCCTTATTGAAAACACAGATAACGTTTTACACAGATAATGTTTTATTACGTTTACGTGAAATAGGCAATGAACCAAAACTATCCTATAATAGAGTCTGCTTTGCCAACCCTGGTCACAGCCTCAAGAGTCAAGACAGCCTGCGGCTTTTCAACGTACTAAGCCAAAGCCAGTAGTGAAACAACTCGTGAACCGCTTGCACGCATTCCGTGGACTCCTAACCATTATAATTACACATCGATTATAATTTGAAACATGTAAACAGTGACGCGATCCCATCCCGCCGTACGCGTGAATCGATTCTCCTCTCGAACACAATCGATTCCGAGTGACAAACAATCGATTGTGCAAAACAATAAGCCGATATTGCACTGAATTCCACCATACAGAGGTTAACTAGTCATGTTGTAAGTTACATTCAATCATCACCTGTCACAAACACGATACATAAATCCATTTCTCACGATGTATAATTGTAAAACACACTGCCTAACTCGTTACAAATAAACAAGTTTGTTTATTTAATGATAAAAACCGATCAATACATTTTGAGAATCATTTTTTTATCGCAAGGCGTGATCTTGGACGTCCGTGACGTTAATTACTGACATAGTTTATCGATTAATAATCGAATATCAAATCGATATGGTTGTAATAGGTTTTATGTTTTTTACGCTCAAATAGAGCATTAAGTTGAACAAATTGCGGATATTTTTGTTAGAAATATAATTAATGTGTCAATTAAGCGAAATATTACGTAGGTATATGTACGTATTAATTATTAATAGTTTTAATTACTTAGGTACCTAACTGTTACTATTTATTTATTTATTTCTATTTAAAATCGCCGCATGGGTATAACCTGTATCATATACTTTGAAGACCAGACTAGATCACCGTCTAATGATAAACTGTTAACTATTATAACAAATATAACTTAAATTGTAGGTATCAAAAGCTCTCCTTTTTAATGCAATTATAAAACGTAACAATATAATCACCAAGAAAAGCGCGGTCAACCCTATTTTTTCTTTTTGTTTATAGGTCGACGAAATTTTTATATGTAGTATGTACCTATCTAAGCTAACGTTTGTATTAAGTTTAACTAATTATTATTTTATATTATTAGGCATTTAAACCAATTTTTTCCTCCTTTTAATACTTAAAATAGGTTTTAGCCATGATAAAATGTCGCGTAGAAGCATCGAGACATAAAGCATGAATAAAAATAAAAATTACTCGTAGGTATATGAAACAGATATTTTAAATGTAAATGATGTGTATTAAAATGAATTATAAGAATTAAAAACTAAAGCACGCAAGCTGCGGACCACATGTTCATACGGAACGTTTGTGGAACAGTGATTCAGATTTTAAAGAATTTTAACTATTTATAATAAATTTATCATCATACTGTTAGACACTGTTCAAACATCATTTTTTGCGGTCCCTTGATGACCTGATTCGTTAAAATTTTATCTCATTGTTTATTCTTAAAACGTCTCAAAAAATACTAGATCGCTTCTAACAACGTTTTTGACCATAGATAGTCTACATCTTTACATCCAACATAACCGAGCCGAAGCAAGCTAAGTACGCAATATTATTAATAAACATGGATAAGTCAATACAATTTTAGTTATCTATTCTGTATACCTAATACGTATACCTTCGAGATTTCTCTCTTTCTTCTTTTAGTTTATCCCAACAAAGGTTTGCAATTTCGAGAGAAGCCCGTCAAAGCCAATACATACATATACCTATTATACAGTTGAGACTTGATAGATATTATACGAACTTACCTCCATGCATCGATATCGCCTAAAATTGCCATCCAAAGACTCCATCATCAAACCATCACACCAGCGGCTAGCATTTTCGAACCACCGAACTTCAACACACGTCCATAACTCAATTCAGTTTCCTTTCGCATTTTTAGTGTACATACTTGGTATGAATGAACCTGCTCTATAAATATAATAGTAATATATGATATTAAAATAATTACAAAGCAAAATATTAATGCGTTCTACACTGTTCTAAACAAACAAAATTTAAAAAATATTTTATCATTCACAATAATTAATTGTCTAATTGGATATAGTACTCACCGTTTTTCCTAATAAGTATGAATATTGTATTTCACATTGTCTTCTTTCGTTTAAGTACCTACTATGCGCTAATTCGCTCCAAAATTGGTATTCACCTGCCATTTTACCTATTACAATATGCCAGAACCAAGTCGATCAACGTAAGAAATTAAAAAAAACGAATGAATTAAGTTTATAAGACGCTAAAAATTAAGAATAATAATAAGCTATTATCACCACCTACCTTAGTTTGATGCACTATTCATAAATTTCACATAATAATTTTAATTTAAACAGTAGATAACAAAATTTATTATTATTTTTTATTGCAAAGCACTCGGCGCCAAATTAACGATTGAAGCATATTGCCACAGATACACATAAAAGTTCTGTATTCAACCACAGATTAAATAGACTTTGCAGTCATTGGCAATCCTTATATGGCAATCACGAAAGTCAATTTTTTTCACTGTTGTTTATTGTTAGAAAAACCAATAAAATTATTGCCTACAATAATTAATGTTGAAATTAATATCTAGTAATTTAAATTTTCATATTAAATGTTTTAACATGAAACTGCAGTTTAGACAAATAATTACGTTAAAAGTTTTTAGCTGTAGTTAGTAGTTATGAATGGCATGGTTTTAATTGCATCCTTGTGTGTTATTTGATATAAAAAAATATCAAAAACCAGTACTTCAATTACATAGTTTGTTTTGTGTTTAAGAATGTAAAATAAACGAATGCTTAGATTTTGAGATAAGGCGCGTGATAGACATATTAGTCCATTGAAAAGTTACATTTGGGGTTGCATTTTTTAGAGGACGCAATTTTATTTTTTTTGATGTGTAGGGGGGGTCAGTGTGAAGCTATCACCAAGTTTGTGGGGTCGCCACTCTTATCCCACGGCCGCCATCTTGAAAATAGCGGTTGATATGGTTTTTACGATATATCTCTTAAACTATTTATTTGATAAAAAAAAATTGTTAACATTATTTGTTGCAAATTAAATTTTCTACAACTTTGGTCCATTAACTTTTTGTCGTAGAACTATAAATAAAAAAGTTATAAGCGAAAATGTTCAGAAATTAGAGATATTTATGTTTCAATAAAACTTTTTTTTATAATTTTACGAAGAAATGATATCAGACCATTTTTGTAGATAGTTTTTCGAGGAACAACTTTTATATACAACATTTTTTCATTAAGTAAATAGCGGTTTTACAGCGCTCCGAAGTGAGTACTAATTTTCAGTACTCTGAACTGTACAGTATACTTGTTGCTTATATTATGTGTGTAAGTACTAATAATAATTTGTCATCAGTAATTGGTTTTTATTTGTTATTATAATATTCTTAATAATTAATTTTGCAATATTATTAATAATTAATTATTGAATCTTTTCCCCACCACCCAGGAGGTACTGAGTCTGAAAGCGCGTTTTTTTTTACATCGAAAAGCAGGACTGAAATGTTCTGCAGTGTGATTCTATTGTTCTGGAGTATGGGAAAAGAGCCAATAGCCAATATATGTATAATTAAGAGTACTGAAAAATAGTACTCACTTCAGAGCGCTGTAAAACCTTAGTTATTGACGTAATGAAAAAATGTTGTACATAAAAGTTGTTCCTCAAAAAACAATCTACAAAAATGGTCTGATATAATTTCTTCCTTAAATTATAAAAAAAAGTTTTAATGAAGCATATAAATATCTCTAATTTCTGAACATTTTCGCTTATAACTTTTTATTTATAGTTCTACGACAAAAAGTTACTGGACCAAAGTTGTAGAGAATTTAATTTGCAACAAATAATGTTAACGATATTTTTTTATCAGATATACAGTGTGTCCGGACATGACATACCGATATTTGAAGGGGCTATTCTCCAGGTATTTTTATCGACAATTCAACCCCTCTACAGTCCCCTACCTCACCCCCCTCAAAATGGTTTTCGAATTTTTTAAAGTATGTTTCATCACTCTTATCAATTAAATTTGTTTAGTGGACCCTAGAATAACTTGTTATTGTTCAAATAAAACCAAATTTAGTATTTTGTGACACTCACTTTCGAAGTTATTACAATTTTCATAAATTCACTATCCGAATTGATAGGTTTGCCATTTTGAGGGGGGTGAGGTAGGGGACTGTAGAGGGGTTGAATTGTCGATAAAAATACCTGGAGAATAGCCCCTTCAAATATCGGTATGTCATGTCCGGACACACTGTATAGTTTAAGAGATATATCGTAAAAACCATTTCAACCGCTATTTTCAAGATGGCGGCCGTGGGACAAGGGTGGCGACCCCACAAACTTGGTTTTAGCTTCACACTGACCCCCCCTACATATCAAAAAACAAAATTGCGTCCTCTAAAAAACGCAAGATTAGGCCTAAAAAATGTAACATTTCAATGGACTATATCGTAACGCTTGTCTAATAGTTTTTATATTATCTGTATTCTATTATAACAATTGTTACGTCACAGTTCAAGCGTATTTTTTGGCGCTTTTGTTTGAAAGCTTTTTTTCTCTGTTATGGCAATTTGAAAGCTTTTAGAACAGTTAAAGAAAAACGATTTAAATGATAATAGTAATAGTTTAATTTTTTACGTGCAATGGAGAGCACACAAAATATACAGTGTGTTTACTGAAATGTCAAAATATTAAGATCTCAATATTTTTCGTTTCTACACATCGTATTAAATTATACCGCAAATAAAGCTGTTTCGTAAAGCGTTATTTATATTGCTGATATTCGACAGAGCAATGTTGGAGACAATTTATGTACCGCGTTGATTCTGCATTGATACTAAATCTTAAAACTACCAAGTACGCGTTTGTAAATCAAATATATTACTATATTTATCATTATTCGCTTGTGCTTTTAAAGTTATGTTGTAGCTTTGGGCATAATTTATATTGTTATCGATTATCGAGACTTTGCAAAGGTAAGATTAACAAAGTGTTGTGTTTATGAATGAATGATGAATGCGTTTAAATTTTTAAGTTGCATCCTCAAATTAATATAACTTTATTTATTACCTGAATAGCGCTTTGATATCTAGTGATAAAGTAATTACTTTAATTCTCTTATACACACTTAAAACATTGATATATGATGTTCCTATAGATTGATATATTTTACGTTACTTTAAGAAATACAGTATACTAGATATAATATTTCCCACGACTAATACACAATATGCAGTTCTTTTATTGTATCTCTTAAAAATAAACGAATTGATATATTCCCTAACATTTAATCTCCAATAAAGTCTGGCACTATAATTAAATCAATATATTTAATGAATATAATTCCACAATGCTTCGCCTAATAAATCGACAAAATACCTCAATTAAAAATACATTCTCATGTCCGCTATAAATATTTCCCCTGTACAATGTCCGTTCGCTATTTCACCCACAATATAATATAATACCTCGGGCTTTAAAATCCATTAACATCGATGATAAAATCGATTCAATCAATAAATCTTCGGTTCTAGTCGTGGGGACTCGATACATCGGTTTGCTATCAGAATCGAGTGGGAAGAGAAGGTGATCGATTATTGAAAAAGTTGTAATAATATTTACTAGAGAGGCGTTGATATGTGTAACAGTAAGTGATGTTTCATGTCGATCTCGTTGATATTCATAAAGTGGATGCAAGTGATCATAATTCATAATATAGTGAGATTTTATAATGTGCAGGAATAGGTAATGCATAATTATTAATATTCTTTGTTATTAAATAAATACG
Source organism: Colias eurytheme (assembly GCF_061535395.1). Lineage (NCBI taxonomy): Eukaryota > Metazoa > Arthropoda > Insecta > Lepidoptera > Pieridae > Colias > Colias eurytheme. The sequence continues at coordinate 8,035,570 of NC_142986.1, read as the reverse complement.
TATCGGTGAGACCCTACTAGGTACTATACCTAGGTATGTCAAAATTGACTTTAACTAAAAATACATTTTCTTCTATAATAATTTGTCTTTAACAACATTATCTGAACGAATTAATAAATAATTCGCAGTCGAATTTCGTTAAGTATAGTATCAATTTCAATTAAGCTTAAAAATTCATTTAAAATACCTTTAAAATATATTATATTTATAACATAATACATTATACCTTAGAGTTAATTACTGAGGTCAGTTAAACAACGCTTTGTTTGGAAATAAATTTTATTGAAATATCTGATATTGAACAAGTAATTATTGGTAAAGTCGGTCAAACGACATGATCAAATTACTTATAGGAACTTGTGCGTAGATAGAGACCATAGATGATAGAACGTTAAACATTTTTGTTTTATTTGTTTTTTTAGATTCAAGAATTATTTTTACAGACGAAGAATGTCTTAGATATTTATGGTTGTTAACAAAAGCAAAGCTTTATTGTAGTGTCACTTGTAAATATTTGCAACATTCAATATCATAATTCATATTATAGACACTGATATCTGGTTAAATGGATAGTCGGATATGTAATACATTTATGCAATGGAAAACAACTACCTATATACCCAATATTGTCATACAGTCATAGTATTTTATATATAAGAATATTTATATGACGCTACAAATACTGAAATTTTATAAGAAATATTAAATATATCATGGTAGCGAAAACCGTAAAAATATAACAATAATTTATTGTACCTTAGTAACTAATACTTTCAAATGGCTAAATGTGTGTAGTATCTAACCGTAATAACGAATTTAATTATTCAATAATGCAATAACTCCAAATAATTTGTCGTGAGTCGTGACCATTTTCATTGAAAAATTTATGTTTATTTTAAAAGTATTTTGTTTTTGTTGACCTCAACTAGACCAATTTATTTGAAGTTTATTTTGTTAAGGCGTGGTTATATTGTATTATCCGTTTATACATAAAAATAATTTCTTAGATATAAAATAGAATAGAATATAGCGCTCCCTAGTTTAATTTGATCTCTTTGATAGAGCAAAGAACTAAGGTATAGTATTCGTAAGAAATAAGAAAGGAAATGTAAATACTTAGATTGACTACAAGCTCTCTCTGTAGGTAATATTAAAATGATAATATCTTTTTCGACTACTTTAAGATATTAACAATAAATTATACAAATTATAAAAGGCTATAACGTATAAATACATCGTAGGTTTGTTCAGATAATTGTTAAATGTGACCGAACCTTCAGCTTAATTTATAATGGCCGTTGTTATCTCTATAGGTAGCATTTAGTTGGCTTATAAATTGTGTTGTTGGGTTAGTTAATAATGAGTCAATTAATTATTCTAATTTATCACGTGGTCGAACTAAGAACTATGCTTTTAATATCGTCGAACTTTCGCACACTAGTCTCATAAACACATTACAACAAATGCATAGGAATAAAGATAAGATAATATGAATTGACTGTAAGAAAAATTAATGAATATTATTTACCTAAAAAAGAAGATTACAATATTAGAATATAGCCAATCTAATTATCTCTACATGCATTATTAGTTTATTCCAAATGGATGACTCATTAAAAAAGTTGAGCTCTTTTGTTAAAAGGCGTTTAAGAAAATTTACTCCTAGAAAACGATGCTATAAGATTTCTTAATAATCAATACCCAGAAGTGGACTATAGGGTGTTACTTTTGAGAACAGGATGCAGAAAAAGATAACAGTTTCGCAGTATCACGTCTGATTAATGGCGAATACTGGCATAATTAACTGCTTTTATTGTAATTCATTTCTTGCTAGACTCATAGCAGGGGTCGCGTGATCAGCGTGAAGAGCAAATATATGTGCATTTGTTTATGTACATGTGTTTTCTTGTAACGTTTATGGTGAAAAAGTAATGAAAAGTGGAACACCATGTGTATGTACTAAAGTGTACGTTGGAGGTTAGAATTTTTGATTGACCTATTTTGGATTGAAACTTTTTGTTTCGTTAAATTTTCCCCAATTATTTATGTGCATGGAATGTATTATCAACCTATAAAACAAATGCATAAGTGATATGACCATTCCCATTTAGTTCTCACTACATGGTCTCAGGCTATGTGGATTTCAGCCACGTCACAATGTTGGTCAAGTGCGGGTTAACAGATGTCACACATGCTGATATTTTTTTTCTAAATAAGTTCAACGACTCTTGTTACGATTAAAGAATTTGTACTTTAAAATAACATTTGCACGTGTTTTAATTCATTTGAGTGACCTATATTTGACGTGCCTTTGTATACATTAGCGAAAATATTAAGATCTTAGGTAAAGATATAGAATATGAAGTAATATTTGGAAATCGGTGATTTCATAAATTTTTATTTGTATATCCTTCAATATTAACACCACTAACATAAACGTCGAGATTATCCGTCTACTTAAAATATTATCGAGATATAATTTTATAGCTTCTTAAGTGTGAAAAGATACTTTGGTAGAATTTATTTGCGAAATTCGATATCATAACATGCCGTTTCAATTGTTATAATAATTTAAAGATTTTGTGTAACAGTTTTAAAGCCATAAATATTCGTATTTATGTGTTGCCCCAATTTTATTTTAAAAGAGCAAAAAAATTAATGTAATATTTTATCTACCGACATGTTTACATTGTATAAATTTGTATTTTTAAATACCGCACACTTAAAAAGGTTTAATGCCTGTCTGCATAATATTTGAAAGGTCCATTGGAAACGGCATTTTTGACCTTTCTGAAATAAGATGTTGTACATGTAGAGTAACTATCTTATATCTACAAAAAATATACCCACTGGATAAATAATTAAAAGTTCTGATTAAGGGCCCTTAGTAGGTGAAAACGGCAAAATGGACTGTTTTCTATGAGCTATAATTGAAAATATTGAAGTTTTTTCGCACTGAAATTTATAATATGTATTACAGAACGTATGTGTGATGGGATGACTGTTTCCAAAACACGATTGGAAAAATTTTGCTCGATAAAAAAAAATCCTCAAGTTACCTCTAAAATATCATATAAATTCTCATTACAACTGTATTTTACGATAATAATTCGTATAAAATCACAAATACATAGGTTTTACCTTCATTTACCTTCTCGATTTCGTGACTGTTTTAGATTTAGAAAATACTAAATATTTTCATTCACTTTTTGATAAAAATGTGAATGGCGCTTACGATTTTCAGTTTCGAGCACGTTGATTCCATACTAAACGCGGACCCCCTCACCGCTTACCTCAGGCCCGAATAGCTGAATTTTCGCTGACCGCCTAACCCCCCTTAAGATATACTTACTTGTATGTATTTTCCTCTATCGCTCCATAAGTATCTAATATAACACATTAATTCTTTAAAAATAATGTTTTTTTCCTATTGTGAGTTATGATGGTTATATGACCCTAGACTATGTACATTTGTATATTGTCATTCAAATGCGGTTATGTACTTTCCTTTTAGATCATTAACTTGACAAAATAAATTCCGTATGTCAAAACAACATGTCTATTTTGGCATAGATTTTGAGACGTTTCATAGTTACGCCAACCCACGCATAAATAACGAAATAATTACATTAAGAAAAGCCTGGTTCCGTACAAGTATTTTTATTATTCTCCATATATACCTTCTATTGTTGGTCTAAATATATAATACGAAAGTTTTATCAAAATCATTACTTTATCTCAACTTGTATTCTATAAAATGTCTATTTTACCTTGCGTAGTTAAAATAAGTACAATAATATAAACTGGTGTATCTTTACTCTTGCATTCAAACCGGGGGACTTGAATTAAAGTTAAGGAACCCTAAAACATGAAAAAAAGATGGATAGATGTATATTTTATCAGAGATCTTAAAAGCTCGTTCAAGCAATTAGTCTCATAGCGTATTTGTTTCTAGCAGGACAATTATTATTTGCTGTCAACTTGAATAAAAGCACATGTGTCTGATCCTTCATAGATATTATTAGGTTTATTTAATTAGTACGAATATATTAAATATTAATTCTTATTCATAATTCTATGAATATATTTTTTATAATACTACTAGCGGCCCGCCCCGGCTTCGCCTGTGGTACATGTTTACGTTTTCTCTCCGTAAGAACCATCCTAGTACCTAGTACCTCGAGTACATTATAAAAAAATAATTAACGAAATCGGTTTAACCATTCTCGAGTTATGCGCTTACCACTATCATTTTGCGCTTATCATTTTGCGATTCATTTTTATATGATAGATTATATAAATATTTTCATTCTATTGTGATTATTTTATTAAATGAAATAATGGAATTAAGTAATGCTCACAAAATTATCGTGTATGTAAATTCAAGTTGTACAATATTTAACAGTCGAAAACCTTTTAGCGACGAGTCATGGTAATGACTGACAATTATTATAATAAACAAGTGCCAACAAACATTTCTAAAAGCCCCTTAATTTCGTACAATAACACTTTTAAATTAACTTAATTGGCTGCCCTTAATCCTGTAAAACGGATTTAATCGTAACATTTTTAAAATGTCAACACAATTAGTTAAATATTTACGATGTGATGGTAACATTGCGTGGTAGTGGAGTTGCATGCTTGACGTTGCAATTTTGAGGTAAATTGGGGTTTAAAATTCGCAAACTATAATCTTCATACTTATTTCAGACGTGTGAAAATGGACTTTGAGTGTGCTTTGAGCTTTGAGAAAATACAAAAAAAAAGACGTGTGGCACTCGGGGACTGCCGCGGTAAAGCTATTGCATGCTTTGCCTTCAAGCCACACCTCCGCGCCCGTCGGAGTGAGGAGCGTGAGGTTTTTCGTTACGCAATTTCTGGATTCGGTCCCCGCGCTCAAGGCCTGCGATAGAAGCTATGCAATAGCTTAATAAAAATTATATCGTTTCCTTAATTTTCTTCTGCGTTTAGTTAATTGTTTTAATAACATTGAAGTGAATTGTATTTATTGATAAAAGGCATACTAATAGATGCATATTGTGCGAATTTGTCTTAATTCTTACTATTAGGTATACATAATACATTGCTGAATTAATTTTCTCTATCAATATAATATGCATAAAAATTGTACATATGTATTAATAGATATACTTACGCAAAAAACGCAAATTCGATTTGGACCAAGTACATACATATTAATTATTGCAAATTAAAATTGCCATGAGTGTCACAGAACATAAAATGTTATGAATATATAATAAGGATTAGCTTATAATAAGTGCTAACTTCACACTGGTTTCCAACTTGTTTGCATCTACTTAGCGATCAGGATTAATGCCATGCGACGGATGTGTTCTCTATAATGATAACTATCATAAATTGAAATTAAATTCAAGATAAGTAAGTAGTACAGCCCCCTAGACAAGTGGCTTTTTATTAGGGTAAAGTTCAATAGAATAGATTATGAATGTATGAGATTGACGTAATCAATCGTCGTCGTCGTCGTATTTAAACGTCAATCTCATACATTCATAATCTATTCTATTGAACTTTACGCTAATAGAAAGCCACTTGTCTAGGGGGGCAGGTACTATTAAGCTTTTGCTATACCACTCGATACTCGTGAGTCGTGGTTTGGTAGCGATGTTTCTATTTTTCCGAGTGTCTCTGATAAAAAATGCATCTTACAATTTTTATTTTTGGACTATTTTCAGGCAAATACACTAAATTAATTGTAAATAATAAAAATACAACACCATTAATTTATCTAATTGAAAGAAGAGACAATAAACTAAAAATAAATAACAATTATTACAATTTACTCTAGTAGGTACCAATCAAGAGACGAAAATATCTTCGTTTCAATTATAAACTTTTGATTAAAGTGAGCACCATGGAAAGGTGTTGTTCACTGATATTTTGGGAAAAAAAGTACTATGGAAACACTACCGCTTCAAAACTCGCTTTTCCATTTCTTAAAATTAAACGAACGCGTAGGTAATTTGAGCGATCGCATCTGCAGTCAAATTAAATTCCATAAAACGATGCTGACATCTTCGCTTGTTAAAATGACGAAAAAACTAGAAAGCGAACTCACATTTCTTGACAAACAAATCGAGAATGCCGCTGTATGTCCATCATTAAAATGACTTTTTGTTCAATACATTGTGGTTTATGTGAAAATGTTTCGGTGACATTTGAGTTTGTTTACGTCCTCGTATGTTGACATGTTAAATGCAATCAGAGTGACACCTCTCGATACTTGATAAAATAATTATTCAATGAAACATGTGTTGATACTTTTTAAATGTATTGTGGTTGATGCAATTATTAAATTCGCGTCTTGCAGAAAGAGTTATGTGCAGTAGCATTTCCTTACACGATCGAGTTATATATTTGTTGTATTCCATGTAACCCACTGCTTTTTCCAAATCGTTGATGCGATATTACCTGTATTCCAAGGAATAAAATAAAGCTTGGTGTACTGGCAAAGGTGAGGCAGTATTTCAGCTCGGGACAGTTGCTCAACCTCTATCAAGCACAGGTCCGTTCGTGCATGGAATACTGCTCTCACATCTGGGATGGATCTGCCAAATACCAGCTGGAGACACTTGAGGCAATAGAGAGGCGTGCCAAGAGGCTTGTAGAGAACTGTAGAGGGGTTGTTAACTCAAAGACATTTCAGATTGTAATGATTTTATTTGTACACAGTTCCCGTATTTATACAAAAAATCGACCAAAAACAAAACTAATCAGAATTCTAATTTTGAGATTGAATTTTAGAATGCGCTCTGATTAAGAATGCGCCAGCTTGTACACAATATGATATGCATGTCTCCCATAGTGTCCCCCCTCAAGCGAAGCGAACATTTTTCTTGACGACGCGTCCACTTCTTGTAGTGTAGGGACGTGCCTTGTCCGTGTTGTAGTCTGAAGCAGGCACTGACGTCGTAGCACTTGTAGGAGTAGGTGTGGATGCTACTGCTGTGCTTGCCATACCTTCAACCTCTTCGTTTAATATGTATGCAGGCTTGAGTCTCTCAATTTCGCTCTTGAGCGTCATATTGTTCTCCGTCAGTTGTGCGATCCTCTGCTGCAGCAGCGCCATCTGCTTCTCATCTCCTCCACTCTCTGGAGGTTTTGCTGGCGGTCTCAAACTGTTGTGCAGGAGCACGTGAACCTTCTCCCTTGCTGAATTCAATTCCCTAGCCAATTGTTCTGCATTGTGTTCAGCTATCGCCTGTGACTGTTGCGCGTCCTTCAGTTTCATCTGAGTCGCCTTCAAGAGATCCGGTATGGGAGCTAACTCTTGCAGTTTTTCTTCGAACTTCAACTTCACTTTCTGTATTACCAAATTGATCTGTTCACTGATTCTAGAGTTGTCCATGTCCATCATGTCCATTTGACGCCGTTGTTCCTCTACTAATTGTTGCGCTTGGAGGTACTTAAGTACTTAACCCTATAATCTTTCAGCTGATCATTCTGTTCCTTCATCAACAGCCTCAGTTCATCGATTTCTTCTCTCGCCTCCCTATAACACTGCTTCAGAGCCCTAACATTGACCTCTTGTTCAAACGCCTGTTCCTTTGTCCCCATCATCATGTTTGTTTGTGTTGTCAAACTTTCGAACTTCATTTCTAATTCCCTAAGCCTGTTTTGCACTTCACGGTGTTGGCATCTCTCTGTTTCTAACTCGTCAGTAGCTTCCGAGTAGCTCTAATACCAGGGTGGCATAGTCCGTGTTGAGCGTTAAATGCCATATAACGGTATGCCTTCGGTAGAAAGGGACGGGGCGATGCGCTTGATAACTCGCACGTACAGCGCCGAGACTATGATCCGAGGCGTCAGTCATGATGGCAAGGGAGCAGCCAAGAATGGGAAAACATAATGTTGTCGCTTCTGTGATGCTTTGTCGGCAATTCTCAAAAGCTTCAATTGCTGCAGTAGTCCATTCGATAGGCGTTTTGTCGTTCTTCTTTTTATTATGTAGATACTTCTTTAATTCATTTTGTAGATGTGTTTGGTTAGGTAGGCAGTCTCTGTAAAAGATGGTAGCCCGTAGCAGCCTGGACTGGATGGAGACGGAGGCCAGCTCGCAGTGCTTTTCTTCATAGTGTAGTTAGTCTTTTTCTTCCATGTTTTCTTTTTGCTCCGTCGGGGTCACCAATTGTAGAGAACTGTAGAGGGGTTGTTAACTCAAAGACATTTCAGATTGTAATGATTTTATTTGTACACAGTTCCCGTATTTATACAAAAAATCGACCAAAAACAAAACTAATCAGAATTCTAATTTTGAGATTGAAATTTAGAATGCGCTCTGATTAAGAATGCGCCAGCTTGTACACAATATGATATATATATACTCTATGCATGTCTCCCATAGGCTAATAAACGACGATGAGCTAGCAGGCAAAAAACTCCAGAGCCTCGCCCACCGTCGCAGAGTGGCAAGTTTATCGGTTTTTTACCGGATACACTTTGGAGAGTGCGCTGCGGAATTGCACGACCTAATTCCGCCATCCCCATTTCTCCATCGTTCGTCAAGGCGCACAGACTCTAGGCATCGCCACATGGTTGACGTTCCATGTACCCGGACAAAGCGGTTCGGATCGTCATTCTTTATTCGAACCGATAGGGACTGGAACATGCTTCCTGAGTCTGTGTTCCCCGACGAGTACAATTTGGAGGTCTTCAAGAGGAGAGTGAACAGGTACATTTTAGGGAAGCGCGCTCCATCTTAGGCCACATCTCAGCTTACCATCAGGCGAGATTGTGGCCAAGCGCTCCCCTATTGTACAATTAAAAAAAAAAAAAAAGAATAAGAATAAGGATTTATAGCTGATGGATTGATGGGAATTAACACTTGTGTCCATTTTCAAAGGGGAAAATAGCAGAACGACTCCTTTCTAAAATCCTTTCCGCATACCTAGTGCATACCTCAAAAACAAACAAATATTGAATTAAATGGTGAAGAATAATGAAACATATCTCTATTTTACTACTATTTTTCTTCTATTTTTTTTTTTATTTTATTCTACGTTTTGGCATCACACTAATTTTATCTATTTTTTAATTTTAATTTTATTTTGTATTTCTTCTTTTTGTTTGTTTTTATATAATTACCTTATTTCTGTATAATGTGGTGCCAAATAAATGAGTTTGAGTTTGAGTTTGAGTTTGAAATTTGCTACAACAATATATGCACACGATCTAAGAAAAACACATGCTAACAGAAAATACGAACGTTTCCATAGAAATTTTTTGCGAAAGTGAAATTATTCAAAAAAAGTGGGCAATGACAAAAACCATATTCCACGGTACCATTATAGGTAATTTCTTAAGCAATTCGACTTGACTAAATAATTGTTTGAGTTTGAGTTGAGTACGATGAAATGATTGATTATGCAAATCATCGGCATGCAATTAAATTTACCGATGCCTCAAAGGTTCCGTTATTCTTTGTAGCATGTTATTACCATGTGAAATATAAACGAATAACGTTAATAATACAAATACTTTGGTGGTCTGTTAAAGAGCAGATTGAATAAGTGCTGAACTTATATTTTACCTATGCATATGTAATGAATTATAACATCAACACGACTTTTTCTAATGTAAAATAAGAGAATATAGAAAGAGAAGCATCTACATTCTACATATTAATTACTAGCGGTCCGCCCCGGCTTCGCCCGTGGTACATGTTTACATTTTCTCTACATAAGAACCATCCTCGTACTTCAAGGAATATAATGAAAAAAGAATTATCGAAATCGGTTCAGCCGTTCTCGAGTTATGCGCTTACCAACACATTTTGCGATTCATTTTTATATATAAGATTATGTAGTATACAGTGTATACCACCACTTCAACATTTATAAAATAAACTCACGTAAGGCACTTAGATTTTGACAATGTTAAGAACAAACAAGTTTCCTAACAAGGTGAACAGATATCAGATAATCAAAACGCTGCCGATACTGTGCCAAAAATGTACAGGTTGATAAAAAGCTCGAGATATTACGTCTCGGTTCCTTGGAAGTTTATCGTTATTGAGGGACTGCACACACTTGACCGCGAGATTCAGTTTTGTTTATCATCATGATCTGCTGGTATGTGTCCCCAGAACAGGGAGACAGGTATAACTATGAGAGTTGAATATACATATATGTATTGCGAAAAATAATACATTGTGCAAAGAAAATACACGATTCATGTTCTCAAGTGTAAAAAATAGGTATTATTAATAGCAGATGTGATGTGAGTATTTTTTTTACTGAAGATAAAGATTGTATTGAGCTTTGTAATTCGCAATATATTAATATATCGCGCTATAATCAATAAAGGCATCTTATTATAGTAATCATATTTATTTCTATAGTATAAGATACATATCGCTTCTTTAAAGTTGAGTCTTCGTTTAACTGTGTTATTACACAGAAATATGAGTATAATATGCGTAGTAATTTCTACTTTATACGAATAAATGTATGCAGTCCCTAAGACGAGTTTAATGTCGCCGCGACGTCGATCGAGGGCGACTTTCTGATTCTTCATACCAATTCACGGTATCAATTGAAACGCGGCACAAAAACCGCCTGCTAAATGATCCCTTTTACTAAATAAATCCCTTCAATTATCGCCAATCACACAATTAAGTGCTTTTGAGTGTCTACACTCGTACATGCATAATGTATTTGCGTTAAGTAGGTATAAATACAGCTCATTTGTCTTAATTTGCTGGTTATTAAATAAACTAACTTTGGCGTCTGTTGGGTGCGTTTTCTTTATTTTCTCCTAATTCACTTACCTACTTACAATTGATTTTTAAGTCCCGTTTAAATAACAAAATATACCTATCTATCGGCTAAATGAAGAGCGGCTTGGATTCTTAGCTGGTATATTTTTATTATATTAATTACTAGTATGATGATTAAGAAGATTACCTTCTTTATAGAAATTTATATACATATTCTACTGTTTAAATACATATTTAAAAGTAAATAATTAAATATATTTTACGACTGCCCAACTGACGGTAAACTTCTTGCTAACATTTTTATCTTGTAAGGGCCGATTTTTCAATGCTTGGATAAAACTTATTCGTCGAATAATGTATAGAACTACCATTTTAAAAACGTATTCTAATTGCCCGTATTTGACAGTTTACGTGACATTTTAATATTATCGTGTAATACTTTATTGGACGGATACGTTTTATCCAAGCATTGAAAAATCGGCCCTAAATCACATATTTCAATATAAAATCAAGTAGTAAAACACAAACAGTAACATATGATACCGATTACGTTCGATACATATCTAACAATTTAATTCTCAATAAATAAACGTGAGTTTATACCTATTTCCATGGAACCCGTTCCAGTGTTTCCATCACCACAGATTATCTAAAGGACATAAATCAGACGTAGAGTGAGTTTTAATAACATTTCTAGGACTCATATCCGTTAGAAATACGACGATTATCCACTCACCTCAATACTTAATGTGCAATCTGTCAGATTATATGTTATGATAGTTTAATGATCCGCTATATGCTTAAGGGCCGATTTTTCAATGCTTGGATAAAACTTATTCGTCGAATAATGTATAAAACTACCATTTTAAAAACGTATTCTAATTGTCCGTATTTGACAGTTTACGTGACATTTTAATATTATCGTGTAATACTTTATTGGACGGATAAGTTTTAACCAAGCATTGAAAAATCGGCCCTAAGTGTGTATGTTTATGAGTGTTTTGGATTGGTTCTTGATAAGAATTTTGCAATAAGAAGAATAAGTCATCTCTAAGATTTAAAATATGAACAGTATATTTTATATCCTTTGGGAAAAAAATAGAATTTAATCTAATATCACCAAACATTTTAAATCGTATACAAGTAAATGTTACCTCGAAAGCTTTCAAGTGTTTTTTAGAAGTTTTGTTGTAAATTCATATTATGTGCCTTTAGACAATAAATATAGTGAAACTCTTTAAAATTAAGATATTATGGCAACCAAGTAAGTATTATTTGTCGTTAAAGAGAGTTATCGTTGTATGGAGTAAAGAAAAAAACAATTATTTTTCCATGGCATAAGTAAAATATATAGCTTCACGAAAAAAATGTTACGTAGTTTCACAGCCTCTTAAACCTGATAACTGATATAACATAAACATAACTATAGATAATTAATATTTATTACCTACCTAAATATTAACATTTTAATTTGTTGAGAGTAGGTAACAATATATGTGTTAAAAAAAGTTCTTCAGAGCAAAATAAAAAAAAAGTTTTACTTAATTTCGTAATACATATAAATAAATAAACTTCGTAATAAAATAAATTCTACAAAATAAACGAGGTTTCATTGAAACAGAAAGATCAACTTTATGTTTCCACTTCATTCGCCGTAATATTTATTAAGTTGGAAAGATTTATCAGATTATTGCTTGGAATTTTGTGATTTTCCGACTTTGCTTTTTTTTAATTGAAAGGTATTTTATTGAAACGTCAGATATAAAAAAGTAATAAAGCACATGTAATTCCATATCTGTACATGAAATCAAAATAATATTTATTCCTTTTTACAAATAAGCTTGAATTATGCTTTGAACCGTTCGCGTCCGCGTCGGTTAGTTTATTACTATAATGGAGATATTCATTCTACAAGATAAAATTCTTTTTTATTAGTTACGTCATATTAAAAAAATATTTAGATCTTACTGGTCAACTTGGTCTAAGGAAGAAGGAACAAATTTTTTTTATGACTTGTGTTATCGATTTTTGGCTACATACAAATAAATTTTAAAATAACACCACTATTAGGTACTCCATACGGATAATCTATACTAATATTATAAAGAGGAAAGGTTTGTAATTATATGTATGTATGTATGGTTTTCACGCATAAACTACTGGACCGATTTAAATGAAATTTAGCACACATATAGAGGGTATCTTGGATTAACACATAGGCTAGGATTTATCCCGGAAATCCCACGGGAACGGTAGATACGCAGGTTTTTCTTTGAAAACGCGGGCGAAGCCGTGGGCGGAAAGCTAGTTTAATAATATTTTCTAAGAGGTTCAGTGCAAATTCCAGACCAACATTATATCATCAAACTAAGGAAACATTAGCCTACGGTCATATGTTATCTATGCTACGGCACATAAATAGGTATACAGGTACGTAAAGCTGGCGATGAAAAATAAGCGAAATTAAAAAAAAACAACACCAGAATTTGTTGCTTATTTGTTGCTAATTAGTTGCTATAATGACGATTTTGTTGCTCAACCCGTTCGCTGAAAATCAGCAACAGTTCTAGCTTAACGTTAAGGTAGCGTGAAGAAATCGTAAAAAGGGATGGATTGTTGCAAAAATGCAGGTGAATTTGTTGCTAATTTGTTGCTGCATAAAAACAGTGAAAATTTTGAATTTTTTTCATTGGCGCCAAAAATAACACTGGCCACGTCAACTTAATTGTCGATTTTCGGTAGTGAAACATAAAAAAAAATTTGTTGCTCCTCACATCGTTCACTGGCACAGTATACAGAGCCAGCAACAAAATAGAAACCGGAAGTAGAGTTAATTTTGAAACCGGTTTGCTAGAAATTCGTCCACGCCAGCTTAACTGTCGATTTTCGGTAGTTAAACATAAAAAAAAATTTGTTGCTCCTCACATAGTTCACTGGCACAGTGTACAGAGCCAGCAACAAAATAGAAACCGGAAGTAGAGTTAATTTTGAAACCAGTTTGCTAGAAAATCGTCCACGCCAGCTTAACTGTCGATTTTCGGTAGTGAAACATAAAAAAAAAATTTGTTGCTCTTCACATCGTTCACTGGCACAGTGTACAGAGCCAGCAACAAAATAGAAACCGGAAGTAGAGTTAATTTTGAAACCGGTTTGCTAGAAAATCGTCCACGCCAGCTTAACTGTCGATTTTCGGTAGTGAAACATAAAAAAAAATTTGTTGCTCTTCACATCGTTCACTGGCACAGTGTACAGAGCCAGCAACAAAATAGAAACCGGAAGTAGAGTTAATTTTGAAACAGGTTTGCTAGAAAATCGTCCACGCCAGCTTAACTGTCGATTTTCGGTAGTTAAACATAAAAAAAAAATTTGTTGCTCTTCACATCGTTCACTGGCACAGTGTACAGAGCCAGCAACAAAATAGAAACCGGAAGTAGAGTTAATTTTGAAACAGGTTTGCTAGAAAATCGTCCACGCCAGCTTAACTGTCGATTTTCGGTAGTTAAACATAAAAAAAAAATTTGTTGCTCCTCACATCGCTCACTGGCACAGTCTATAGAGCCAGCAACAAAATAGAAACCGGAAGTAGAGTTAATTTTGAAACCGGTTTGCTAGAAAATCGTCCACGCCAGCTTAACTGTCGATTTTCGGTAGTGAAACATAAAAAAAAATTTGTTGCTCTTCACATCGTTCACTGGCACAGTGTACAGAGCCAGCAACAAAATAGAAACCGGAAGTAGAGTTAATTTTGAAACCGGTTTGCTAGAAAATCGTCCACGCCAGCTTAACTGTCGATTTTCGGTAGTGAAACATAAAAAAAAAATTTGTTGCTCTTCACATCGTTCACAAGCACAGTGTACAGAGCCAGCAACAAAATAGAAACCGGAAGTAGAGTTAATTTTGAAACCGGTTTGCTAGAAAATCGTCCACGCCAGCTTAACTGTCGATTTTCGGTAGTGAAACATAAAAAAAAAAATTTGTTGCTCTTCACATCGTTCACTGGCACAGTGTACAGAGCCAGCAACAAAATAGAAACCGGAAGTAGAGTTAATTTTGAAACCGGTTTGCTAGAAATTTTTCAATTTATTAACTCTACTTCCGGTTTTTATTTTGTTGCTGGCTCTGTACACTGTGCCAGTGAACGATGTGAAGAGCAACAAATTTTTTTTTTATGTTTCACTACCGAAAATCGACAGTTAAGCTGGCGTGGACGATTTTCTAGCAAACCGGTTTCAAAATTAACTCTACTTCCGGTTTCTATTTTGTTGCTGGCTCTGTACACTGTGCCAGTGAGCGATGTGAGGAGCAACAAATTTTTTTTTTATGTTTTACTACCGAAAATTGACAGTTAAGCTGGCGTGGACGATTTTCTAGCAAACCGGTTTCAAAATTAACTCTACTTCCGGTTTCTATTTTGTTGCTGGCTCTGTACACTGTGCCAGTGAACGATGTGAAGAGCAACAAATTTTTTTTTATGTTTCACTACCGAAAATCGACAGTTAAGCTGGCGTGGACGATTTTCTAGCAAACCGGTTTCAAAATTAACTCTACTTCCGGTTTCTATTTTGTTGCTGGCTCTGTACACTGTGCCAGTGAACGATGTGAAGAGCAACAAATTTTTTTTTATGTTTCACTACCGAAAATCGACAGTTAAGCTGGCGTGGACGATTTTCTAGCAAACCGGTTTCAAAATTAACTCTACTTCCGGTTTCTATTTTGTTGCTGGCTCTATAGACTGTGCCAGTGAGCGATGTGAGGAGCAACAAATTTTTTTTTTATGTTTAACTACCGAAAATCGACAGTTAAGCTGGCGTGGACGATTTTCTAGCAAACTGGTTTCAAAATTAACTCTACTTCCGGTTTCTATTTTGTTGCTGGCTCTGTACACTGTGCCAGTGAACGATGTGAGAAGCAACCAATTTTTTTTTTATGTTTAACTACCGAAAATTGACAGTTAAGCTGGCGTGGACGATTTTCTAGCAAACCGGTTTCAAAATTAACTCTACTTCCGGTTTCTATTTTGTTGCTGGCTCTGTACACTGTGCCAGTGAACGATGTGAAGAGCAACAAATTTTTTTTTTATGTTTCACTACCGAAAATCGACAGTTAAGCTGGCGTGGACGATTTTCTAGCAAACCGGTTTCAAAATTAACTCTACTTCCGGTTTCTATTTTGTTGCTGGCTCTGTACACTGTGCCAGTGAGCGATGTGAGGAGCAACAAATTTTTTTTTTATGTTTTACTACCGAAAATTGACAGTTAAGCTGGCGTGGACGAATTTCTAGCAAACCGGTTTCAAAATTAACTCTACTTCCGGTTTCTATTTTGTTGCTGGCTCTGTACACTGTGCCAGTGAACGATGTGAGGAGCAACAAATTTTTTTTTATGTTTCACTACCGAAAATCGACAATTAAGTTGACCTGGCCAGTGTTATTTTTGGCGCCAATGAAAAAAATTCAAAATTTTCACTGTTTTTATGCAGCAACAAATTAGCAACAAATTCACCTGCATTTTTGCAACGATCCATCCCTTTTTCCGATTTCTTCACGCTACCTTAACGTTAAGCTAGAACTGTTGCTGATTTTCAGCGAACGGGTTGAGCAACAAAATCGTCATTATAGCAACTAATTAGCAACAATTAAGCAACAAATTCTGGTGTCGTTTTTTTTTAATTTCGCTAATTTTTCATCGCCAGCTTTACGTACCTTAGGTATACGATCTCCTTAACATTCTAGTAGATACCTCGCTATAACATAAACTACGAGTAAGTCCATGTAACCACCACGCATTGCTTGTAGGCTGAAATATTTATGATTGTACGCTGTACGGACAGACGATTTTCCACGACACTCGTACGCATTATATTTTACGCAATTCAATGTACTCATTTGTCTGTCAGAATGAATGATTGAAGTTAACTCGTGCATGTATGCGACACGCACACATTGAATGTAATAGATAAAATAGTACCTATGACTCGGCTATGTCACAGATAGTTTAGTAGATCGCTATGTGTATGTGGTATTTTGTATTTTTTTTAATCGTGATGTTGTTTATTTCTGAATAGAGCCTGAGGGCCGCCTAGTGAACAGAGATATAGCGTAAATCATTTGTCTAAATTTAATTTAAAAGCTCGATCTATATTAGTCATAAATGTTTGGCCTCTATCAGAGTAACGATGTTTTAATACACAAATATCATTTTAGAAATTAAGTATGTTTTCTGTAGTTAGCGATAATTATTTTAGTTTTCATTTACAATATATTTTCAATAACATAACAAAAACCATAAAGTACAAATTGAAAAATAATTTTAACTTCGATAGAGCTGCTATTGCAGCTGGAGAAGTGAATTTTATTTAATCTAAAATCGAGTTCATAAATTAATATCAAAATGATTTAATACCTACATAAAACACACACAAGTACTTAAATATCCAATTTATTTACCAGGCAATTTGTAAGCGCATACCGTCATTTAATTAACAAAATCATGTAATCACACATTCTTCGACTAATTAAACTTACGAACATTAATTAAACTCATTGATGTTACCGACACGATTTTTATGTATAGAAATTACAAGTCATTCTGGTAAAAATATATCCAAGTAAATATTAAGAAGCATGCAGAAACACAAAACAGCTCGAACGCATAGAGTCATAGACTGAGACACAGTAAATAGATATGAACAGTAAGGCAACTAAGCTTTTTCGATAAAATAATTGGGTAACTACTAACAACGTATAGGTATATAATATGTGAATAAGTAAAAAATATATAACTTACATACGTAAATTTTTTCAGGACTTTTGATGAGTTTTGTTTTTTGCTTCTTTTGATGATTATTGATATTGTAGGTTTAATAAAAAATCGTACGATATGTTATTTCGAAGCATTATTAGCTGTTATTAAATTCATTACCAACACTAAATTGGCCATTATAATCTCTACTGCTTGACTGTTTTGCAGTAAACTAATCGCCCGCGGCTTCGCTCATGTCACTCAAGTTGAAGCGTAGAAATAAATGTAAATACCTACAAACACACTAAAGATATAATAGATACTAAAGTATAAATCTCTATGCTAAGTAAAGTTTAAGTCTCTATGCATGCTAAGAGCTTTTGTTTTCTTGATAAAGAAGTATTTCGTAACAGCATAAAATAAAAGAAGAGATAAATAATGGACCTAATGAACATGTATTTGCATACCGTGCTACTAAAAACACCAAAGCTTCCCTTCGCATACTTCCACGACGCTATTCAAATGAATCGTCTAAAAACGGTTCTGAATAACACGAAATACTTATCTTACCTCATTAATCGTGGAGTTTTTACTAAATGATGTATCTATAGGTAAATATATGAAGGTATATGAAGGAGGGGCTTAATTTGCATGTCGGATGGGAGGCGTGGTCTGCGCATGTCAACTGTTAACTTAATTATAGGCAAATGAGCATCGTGATTGATTCAAACCTAGTGTATGTATAGTATTCTGGTGGGGAAGACTGTATGAACATTGAACAGTTGTGTCTGGATTTTCCTATAGGTAACAAGTTACGGTAATGTGGCGCGTGTTTTTGGTTTTATGTCCGTGGTAAGTGTGTGTTGGTTGAAATTGAGTAGGTATGGAAAATGATTTTTTAAATAAAAGTGTATAAGTTTATATGAGTGTACTTGTAGAAAGAGTTTAAAGAAAAGAAGGCAAGTGAAAAAGCATATAATTGTATATCTAGCGAAATAGAGTTAAAACGATAAAATTGTAGAAAATTTCCTAATTTGCTGGAAAATTATGTGCCAATTTATTTGTATCAAAATAATGTTTTAGGTATTTCATATTAATTGGATGTAATATACGACGATAAAGCGCGTCACACACGGTGAAGATACTATAATATTTTATCTTAAGATACTGTTATATTGCACGCCTCATAAGCGAAGCGTTGAGGTGGGTACTACTGTCACTTCGCGCAAAACATCTGATTTTTCAAACTTAAAATGTCTTTATGTATCATACATTGCACTTGTAAGATAATACATACACACACATATTAAGAAAAAACACTATTTTTAACGTTCATGATATTTTTGATGTCATTTTTGTTATTTAAACTAGTTAAAAAACAGTTTAAAAAAGTTCTGTCTTGGACGTCCGTGTGTCTGTATGTGCGGATCCTTTTTCTTGTTAACACGATAGCGACCGAAATACTTTACTAATCGAGTCTTTTTTTTTCTCTTACGCTTGAGTATGCTCAGGAATAGAACCCTTTCATTTTTCAGGGTCTGATTCGATGTGGTTTAATTGTTATTAAATAAACAAAAATAATAATTAATAAATATTTATTAAAAAAAATTATGAGGCGTGCACTTTTGGATTTTCCAAATTATTTTATATTACTGTAATATAAAATATAACAGTATCTTAAGATAAAATATTATAGTATCTGCACCGTGTGTGACGCGCTTAATAACTACTTTCTGGATAATCTTTGATCTAACGGTGCATTGATCCTCACGCAATAAGTAAAAGCTCTATTTGTAATGACCGATAAATCCATTTTTGCTCGCTAATATTTCCAACGCTTTTCCCGCCTCGTTTCCAGTTCCCTATAGTTTACCTCTGTTACCAATAAAATAAACCCTTTTACGGTATTTATTTATGAGCGTCAAAACAAGAAATACCATGAGCGGATCTTAGTATAGAAGTCACATTAATAATCAATGAGCTGGCATCGATCTTATCATAAGCTATTCAGGCTTTATTCGTCGATAAACCGATAAATTTTAAATATATTACAATAAATTTCTTTTATTTTACCGCCGTGAGCAAAATCGGTATGCGGCTTTGCAAATTTCGCTCGTGTGTTACAGTGTGAATAAGTTTTACATTTCTTTTTCGATTAATTTAATCTCATTTGCAACATTGGTAATAAATTAATTTGTAGTAACATAAATTTCAGCCGACATTCGCGGCGTGTTCAGGCGCGTAATCGTGAATGCATCACCATTAATAATTTTAATTCGAAAACACTGAGATAATTTAATAATCATTACAATAATTGTCAGTTTACAATTGCTTGGACAATTGATCATTTAATATTGTTGTTTGAAAATAATAATCGATCGTAAAGTAGGTACCTACTGCAATACGTTAAAATACACTTAATTGTAATTTTAACGTTTATGTTTGAGAAATTAAGAATTCGGCTGAATTCAATGTTCGTGTAGAGTTGGTAAACGTTTTATCATACCTAGTATAAAACAAAGTCGTTTTCTCTGTCCCTATGTCCCTATGTACCTATGCTTAAATCTTTAAAACTAAGCAACGGATTTTGATTAGATTTTTTTTAAAGATAGAGTGATTCAAGTGGAAGGTTTTAGTATATAATTTATTATGTTTTAGACAAAGCGGGCGAAGCCGCGGGCGCAAAGCTAGTAGATCATATTTTGTGCTTTCGTAAAAGCATCTGAAGCATTATCTAGATGTGTCGCAGACAATTTCAGATGTCATAGATATGGGATGATTGAAGTTTCTTTGTTAAATTTCGCAGAAACATTATATTACAAAATATACAGGTATTAATTTATAAAAAAAATCGTTTATTGAAATTGCAAACTGTCCCGTAAGCTCCTGAACTATAAACGTAAATTATTATAACAATTATTATAAGTATTTAATCGTAAAGTAATTGTTATTATACCTTATTTAAAAAGATGATGAATTTTCATACGGGTTAAATCCTTATAATAAATATTTTCGGGAATTCTTGAAATCCTTATCGACCAAATTGCTTTAAGCAGCGGTTTTGGCTCACCATATGGCTGTACTCATGAACCTTAATGACTGTACTTAGTGGAACCACTGATCAATAATGATAATCAGCAAGTTCTCACACATAAGTGCGCCCATTATTAACTGTTTATTCGGATTTATATTTTAAAACTCAGAAAAGTGTCGAATTTTTCTTTTCGTTGTTAAAATGTAGGCAGATATTTCTAATATTTTTTTGAAAACTTATACGCGATTAGGTATATATGTAGACTCATCCAAATTGCAAAGCAAGCGACATAAATTATTGCATTTTTATAGAAGATGTACTTTTCGTTAAAGCTCTTATAAATAATTTGGTCTGGCCGTTTATATCTGAAAAATCAAAACATCAAAAGAAAAAACTTTTCTATCTGGCCAGTTCTACTTGTAAAAAAAAATATTAAATTAAAATCTTTTTTAAACTTTTTTTTTCTTAAAAAAAAAGAAATCGTCAAAATTCAACCTTTTTCTATCTGGCCAGTTGTGGGCCAGTTCTATCCGTAATTCAAATCGACGCCATCCTACGTCGATGTTTATCACAAATTTATACTGACAGCCGGCTAAAATATTTATATAGCTATATAACCATTGATGGTCAAGTGCGACAAGTACAATCTAATCTAAGTGATGATTTTGCAACTGGGTAATGAGTACCCCATGTTGGGAGGCACATTTACACGGTGACCACCCAGCGCGCGGCGGCGTTTGGAATAGAAATGAGATGGTGACCATATTTTGTGGTACTTTACGGATGCTGGGATAGTTAGTGATGATAGTCATTGTTGTCAACAGACGAATCTTGAAAGTGACGATATTTTAGCTGTTAGCAAATGAAATAAATAAATAAATCGTTTATTTTCCTTCATAATTTGCTACATAAATTTAATGACCTAGGCTCCTAATATATGTAGTTATAAACTGTTTTCTTTGATTTATTTTTAAAATTTTGTAGTGCCTTAAGAATAAAATTAGGTTAAAGTCTTCGTAATAGGTACGTAAGTGGTCATAGGGGTAACAATAAGATTTCAAGATTTCAGAAGAAGTTTTCATAAAATCCAGAAACCAGAAATTTAAAAAAGCCACTTATTTTAATTAGGTACTTTTGATTTTACGCAGGTGAAACTAAAATAGTATTAGCATAACATTGATGATCTTTTTTTATTACTTGGTGTTCGGTTCATCAGCAAGCATTATTACTTATTTGTATACAAATATAGGTAGATAGTAGATACTTATACGATATAAATATATAAAGAAGGGGATTACACATAGGTTAGTACATAAGCGCTATTTGCAATATTCGCAATCGAAGTATTATACACAATAATGCATGCAATGCAAATATATTTGCATTATACACAATAATGTTATGACTAAGTCGTCCATAGAATTTCTGAAACGTCTTCTTCAGCTATACCTACTCTATACTTATAACTTTTGGTCAAAATCACTTAACTGAAATAAAATCATAAATTACAATTACCTACGTCTTAAACGATATACAATTCCAAATATTTTAAAGCTATGGACCAATGGCAGGGCCACCTCTCAAATTATCAGTACCAATCATCCATCAAAAGCACATCATAAAATTAAAAAAAATATAATATTTCCTTGTACTTCATGTGTATCTCGACATGGCTTGCGAAGGCTACATAGTGCGTGCCATGAATTTTTAACGGCGGTTCATTTTATAACCAGCCATACAATGCAAGGAGCGATAAATAAAGCAGTTTGTTTAAACAGTGGACACACTTAAAACGGTAACCGAAATACCGAAAGCCGCACCATAAAAATAAACATTGGCAAAAACATGGACATCGATCAACATTGAGTTATTTACAGAGTGCACGAAATACCACACAAATTGTCTTGCTAGTGAACCTCTATGGTGTAATTCAATTAGGGCCGGACCTAACGAATAAGGAAACAAGTGCAGTGTAAATTAGTGTGAGTGATCAAATGCGGGCGACCAAAATGACATCGTCACATTGCCGCAGCGTGACGCCGCCGCTGTCGCGCGCGACCTCCTCGGACCTGGTCGCGCCGCTGTCCCCAGATCTGTCCCGACACCGGGCGCTGTCCCCGGACCTGTCGCTCGATTTCTCGCGGCACCGTCCCCTGTCCCCGGATCTGTTGGAGCGAACTCTGTCCCCTGACTTCCCGCGCCGCTCCCGCTCGCCGGCGCGCCCGAGATCGCTAATGGAGTCATTATTAGTTGCAAAAATGGAAGCTTTAAGTACCGGGAAGTTAGTTCGGACCGATTCTTTGGACAGCTGTAGCAGTTTCGGTTCAATGTCGTCGCTGCCCAGTGATGTGTGCCGGTGTGATGACTGCCTCTTGGGGATTGTGGATTTCTACCTTCCGAGCCCGGCTGACGCGAATAGGCCCTTCAGAAAGGTTAGTGTTTTATGGCATTATTGCATCACTATTATTTCATATATAGATTTATTCATTTTTCACAAGGTAATCTGATATTTAAAAGATATACCTAATTAAGCGAACTAAATTTCAGTATTGGTACTTATATTGCGTAAATTTATATAGGTAAAACGAAATGAGATCATGCTTAATCTGCTGCAAAAAAATACAATTTATTTAAAATTAATCCATAAAAATGTGTATTTTATTTACTTGAAATATTATGTACAAAGCTTTACAATCAAGTTTGTGCATTGAGCAACTTTCGATTTAAAATTATGATAAACCTTTTTTGATTGATTGCGTATTGATTGATGGCAGGCAGATGTTAAAATTAAAAACATCTTACTTAAAATTAGAATTATGAAATTAAAGTTTAAATAATTCGTGTGTATTTTATACCTACATAAATTATTTCATATAGAACAGGTACCTATCTAGTATCTAAAGACTTTATAAAATTTAATAATATTTAATCGATTGGGCAGGACTTCTTTGAACAATATGTTTTTAATTTGATTACCTACACTTTTAATAATTGTTATATTGGATGCAATTTTGAAGTGAAACTTCTATAAGCGCGTTGAGAGTAAAGTTTCAAGGTCGCGTCATGGTGATACCGTCACGACATGATGGAGTAAGGCGATGATTTTGGTATTTTTGAATCTTGTCAAAGAAGTTTCACTTCTGACACGTGTGCTCGGCACACACGCTCTTTTTTATTATAAACTGTATTAGACATTCTCGTTATAATGATTTTAGACCTATTTTATTAACAAGACGTTTTGATGATATAAAAACTTTTCTAACAAATACCCGCGGCCCCATCATTAAAGCGGCTCGACGGAACACAGTGGGGTTTTAGTCGGTAAGAATCCGACATAACCCACGGCTCCATCCCCGGGGGCCGTGGGTATCTTTGGAAGATTTCCCCACTATAAAAAAAAGGCTAATCAAGCTTAATAGATTGATGATTGGGCTAACGAAATAATTCGATTTAATTGTTTAATTGGTCAATCATCTGGTAGGAAACTAGTTAGTCCCATAGAGATAGTATGTGTACTTTACGTATTTAAAAGTAGAAGAAATAAGATGCAACATGATTTATTTTGAATAAAAAATGTAAATTAGATCTTAATTTTAGATCTAATCTTCAATCTAAACGTAAAATTGCTCGATATTAAAGTCAACAATTGGATTCGTAATTTCGTATATTATTGTAGGAAAACTCCTACAATATTTAAAAAATTTTTTGTCAAATAAAATATCTCCGTGGCATCGACATTTGGCACTTTTTTCTATTCGTACCATAGATTCGTACTTTAAAATTCTTATTCATTATTATAATAAATACACCTACCATTATTTAATAGAAATAATAATATTCAAATTCAATTCAAAATTATTTATTAATTTTATTTACAAGTAACAATAATTGTTAAAAATATTTTGAAATACATAAAACGCGGCTAGAATCGTAAAAAAAATCAAACAACAAAATACAATATCAGTATTGCCATCTAGCGGTGAGTTGCAACACTAATTATTTGCTTGAAATAAAACGGTGCGCAATGCGCATGCGCCTATGAAGCTGTTTATACAGATACCGGTAGATGGCGCTAAAAATAATTTTGTGTTAGGAAATAAATAAACGTTATTTTTTTTATATTTTGACGTATGTTTTGTGTTTTTTGTTTCAAAATTGTTTTGTGTGAAACTACCATTTACACATTTTTAATAACTTCAATTTTTTTTAAAGAACGAGTTAAAAATTTTAATGATCGTTCAGAATATTATGTTCTCGTATCGTTCTCGATCGTTGAGAACATGATTATTCTGAAGTTCAGAATATTATGTCCTTTAGGCAGTCTGTAGACGACGTAGGTTCGCTATTGCCTCATATGAAAGTTTATTATTTTGAAAATTTTAATAGGTAATTAAGTATGTTTCTTTTAATAATTATAATTTTAATAATGATAAAAACTAAACCTAACTAAACCGCGTTTAAGCTAAATATGGACTGACCATTGAGCAGTATTTTGATTTTTGATACTGTTGTTTTTCCCTATAAGATAATTATCCCATTACAAATATTTTTTTACCTATACGCAGTACAAATTGCAAAACCCTATTTTATACTTCTAAGCACTTCTAAGATAACCGTAAGTTATGCGTATAAGTAGGTAATATTACCTATACGTAAATAGGGCTAGAAAATCTTCCATCTCTACATTATTATACAATAAACAAGAATATTTTTTATTGCGTATACGACAACAACATTGCAAGGATATTTCGAATCGATGACAATCGCTAGTTGTTTTGAACTGAGCAACAAAAACAAACTTGGAAAAAAAATAAAACACTCGAATTTAGTAAGAGCCAGGTATTAAATAACTGCAAAACAACAAAATGTCACTGCGCAGTGGCCGATTAAAGAATGTGGATTTTATTTATAAATTCCTATTTAGATTCGTTACCCGTAAGACGATGCCATGAAACATTCATGGAGGTGTCTCGCTTTGCGTCATTTATTATCTGTTGGTGTCGACGTCACAAATCTATAAAGTGTCGCGTAGAAAAGGGTATAATGTTTTCCAAAACAGGAGTTCATTTGATGCCTCTTTATTTGACGTTACACCTGTGAAGTTTCCACTTTATGGATATTTATAGTCATGTGCCATAAGATATACAAAATACTTTTTAGCTTGGACCATATTGAGAAAATTTTATAATAAAATTAAATCAATGACTTCTCCATTCTTTTCCCATTATTTTCTTTTTCTATGTAGATTGTAGAGTAAGCGGCCGTAAAGTCATAATTTAAAGTTTTAACAGGAACAATAATTTTGATGCAGGAAATCTCGTTCGCCTCGATTTAATAAATTTCTACTGGTTTTCTGGTTTGTTACTTCTCAAGTTAAATCCTTAAAATTTCGAAACTATAGGAAAGGGATTCCCTTTTTCCAGTAAAACTCCTGACGTATTTGATATTATTATTGACGAATGTGTTTCCTTTCAATAATAGATATTTTTCCGCTCAACCGTAATCCTTACGTAAATGTTAATATGGCGCTTGACCAGAGACGAAATATTTATTCAATGAATTCAAATATGTATGAAAAACAATTTCATATGACAATGGCACCGGATGCGCATTTCATAAGAAAATACATTTTTTAACATATACGTACTTCTAGGAAAATGAATACCTACCTACTACCTAGACGCTTTAAGAATCACTTTCATCATCATCACTACATAGTATAAAATAAAGTCGCTTTCTCTGTCCCTATGTCCCTATATCCCTATGTCCCTTTGTACGCTTAAATCTTTGAAATTACGCAACGGATTTTGATGCGGTTTTTTTTAATAAATAGAGTGATTCAAGAGGAAGGTTTATATGTATAATAACATCTATCAAATAGTGGAGAAGTACTGTTATTTTTGAGGTTTCTAATGTGATGTCGTAAAAAATTACATTTTTTCCGCTTACGTTGCAAACGCAGGCTGAACCCTACGAGTTTTATCAAAATAATGTACTAAGTATTATACACACTGAACAGGTCTACAGAAAAGTCCGCGGTGGTATATATCTATCTCTTATGGATAACCCACAATAACTTTTTTTTGTCAATTACTTTTTACGACAAATAATGGCTAATTTTCGAAGCGATTTTAACCAATACAGCATTAATCCTTAACCAATTAAATACCTTGAATACATTGTTCATTTAATATAGATCTATATGGCCCGTTACACCGTATGATTTAAGTGAATGTTTTCGAAGATATTACAGATTTAAAAATTGCGGGACGTAGCGTTTGCGGCGGTACCGGCCGGCCGCCCGGCTATAATATATTTTATACCCATGCGAAGCCGGAGCGGGCCGCTATGTTTTTATATACAACGTTCACAGTTTTTCTGTAGTGTATTTAGTATCAGCATTGCACCCGTGCGAAGCCGGGGCGGGTCGCTAGTAATTTATATAAAAATGCTAATTAAAGTACGATTATTTGTAAAAACGCGTTATATTTTGTTGTCATCTTATCGATTATTTTATTATACAATAACAATAAATTAAAATATAAGAATTTAGGAATTAATATACCTAGTACTTATAGAATTCTGAGACAGGATTCGTTGGACAGGTTCCAAGAGCTCTTTAGTTACTCTTTTGCAAAGTTGAAATCTGAATGAATTCTGTTCGTGGATGTGATTTAATTATGTTCTTTACATCAAGCAACATATATATGACCAAGAGTTTAACACTGTTTATCAGCGAGTACTATTCAGCTTTTTCTATCCATCGTTTGAATTGTAAAACATTCAAATTTCATTCACACTATTCGAAGGTGCGTTTTAAATTCTAAGCACATCGCCTATCCATGACGTATAGGGTTTGGTGCGTCACTCTGACGTCATATTCCTTTCTTTGCTTTCTATGACATCTCTTGAATAAGTGAGTGCGATTAACATAGCATTTCCTATAGAAAAAATGCCATTGAACAATGAACGGGTCACGAGGCATTTTAAGTGGAATAAAATGCGGTATGTAATTGGAATCGTACTGAGACGATGACATTTTAAACGTTTATTGCTCGCTGTATATAGCTTTCGTTCGTCATAAGAACAAGATCGTTATTTACTAGATGAAATTACGTGGAATAATTGTAAGTGTCAATGATTAAAGGGAACAGTAATCCTGGAAGTTTTTGAGGGTTCTTTAAGGAGGAGGAATTCTTTTGGAGTTGTTCGTGAGAATTAATTTAAAATCATAGAAAATAAAATTAACTAATACAAACCAACTGGGCTTTAAGTAATAAGCTCATGAAAATTATTCATTTGAATCTAAATATTTTTATGCAACTTTTATTAAAGTTTCATCAATTATTATTGCCAATGAGGACAGACGGACAGACGGAAGGGATAACTAAGCGATTTATTAAGGATGACGTAACTCTAAAGTTATGCAGATAATATATAAGCTCTTTTCCGTAGTTCTAATAAAAGCTAGTCATAACCACAAATAATAACCACATTGGTTTCCCAGGTACCATCAGGAACAAAAAAGGTGAGACTCTGAGAATTCGCAACTAACTTAGTTATCTACATAGATATAATAAATGGTTAGATACTTATGTTTGCTAGAGTTGGGAGATGAGTAAAATTTAAAATTTTCTTGACAATTTAATCAAGATTTTCAGGAGTTTTACTCGACTGAAAAGTAGATATCATTGGTATTTATGAAATCATTTTTTTTTGTTTCAAGTTCACGGGCAATCTCTTGAAGAAAAAAATAAATCTGTATGTTTTATACAGATAATAAAATAATATGACGATTCCAAAGAGCTTTAAAAAGGACTCTTGATTAATAACAAGGGTTTGTGTTCGAGCTTAAAAATCGATCAATTCACTAATTACCATTTTACCACTAGTTACCATTTTTATATGTTTATCTTCAATATAATTCTCATGAAAAGACAACTTGTGTGAAGTACCAATTAAATGAAATGATACAAAAGTATATTGTCGAAAATACAGGCGCAATAAATAAATGAATGAAAATTGGCATCATTAAATTATTATCGAACGGTGTTAAAATTACAATGAACTCGTACCTTTTTGTTATTTCTGTAATTGATTTAATAACCCTTATAAATGCGTATTCAATTATTAATTTACAAAAGATTTTATTATTATTTATATAGCGGTAATAAGAGACATTTTATTAAAGTAAAGTTTATTAACAAGCTACACATACCTACTATGACATTTTTAGGTAATATTTATATACCTAAAAATGTCATAGTAGGTAGGTATGTGTAGAAAAATCAGCCCTAATGATATTATAAAAGATTTATTATAATAATTACCAGAGATGGTATAATTTATAGCTCTATATTTGAATGTAGAATTATGGAAATTTCCAAGCTGTCCGTATTTTTAACCGACTTCAAAAAAAAGGAGGAGGTTATCAATTCGGCCGGTATGTTTTTTTTTTATGTATGTACATTGTACACCGATTACTCCGTGGTTTCCGAATCGATTTACGTGATTCTTTTTTTGTTCGATGCGGGATGGTGTCGAATTGGTCCCATAAAAATTTTATTCGGATAGGCCCAGTAGTTTTTATTTTATGAGCATTTTTGTCTGTATTTGTAAATGTTGCAATTAGTGCAAGTTTGAAGTCGGTTGTTTTTAACGCAGTTATTGACTTGTTGCATTTTTAGTACCTATCTATTATTACAGTTTGGTATAACAGCTAGTGATACAGTTTTGAATACTAACCATATAAAAAGTTTTATCGACTAATTAATAAATAGGCGTTAAAAGCTCGGACAGACTACCTTACAATTTAACGTTTTAAAAATGGTATTTGTACTGAAAATAATAAATGCTAATGCTATTCTAAGCCATAATTATTTATCAATTTGAAAAAGGCTTTCATTACGATAACTATTGCTATAATGTAGGTACTTAAAATATCCACAAGTAAACATAATTGTTAATAATACAAATCATATTCGTAAATAACATATATATTATAAAATTATTAAATTCGAAACCTGTCTCATTGACGTCAATGTGTAGTGGAAAAAATATATCCAAAATAATATTTTTGTGTTAGCGCCTAGTGCAATAAAATATGTGATAATATAATGTATACATATGTAAACGTGATTGAATATATAACTACTGAATAAATATGAAAATTATGAACATTTTTCAGTAAGGTCGCCGACATCAGCACACTGAAAAAAGAGGAACTAACTTGTATGTATCTTATTCATGGCCGTTCTATCCTTATAAAACATATTAGCCATATATCTGTTGGTTTTATTTGCTAAACTTATTGGTATCGTATCAAAACTTAAAGACATTAAAAAGAGTACAAATGAATTCAAAACTTGTATTATTAAAAACAGCGAGCAAGTTCTTTGTAAAACAATCTCATATGAGATTTATTGAAAATTGATCGCAGATCGATATCGAGAAGAAGAATTAATGTTTATAATTTCGTAAAAGTACTTTCAGAAATCTATTATAATAATGAAAGTAAATTTTTAACATTTTTTTGAACAGTTTTATTCTTTTGTCGATCTTTAATTCCTTATATAAGGTAAGTTTTTATCAAGTATGTATTATTATTGAGATGTTAACGTCGCTAATTATGAAAGTAAATACGTTCTATTCCGTATGCACCTCAATGAAAGCATCATATATCAAGCATAGATCAAGCCAAACTGATTATTATTGTTTATATTTATAAATCATTCACCTCATTCATAAATTATACAGAAAATCAATCATTTTATCATTAAAATGCGGTTTTAACGGTATTAATAATTATAATGCAACAAGTTAGCATTGGCTGTTTATTGCGTAATTGTATGGAGGCTATTTTGTTTCATTTTTTAGTCAATTCAAAATTGTATCAGATAAAAACCATTGTCTTCATTCAGTTTAAACATTCAACAACCTGATTGTATATTAAAGATAAACAATGGTTCGCTTATTCTGCTGAAGTAAGTGGAATCTTAATATTATGTTGTTAGCTCTTAGCTTTATGTTTATTAAGTATATATATATGAAAAATTGCAATGGTATTGATTATTATTAAAATTATGGAAATTGTTTAAAGATAAAAAATTTTAATCTCACTTCTTTTGTATACAATTTTTCTCAATTGTAAAATAACCTCGATATGAACTGTATCTTGATCGAATTTAAATAAAACGGGTAGAGTCGTTTTAAATGTTAAGTAGGTAAGTATAAATACATTCTTCGTTCACATATTAATATTATAACAACTTTCATTTATTTACAACAGTACAAAATTATATTTTGAAGTGGCATAATGTTATAAAGATTAATAATTGAAACAAACAATAAAATGTAGAGTTCTGGCGTCAACATGAGAATGGAGACATCATGCAAATTTATATGTGCATTTATATTATGTATCATCTTGCGGAAACAATATTGTAATAAACGCAATTACCATGAATAGCAAATAACTTGAGTAAAGACGAAATGAATCCGCTATAGAGCAACGGTTATCATTCCGTTCCTACGTCATTATGGACCTTGCAACATTCTTACTTCTTAGGTACCTTATTAAAAACACAACAAGGCTGCAAATACAAATATCTCCCAAAGTTAATGATTCCAGCCAAAATTATGCAAAGGTTACAAATTATAAGTCTGTCAACGTGGACGAAAATCAACAATTCGTGCCTTCGCAGAGCCGGCTCCGGCGCTGGGCGCGCGCAGTCCGCGACCGCCGCGCCTAACTGACGCTCGTGTTTCTGATAACTGTCAAAAATGCGTACACAAGTCGTTCCAACGTGCTGACATACGTGGTTACAATGTCGTTGACACCCCGAAACGCGTGGACCAGTGTGTGATGTGATAAGCAATAATGCCGGAGTGTCCCGAATCGTTCACCTTCACGATACCCATTATACGGTACACCATGGATTCTGACGACTCCAACGTTGCGGAGAGGCAGCAGCCGATAAAGAAAATGTCTCTCTTGACTCCCGTGAAGATTGAGACCCCTGACGCCGGGAGACGAGCGTCAGAACCGACGAGGTACTACATTCCTCCGCAGTGTAATAACAAGCTCTCGCCTAGAACCGCGAGAAAGCGCGATTCCAGGAGAAATTCCAAGGCGGATGTCAGAGATGAAGCGATAAAAGACAGCTTCGGTCTCAAGCCGTGTAATTGTGAAGATTGCAGAGCGTCGAGTCCATTGCCGGCAGGGTATGGACCCCCTACCATGTCCCCTGGATATGATCAAATGAAAACCGCATTGCTGGACGTTCCTTGGACTGATGATTTTACTGAAGCGTCCAGCGATGATCTTAGTTCAGAGTGGGATTCCGACGTAGCTGAACCACCACCAGTTCAATCAAAGGTAATGTATTAACATATCCACATGATGCACAAAATTGCGAATTTATATTTAAATTTAGAATAAGAAATATGTCTTATTTAACCAGAAAACATACGAAAAAGCCTAAAACTATACAATAACATGTTCGGCACAAAAGAATAAGTAATTAATACTGTCCCATTGAATTGCAAATTTCGTAAGCGACTTGTCGAAGTGTCGTAACAGTCGTCAATAACAGAGAAACGTGTTTCGTGTAATATTTTAGATGATGAATTTTAAGCAATTTTTCGAACACGTTTTGTTTATTATAAGCTTTATAATCTTCAATAATAACCTAATTCTAAAATAGATTTTTGGTCGTTAATAATAGCAATAATGAACCATTTATATTTTAACTAGCTGTGCTCCGCGGTTTTACCCGCAGTGCTCCGATCCCGTTGGTCTCAGCGAGATGATATATAGCCTATGCCCTTCCTCGATAAATGGGCTATCTAACACCGAAATAATTTTTCAAATCGGACCAGTAGTTCCTAAGAAAAACAACAAACAAACTCTTCAGCATCTCTTCAGCTTTATAATATTAAGATTTTATGAAATTTTTATTGATGAAGGTTATTGAATTAAGCGAAATATAAAATATTGTTTTATACGAATGTTTTGCAATTGCCCCATATTACTTTCCTATATGGTTTGGACACCAAAATTACATTCTTATGAGAGATTTCCGAAAAATCAACTCTGACTGACATTTTAAGCGCTCTTTAAAATTATCATATAAATTTCATCCACTATGGATTGAACATACGCTATTTATGTTCATAAGAACTGTAATAACTCGCACTTAATATGAAGTACATTAAACAGTTTACATGTATCTACTGTACAGATAACAACAGTACAAATAAAAGGTCACGTTAAGTCTAAATAAAATGTACCTAGGTATTTACTTAATTTACTTTTGCAATAACTTCTTGCTTTTACAACAAAACCAATATGCGATAATGGTTCCTATTTACTGCCTAATTTAATCAAGAAAAAAAGATAATTATTTATTTAATTATAGACATTATATTTAAACAGGTCTTCACGACCAATCTCATTATTTTAGACCGCGGTTTCACCCGCATTGCTCCGCTCCTTTTGGTCTGAGCGTGATGATATATTATAGCCTATAGCCTTCCTCGATATGTAGTTCCTGAGATTAGCGCATTCAAACAAACAAACAAACTCTTCAGCTTTTTATTATTAGGTTCAGTTATATTTTCCCATCGGGAGCTTAGACAATTTCAAAAAGTCAGCAAGAAGCTGTCGATATTACATTAATAATGATCCACTTCTTTTTATTAATTGTGCCGAACTCAAGTTAAACGAGCTAAAATTTTTAGCTAGAGTAGGTATTGTATGATATAAGTATGAGATGGTTTTGAATATACATAGAATTAGGTATATCAGTGCATTGATATTAAATAAAGATTGTTTATAACTTTGCAGTCATAACTTGGCCTTTGCTTCGTAGGTTCAGACAAGTGGCGTCCATGTTAGTTATGTAAATATATATGATCTTGCCTGTTTTTGTACTTGAATTTTAACTGAAAAGCACGAAAATATGAATGTCTCGATAGATATTTTTATTTAAGCAATAGTGTTCAAACTTAAACTGTCACATTAGATCGAGGTTCTTGTCAATAAAGAAAATAATTTCGGTATTTTAAAAACGTACCTACATATTATTTGTAAATCAAAAGCATTGTTTATATTCTCTATGTAGGTAATTTAATTAGGTCATTAGGTACTTACGTAAATACCAAAGTTAATTTTATTGAAATAAAGTCCATATATTTAATAGATTGTATTGCAACTCAAAGCAAATAAATCTATTTGCTATCTATGTTATATTTTTGCAACATGGCCAATCCCCATAATTGCCAAATAACATTTAGTTTTTGTTACCTCCCAGCAATGTTTTTATCCATAAAAAATCAATTTGTTGGTTAATAGTAATGAACTTTTTAATAATAGCTCAGAGTAGGTAAAACTAATTAATACAATATTACGTATATTATAAACACAATAATACCTTTTTTTTCTTTATATTATATCTATATTCATAAATATGAAGATCCAATAGCTTAAATTTTGACAATGCGAAAAAAATAATCTTTTTCGAGACATGGGGTCAAACCCCGCCCCCTGGTATAATACCACAGTAATTTACCAGTTTCTGTGATCTGTGAATTTACCACTATAGACTTTGTGATCGGGTCGTCACTCGTCAGAAGATCATGCCATTTTGTGAAAATTTTCCATTTGGCATTTAACAAATGCTACGCACGTAGTTTATCACTGACGGTTATCAACATTACAAATTAGGGTACATTTTAATTAATCTATTCAAATATAAATGGCAGAATAATCTAAATTATGTCATGTAGTATATAAATAAATAATAGATATTTTTATAAAATAATCCGTTCCTTTCTTGGGAGTTTTCAAGACGGAAATATACCCGTGACCAGTTCACTGCATAGTTTAAAACATCGGGAATTAGTAATAAAATATAAAATTAATCAAACAGCATAACAAATATTCAAACTCAACAATTTCTAAACGCAAATTTTTCCCAAAATAACGTTCTACGATTCATAAAATATCTTTCCTACTACTTAGTAACATTCCCTGCAAAGTGTAGCTTACATTTAAAGTTTGTCATACAAATTGTAAGTTATATAAGATTTGTATTGACGCATTTAGCATTGACGTATTTAGTTAGTGAAGAGGTTTATTAGCCAGGCTCATTACTATGACAGTGATATATAGCATAAGTTCGTAAACCGTTTGATATTCAGTATTTGACTGAATGTATTTTAGTTTGTTTCGAGGTCAATATTTTGTTGCTCAAATTGAAGAATAACTAAATCAGTACCTAGTAAACCTTTATTGTTCATATGATTATAGTATTTAGAATGTATGCTAATATTTTGCTCTATGTATTTTTATGCAGTCGCCTAACGTTGTTAAATTCCAATGCATATTGTTAAATTATTCGATTTGGTGAATACAAATTGCAACTGATATTATGTCCTTAAATAGAAAGGTATTTATTTTGTAACTTTATAAGATATTTTGAAAAAATCTCCGTTTTATATTTCAAGATTAAAATTTAATGACATTTTAATGTGCATTATTCAGATTATCGAGCTTTTCAAGTTTTATTAAACACATTAATATTAAAGATAATATTCCCTTTCATTTTGAATAACATGCAACGCCGCAACTTGACGTGCTTTCAGTGCGATAGTTTGATGTCGAATGACTCATTGCAAGGAATAAGGATAGTGGCCAAGCCGCTAGATATGTCGCAAATATAAAAATACCCGCATACTCAACATTACTAGGAACAGTTTCCATACGGAGCATACCAAGAAAATGTATATGAGGAAGGTTTATTAAGGAACAAAACCTTAAACATAAAGCTCCACCCAGTTTATCAGAACATCTTTGCCATTAAGTCCATTGTATTAACACACGTCATCATTTATGCCGTAGGTGTTGCTAGTTACATTCGAAGGTCGTTTTATCTGGTTTTATAATCAATTAACACGTGGTAACATCTGCATCGCTTTGAACTTTTTTTATTGTTTCGCATATGCAAATTATGCAACATTGCAATTTGCAGGTCTAAAAATAAACTATCTAGAAATATTTAGTTTTTAAATTAGTATTTAGTATGTCTATTTATGTTTACTGAATTTATATCTGTGTAAAGCGGCACAAAAAATGGAAGTTGCAAAAAAAGTATCGACAAAGGTTGTAGGAATTTAAATTGTAAGATCTTAAAATGTACTTTACTCGCTCAGGCTTAATACAAAGGTAATTAGAAGTGCTTGAGAGTAAATGCAATAAAAGAGATTAAGCAAATAAAACAAACAATTTAAAGGTTTAAGCCGAATTAATACTACAGATAACAAAACTAACGTAAACAATACTCTGAAAGTATAGTGACCATTGGAAAATTACTGGCCACTTACGAGCTCTATAAAAACTATATGACTACCAGCTACATTGCGAATAAAATGAATCATCTAATGCGGTTCACAAATCACAATTCTTAAAGTTGATGGATTACATGTAATAACCAATTAAATATATAGCAAAAACGTCACTTTGTGAATCACTCCACTTGTTACAACTTACAATACCTTCACGTCATTGTTTCATAGTATTTTTAGTCACATAATATATTACGTTAGTTATTGTGACATTTTATATGACGTTTCTATATTGATAGCGTGATGCTCTTAAGCACTCATAGTCTATAAGTCATAAAGTGCGCATCTTCGATACACACAAGAATTGAAATAATTAACCCCTTCTTACATTGAAGTTGCTTAAAAAAACTGATTATATTAAATTAATAACAATAATATTAAAAATTATATTAAAAAACTGACGCAGGACTTAATCGTTATTTTAACACACATACAATTTAAATTAGCGGCGCTCTATCAATTTTATTAGCGCCTCTTTGGGCCAGAAGTTTTGTAATTAATCAATATTCTAATGTATTATTTGGTAATAAAATCTCTACCTGCTAGATGATAATAATTTTTACTTTTATTTTTCCACATCGAAATACATTTCAGTCAAGACACGGTACGGTTTACTTTTACCATCGAACTAGCAAAGCATACCAATTATTTTAAGTACTTTCTAAAGAAATCAGTACCATTCAAATTACTCATGTTAATGAATTCTTTACCTATATCCTATTCCATATATATATTTTACTTAATTCAATAGCACGGTTACAATATTTAGTAAAATTCTTTAACTTTTCACATAGTACAAAACAAAGGCGCTGTCTATCTGTCCACGTCCCTAAACGGATTTTGATCAGGTATTATTAAGTAGATATGGAGTGGTGAGTATTTAATTTAAAAGATTTTAGACAAAGCGTATGAAGCCACGGGTGGTAAGCTAGTATGATATAAATCGTGTAGTTCCCAAAGCAGTAAGCACATGGTCGGACATTACGTTTACCGTTATCGAATAAACGCGTGGTGCCCTACTGACCTTAAAAAGTCGCATCTCATATGTAACTATTGTTTTTGATCCGTTCGAGTTGATTCGAAACCAGTTCTAAACATTCAAATGTATTGATATCTAATATGTAACTGATTTAATGGTTTATTTTGTGTGAGTAATCTTTGAATAGCTTTTAGAACTTTAAATAAATAGGTAGACGAACATGAAGATAAAATATTTAATTCTATGAAATTCGTACCTATATTCGTATTACTTATATTCTGATTTGCAAAATTCGAGATCTTTTTAAAAGAACAATAAAAAAAAACTATTATAAATCGCGATGAAATATTTAATGTTAAATATTTAATACTTTGTATAATGAAACCATTATCTCTCACTATAAAAGCTAATTTAAAATCTTGATTCGCGGCCTAAAACTGGTGGTAGGTATATGATTTCTATTGAATAAACATTAAGTGATGATTTGAATTAATAATCACGGTAATAATCATTAAAATTGGCTTAATAATCACGGTAATAATCATTAAAATTGGCACTATAGGTAATATCTCAATGAATATATGGATGTCCAAATTAATTCTGTTTACCATACTTACGAATTTAATTTTAATGACGACCCTGATCTACATCCGTAGATACTATAACATGCGAAAGTAAGTTTATATTTAACTTCACTTGTGAAATGTTGACAGATTTGGTTTAATTTTAATTTTTATATGTTGATGGAAGCTTGGAGAAGGGCATACTTTTTATGTAATTATGACGCGAAGCAAAAATTTCTTTGTGGTGAAACAGACAATGAAAATTGGTAACGTGAATTGTTCGCAAGGAAAGCATCCTGTAGAGTGTAGATATTCTAATACTAACTGTGCGGTGTGCCCCGTGGTTTCACATACCTTGAAAATCACAGACAAAAACTCGCATAGTACTTTTTTCATACTCTGTACTCGTTTCGATTTTTGGTAAAAGGGCCTTACTATATTGTCATTCCAATATTTTCGTTTGATAGTTTTAATCAAATCGGTGGTTGTTTACCCGTGAGTGTAACAGACAGAACTGATAAATACACTGACTTTCGAATTTATAGGTAATATTAGAACGAATTTATTTAATTTGGCTTCGTCCGGTGGATCATAAAAAATTTGTTATTTTATTAAACACGTGGTATCGTAAGTGGCTTAATGATTTTATACATTTTAGTACTAATTAAGAGTTATAATTATTATAATTCAATGACGTGAGCAATTAAATTATAGATCACTAATTGGATTTGATAAAATAGCAATTATTTGATAAATCATTTGTAAGAAGTATTAGAAATGAAATGACAGTTTTGATTTATTTTTTTGTCTAAGTAGATAGGTAGTTAATATCTAGTAAACCGCATAAAGAGCAGTGGTGGCTCAGTGGTGAGACCTCGGACTTCGAATCGATAAGTCCGGGGTTCGAGACCGGGCGAGCGCGCAGGAAATAAATTGATTTTTCAATTTATCTGCGCATGTTGTAACATCACCACTGCTCGAACGGTGAAGGAAAACATCGTGAGGAAACCGACATGTCGAAGAATCAAAAGTTCGACGATATGTGTCATCCGCCAACCCGCACTTGGCCAGCGTGGTGGATTATGGCCTGTACCCTCATAGGAGGCCCGTGTCCCAGCAGTGGGAACATATATGGGCTGATGATGATGATGATCTAGTAAACCAAATAAAAAAAACATAAATGCATGATACGATAGAGATGGTTGTAGAAATGTAGAGTGTAATTTTTAACGTAATATTATAAGTGGTTAAGAAAAAAAAAATCAAACTAAGTATGTACTAGTTATAGGAATTTCTGTGTAAATAACATTTGAAAATACGCTTAATATTATTTACTTAGCATAATGAATAGAAAATTACCATACCTTGCAATACATATTTTACACACAAACAATAAAAAAACTGACACATAAAACTTTAAACCAAATATTTTAATCGAATTAATTCAGTTGAATAATCAATTGGATTAAGCTATTATATATTTAAAAACGAATCAAAATGGTGTTTCTTTTATTATTTGGTTCGTAATATATCTGACCTCTATTATCTCATATCTTTGTTTGACTCGAAAGTGTGTTAGTAGGTAAGATACCGAACTATCACTTTAATTTAAACAAAGATTGTTTTAGAAACACAATTAAACACGAAGACAATGGGAACTGCTTACTGCACACAATTACGTAATATTTAGAGAATTTGCCCATCTATGTAAACAATAATAAGTGCATGTTTAGATAGTATAGGTACATGTAGGTACGAAGAAAATATATAATACTAGCTTTCCACCCGCGGCTTCGCCCGCGTTTTCACAGAAAAACCCGCATAGTTCCCGTTCCCGTGGGATTTCCGGGATAAAACCTATCCTATGTGTTATTCTGATGTATAAGCTATATTGTGGTAAAGTTTCATTCAAATCCATTCATTAGTTTTTACGTGAAAGAGTAACAAACATCCATACAAACTTTCGCCTTTATAATAGTAGTAGGATTATAGTCTACTGATTTAAAAAATAAGTAATTTAACTTATTGTGGATTTAATTTGAAAAGCTCCACAAATTAGGTACTTACATGAATTAAGGAATTAAGTATGAATTATGAATTGTTTCTAGATATTATAATTAGCGAGTATTTTATATCTTGATACGTGTGTGCTTATTGATTTCCTGGATCTAGTATAATATTGTTTATATTAGGTACTAGTAAGTAGTAACTGATTAATTATATAAATAAGACATTTATATAGGTACAAGGGTGTTCCCGGTTTTAATTAAATTAATTGATATTTTAACTAAACATTTTACTCGCACATTGTTTATTACAATAAAATCTATCTGTAATATTAGGTATGTTACAAACAAGAATTTTCTAGACTATTTCCACGAGTTTGACAGATATTTCTAATAGTGTAGTGTAGTTGAATAAAAGAAAATTATATAAGTCCAAAAAATGAACCTTCTTTAGCCGCGTTGAGAGTAAAATTTCAAGATCGCGTCATGTCATGCCAAAACCTGTGCCAATACCGTCAAGTGAATGAATGAATGAATGAAAAATACTTTATTGTACACCTTATAGAATACATTTTACAAACTTAAAAATACAATATAACAATGTACAAGTCATAGAGTAAGGCGACGATTTTGGTATCTTCGAGCCTTGCCAAGGAAGTTTCACTTCTGACCACACGCTTTTTTTACTCGTTTTTTTTAACTAAATAAGACAACATAAAATCTATAAATAACCACGAATGAATACTATACCTACTAACGAAGGATAACTACCGATTATGTCTTCATTTACGAGACGCCTACAAACACCTACAGAGTCACTGTAAGCGAACATTGTGTTTTGTTCAATCTTTATAGCGGATATGAGCGGTTATAGCTATCTCATGGGAGGTGATGTCAGTCCCTTTAATAAATCCTCTTTAATGTATACGGTAGGTATAATTGTGGAATAATATTTCTTTTTTTGTTAATTTAATCGATTTTCAAGAAGAAGGCCTAGAAATCTGAGGGCCGAGACAAATGTCAAAACGCAAAGGATTAGAATTCGCTATCGATACTAATTCACATAAGCGTATGATTTCGAGATTCGGCTGGATGGGAATTTTGCTCGTGGTCGTCGTCGCTCGTCGTTGATAGTGTGACCGAAAGTTAGCGGTAGCAGTCTCTATATTCCTTAGCGTTATTCTATTCCTCTGCCATTTGTCTCGGCCCACTTGAATTGAAAGTATTGAATTAAATATAAACACAAACTGTCTTTTGATAGCTTTCCTAAAATAGATTGGCAAACATAAATGGTTTTTCATGTCTATCATTCTATTTAATGATCGAATACAAATTTAGTATAGCACATCTAATTGCTTTGCTAAAAATAGCCAAAGTTCATATTCTTACAATAATGAAATGTACAAATATCTTTCGACAGAAAACCGTATGACTTTTCAATGTTGAAACGTGATTTTGGCTGTATACAGGGAGTTATTTTTTTTGTTCCAGTTACATCTTAGGAGTATTTTTCATTATTGACTTTCTGAGTAAACTCTACATATTATATTTTGCCTTCCGACCAGTATTATAACACTTTAAAATTACAATTTAAATGATAACATTAACTACAACTAAACTTAGATATATTTACATCATCGTATACACAAAACAGAAATGAACGTCTAATGATTTTTTATTTAATGATGTAATAAATGAAAATGTGTTTTTGTGGCTTTCGAGTACAAAGCCTCATGTATGATTGTATGAGCATGTAATAGCAACAAAAACTTGTTTAGTCCGTTAAGCGGGTTCTACTAGCTTCCTTATAATAAATACAAGTCCCTTATTTTTGTATGTGTGTGTTTGAAGCCTGCGCTGATGACTTGATGAAGATGAATTGTATGGAATGTTGTTCCTTTAGCTGTGTTTTATTTGTAGTTTTTTGTATTTTAAAGTGAACACCATGTATACTCAAGGAAGAATTCTTGTGTACTCGTTTTAATCGAGCGATGAATGGAGTCAATATAGAAACTATTACTCTATTAAAGACTAATAGAATAAGAAGACCAATATTTAAATATAAATAAAAGGATTATTAAAACATTTGTATAAATTGTTAATGTTTTGTTCAATGATAGACTTAGCCTTAATATGTGCCTATACCGCAGAATAATAACTAGTAGTAACTTTATTATTAAATTATCGCGTATAAATATAGTAATATTACTAGTATAGTATTATATTATCTGTGATGATATTACTTGCCAGTTTATATTTCAGACACGATTTCTCATAATCATAAGTAATGTCACGAACGCAATAAAATTAAAATAACATGATAAATTTCTATAATAAAATTATTATAGATACTTATTAATATAATTACTACTTATTGTTTTTCAGTTCCATTTTAAAATAATATTTTTGCCTATTTATTGCTATAAATAGAACTCACTGTAATATTGCAAAATTTCGTTGTAGCAACCGTTTGAATATTTCTAAATTTAATTTATTTAGATAAGGATATGCTAGCATTAAGAATTACACAAAGAAAGTAAAGAACAGGTAAAAGACAAAAATAGAATTCTAATGGCTGATTTTTCAATCCTTGGTTACCTAATACTTATTCGTCGAATAACTACCATTTCATTATCATGTAATACTTTATTGGCCGGATAAATTTTAACCATGGATTGAAAAAACGGCCCTTAATATACGAAGATACTTAGTAAAAATAATCATACATTTATTTGCATAAAACATAGTATGTAATAACAAATGTTATAAATTACCTTAATTAAAAATATACAAAAATTTATTCGCTTTAGGTATTTATTTTCCTAATAGGTACTACCTAGGCGGTTAATAGAAAAGAATCAATAATGATGTGTAATACATACTAGTACAATACACATTACTCTGCGTACTTTTTAAACTAATAAACGTATTATGTATGTTATTATGTAACCCCAATGCACGTACTATTGACCCTGCGACGTCACGATAACCTCCGATGTCGTCTGTCGCCCATGTATTTATCGATATATCACACATTGGTTCCAATTTTATAATTCAATTAATCAAATATATAATATTAGTGATAACTAACGTTAAATATAATTTTAACAAAGTACCTACGTAACGTATGAAGGCTCGTTTTTTGTGAAGTCGGTTGGCATTATAAAGGATAGGGTACTTTTGTTTTTTATGCGCTTTTAAACCAAAATTGTTTAAAACTTACAAAGCTCAAAGTAACGATGAACCTTCCAACTTCTTTTTGTAACTATATTTATAAACGGAATAAAGAAACTCATTGATTCTTATTTCTCTTAACAGTAGCACTTATTTACTCCACGTTTTGCCAAATTAACATTTGGAAAAACATTTCGCAGTTTTCAACATTCCGTTACTGGTTAAGGCTTATACATGCGCTAATAACCTTGACCATACTTGACGGATCTCAAACCTCTCCCGCTGCACCTTCTTTTTTCCTCGCATTTTGTATTTAAAAAGATACTAATCAGTGAAACAAAAAATCCTCGTCAGGGACTGTTGTGTAACTGATAATTTATTAAACATAAAATTTTCAGAGCTCTAAGTCAGCAGGTTACGAAGTTTATAGAGTATTTGCGGAAAAATCGATGACCACGGCACATTTTTTTTCTAGAAATCTATTAACTTTGGAAAAAAGTCCTCGCGAGCAATTCAAGATCAAAGACCATCCTATTTTATATATTTTTTTCGGTATTGTGCTTTATCTTGTACCAGACTTTATAGAGGTTGAACATAGTCGAAATTGCCGGGTAACGCCTTAAACAAATAAAGTCTTTATGACTCACTGTTTAAAACAATGGCTCGCTTAATTATCGACTTAACATTTTTGCATACATTTAGCTCACTGTTATCGTTTTAAATAGCAATGTACAATGTACATAGATCCTAATTCGTAATTAAGATTGTTTTTTACAAGAGTATAGGCACGTACGAGTTTAAGCAACCAAACTGCTTCAGTTATTAAAATTTTTAACACACATTTTCACTAAAATATTTACATAATTTATATACGTTCACTTTTATAATGACACAATTATTCTACCTTGATTTGCGAATTATCATTAATCTTATTCTTATTACATTAAACACGATCATATTCATTCATAATTATATACTGCGGTATCATTACCCTACATAACATTACCATAGTACAAAGAGTTTACACATTACGTTAATTTTGTCGTATCAAGCGCAATAATAGTTTTCGAATAAGTAATTAGCTTTCTACGTGGGGCTTCGCCCACTTTGTAGCAATTCTAACAAATCATATTATATCAAAAGTTCAAAACCTTCCTCAAAAACCACTCTATCTATTTAATTCGCATTAGAATCCGTTGCGTAGTTTTAATGATTTTAAAAGCATACATAGGGATGGACACTGGACAGTGGACAGCCAGCGATAACGACTTTGTTTATACTATGTACTTAGTGCTGTTATATTATTACCAATTTACTTCTCTATA
This sequence comes from Colias eurytheme, assembly GCF_061535395.1. Classification (NCBI taxonomy): domain Eukaryota; kingdom Metazoa; phylum Arthropoda; class Insecta; order Lepidoptera; family Pieridae; genus Colias; species Colias eurytheme. Next base: position 7,991,588 of record NC_142986.1, on the reverse strand, counting down.
GTAACTCTAAAGTTATCTTACTATCATGTGTTGTGGGAACCTGTAAGCGCTCGTAGTCAGCGTACTGTAATAAAGTAACTTTTATTGATACAACATTAGCTAGTAAAACATGTACATTGTACATTATGGTTATGTTGTCTGCATTTTATGTGCATGTGTGTATGTATGAGAGTGTGTGTATTATAGCCGTACATTTTGCGTATCCCTTGAAAGTATAATTTAACTTAAAGTGGGTATCATCATCTCTTCTTAGAGTTAATAGTAGTTAATAGTTTTTAATGATTCTTAAGTAAGTAATCTAAGCAGACCGTTTTCTAATGCTTTATGACGAAAATGGTCAGTTCACATTACTTTTTTAATTAATAAATAAAACTTTCATTTCTGTATAATTTTAGGCATGACGAAAGATTTTGAAATCCTCTTCCATAATATGTGTATACGTTTACTATACAAGAAAAACCCTATATTTCGGTAATATACTTAAATTTAACGAAGATAAAAGCCATTTTCCAAAAAATATTTATTAACTGTGCCAAAACAGCTCGCAGGTGTCATGGCGTAGGCGTGACGTCACACTTTGGTAAATACGTAATTATTTGTACGCATTGCGAAGAAAATTAAAGAAATATTTATTTAATATGTGTTATAGAAACGAATTTCAAAGTTTATAAGTGGTGTGCAGTATTGCAGTGTGAATCCACATAAAAATAATGCTCAAAAATGTGTTAGTAATTATTTTAAGCGAGAAAATAATAAAAAATGATTGTATAAAGTTGGCGCGGAGAACCCGGAACCATATATTCGTGAATTCGCAATTATATTTCAGTTCTGAGTCGATAAAGCATACGTGAAACAATAGAAAATAAATAAAAATGCGTATTCTCAACATATTCATAAACACAAAAAACATCTGACGTGAGTTGTTTACTTAAGCGTGACGTCACGCGTGTTTTAGTCAAAATGGCCAACTGCAGTATTTCAATGTTTTATTTTATTGATAATCTCATTAATCTTAATGTTTTTAAGATTTCTAAGTCACTATATGTAATTTATCTATTATACATTTTCCCTTAAAAACACTAATACGATCATTTATGGATACTGTCGTCATGCCTGAGGTCGACAATCAAGCAAAGTATTTACCATAATTGTATGTTTCGCACGAAATTATTTCGCATAATATATGTAGTCCAGGAGGAATCGGCGCATGAGTACCGAAAACTATTCCACCTCAATTTTTTTACGTGATCCTCTTCAAATTGCCCTACTGATGATATAAATGCATGTTGCCATGGGGCAACCCGGTGCCATATTGTTTAAACCGAAATTGTTTAAACAATTGCAAGGAATTGTTATTTTTCAACCGGACAAATTTTTTTTATATTTTTTATCGAAATACCAATAAAAAAGGTCCAATTACTTTTCACGATAAAGTTAATATTTTCAAAGATATGAATTTTTTAAGGTTTGAAAAATCTCAAATTTGGGTACTTTCGACCCATGAAAAATATATTTAAAAAAAAAATAATATATAAGTAATATTTTTTTTTCAATTCTCTATACAATAGTTAATAATATTGTTAATAGAGATTTAAGAAAATTTCATTGTTTATATCTGTTTTTTAATTGTTAACTTCGCGCGCTCACAAATAATATAAGTTGCATACTTCTATGTGGTTGTGATTCAGAAGACTGTAAGAATATAATATATAAAAATAATATTGATAATAAATAAATACTTATTTTTAAATCTTGTTTTATTATTTCATACTTCTCCATCTATAACTTTCGTTTGAAGAAGTTATTCAATGTAATTAATAAGGTAAAAGACCTAGTTATTGACACTTTAAATTTTATTTTAGTTAAAAAAAAAACAAATCAATTCTAATAAATTAATAAATATAATTTTTGAATTAAAAATTTTAAGATCTTTGGTTTTTTGAGAACATTTCATTCTTTTAATTAAAATCAAATTGCGAGTGTCAAACAACTAGGCCAGTGTCAATAACTGGGTCTTTTACCTTACTTGCTGTTTCAATAACAAAAAAGTAATATAAACTGACAAAAAAGTAATTTTAATTACATGTTTCAATTTATGCTTAAATAACTTTAAAAAAATTGATTTCAGAAAAAAATATATAAGAAACAAATTGTAGACAATTTAATTATTAATAAGATTGCTCTCTTTAGAAATCTTGATAAAGTTGATAGTTTTTAAGATAAATGATAAATAATGATTCAAGACACAGAGAGGCCGATGCAGCGCATGAGTAAGAGAGAGACGGCGATACTTAAAGGTAAGCGGCGCGTACTTGTGAGCGCGCGAAGTTAACAATTAAAAAACAGATATAAACAATGAAATTTTCTTAAATCTCTATTAACAATATTATTAACTATTGTATAGAGAATTGAAAAAAAAATATTACTTATATATTATTTTTTTTTTAAATATATTTTTCATGGGTCGAAAGTACCCAAATTTGAGATTTTTCAAACCTTAAAAAATTCATATCTTTGAAAATATTAACTTTATCGTGAAAAGTAATTGGACCTTTTTTATTGGTATTTCGATAAAAAATATAAAAAAAATTTGTCCGGTTGAAAAATAACAATTCCTTGCAATTGTTTAAACAATTTCGGTTTAAACAATATGGCACCGGGTTGCCCCATGGCAACATGCATTTATATCATCAGTAGGGCAATTTGAAGAGGATCACGTAAAAAAATTGAGGTGGAATAGTTTTCGGTACTCATGCGCCGATTCCTCCTGGACTAATGAGCTTTCTTGAAATCTCAACATGTTTACGTGTAATTTAATTTAACTCTTTTGAAATTAATGACGTGAATTGTTTACTCGTTTATAACGTGTTTTTCGATTGCCATGAAATTAGCTTTTCGGAGTACATTTGTAAGAGAATAAATAAGTTATGGAAATGTGAGAGTTTTTTACATATAGATAACAAATGACAACCGTGAGATTGTTAAGTTTTTTTTGAATATGCAGAATGATGTTTTATGTTTTTATTTATATTTTTAAGGCCATAATATGCATCGCATGTCAATTAAAGAAAGGAGAATGGGCAAATTGGGCCTGAAACTTGGGCTAAGACCAATACACACGAAATATTGTTTTTGTGATAGAACATTACACATAACTTACGAAAAAAATAAAATAAAAAAATAAATCAACCGGGTTCTTGTACAGTCAAGGCAAAAAGTTTTATTTATTTGGCTATTATTTTGCGCACAATAACGGTGTTTTTAATTCGAGTGAAGTAAATATAAATCTAAATGTCACTGGAGTGACTGAGTTTAACCACAAAAAACGTCTAACTACGTTGAATTATAATAAACACGGTATAGGTAGTACCTGCTACAAAACATAATATTAGAGTATTTCGGTTATTAGAAGGCTTAAGATTAATACGTATTTGTAAGTGAAAGTGAATTGGAGTAACATAAAGATATTGTCATAGAACATACATATACACAAAGAAATAAAACTTGATGTGACTGTACAAAAACCCGGTTGATTATTTTTTTATATACTTATATTTTTCCCGTTATGTATGTGTTATCATCTATTATAAAAACAATATCTCATGTGTATTGGTCCGACTCAAGGGTTCAGGCCCAACTTCCATAGTAAAATGCCCATTCTCCTTTGAATGAATTCTTCGAAATGACAGTACCTTACTGCAATTACATGCTAATTTGCTTTAATAACAAACATTGTCAGGCCGCTCAAATTACACAAAATCAACTCGTGTCTCAGTTCCACTTATTTGAATTTAAAGACGATTGTAATATTTCAGCTTTAATTAACGGAAAGCAAAGTGTCAAGGGAACCATATTTCGCACTAACTGACACTCTTTGGAAATTTACTTCTTAATCGAATTTAAGTTCAATTCAACAAGGTCGTATATCCATTGATATGTATCACATTTAAAAAGTCAAGTAATTAAAAGTGATATAATTTAGCCAGGCGTCAATTAACTGTAATTATCACGGAGTTAAAAGTCAATCTGGATTCTTGTTCTGCAATTACCTTATTTTGCGTTGCTAATTATTTTATCTGTTCTAACATGAATGTCGATACGATTAAGTGGATGAGTTTAGGCTTCGGTTTACGTACTTCGTCATAAATAGATATATGTATACTTCATATGAAGACCATACCTATTACTTTCTATAAATCTTACTAAAGGATATCAAGTTGTAGAGCGCTACAGTATTAATTTGGTAATGACATGGTTTATTTCACTATATAAATGCTTTAAGTTTTTAAACAGATCTTATGTAAATCAGATTGACAATATAGCCCTCTAACTCTTAGCTCTTTATTCTGGGCGTTCGTTCGTTCGTTTTTCTCTCTGTAAAACAAATAACAAAGTAAACCATAGATTATTATTAAAAGAAATATGCTGTTCAATGTTCATAGGTGTAAACTATAATAGAGACGCATATGCGTCTAATTTATCCAACAAATGAACTGCTTGCGATGTTATACTTAGATACTATATTGTATTGAAGTGTGTGGTCGATCCACGCATTCGTTGTCATTGTTCGCATACTCAATGTGTGGTCCTCAATGAGCGTGCTTAATAGGGGGTAATAATAATAAATTAATTCATTATCGTCCTACACTTCTGTATAATGTTTATTCTTTGTTTTTTCTTTAGTTGTTTTATAAGTTTTGTTCGTTTTTTGTTTCTCATTCTAATAAGTTCTAAGGTGGTAATATTGACAGTCTAATTCTACAGCACAGTTTCATTGCACATACGTACCATAGTGGTACCTTTTGTATAATTCGGACACTTATAAGATGAGTGTATGAATAAAAGCTACGGTTCTAACCGGGCGTAGTGCTCGTAGAAATAGTATTTAAGGATATAATATGAGCTCTACATATAAGTATTCTAAAGCTGATTATATAACGAACTTTACACTAACGCTAATATAGTTATTCTTTAAGTATAGATACCTATCACTCGATAGATATGCGAAAAAACTGAATGATAACGCAAACAAGTAATTTGTAGACGTTACAACAAATTATGTATTCAAAAGTCATAGACCGGGAGATACTGACACAAAATTTCGAGTCATTTGTAACAGGATGGCGGTTCTACAGGGGTCTTAGTACGCAATGACAAAAAGAAAAATGATGGTGTGAACGCTGGTACCGGTGGGTTAGTCGCGTGGGCGTTAGTCGAACTCGTCGGAAAAATAGCGAAAGTCAAACGATTTGTAACACAAAAATTTTAGAATTTACCGATAGCCCATAAAAAAGAAGTAGGCGGTAGTGTCATGCCATACTTTTCCGGTATGACTTACAGCCCGCCATACCGACGCGAATGTGTTGATTTAAAAAAAACAATTATTCAACCATTTGTACCAAGCTAACTTTTGCACAGGTAACCATCGTCGTGCAGCCATTTACGAAAATCGCCATGCCATACTTTTCGGACGATTCCAAATGGTCGCCATACCGCCGAAAATCTGCAAAATTTTTTTATTTCGCCTATCTTTTTGTACCAGTATTGCATTTGGCTTTTTGGAGAGTATTTGATAAAATGTGACCATTATTATATTTGCCATACTTCTAGTAGGGGGAAAAAGTGCTGTCATACTTGAAAAATAAATTTATTATTAATTTATATAAGTGAAGATTTCCAACACGTAGATCTTTGAAATTTTGTATTTATATTCGTTGATCCTCAAACTTACAGGAAAAATAAGTGCCATACTGTTACAAATCGTTTGACTTTCGCTATTTTCCGACGAGTTCGACTAACGCCCACGCGACTAAGCCGCCGGTACCAGCGTTCACACCATCATTTTTCTTTTTGTCATTGCGTACTAAGAACCCTGTAGAACCGCCATCCTGTTACAAATGACTCGAAATTTTGTGTCAGTATCTCCCGGTCTATCAAGGGAAGTTTATCTGTGTCAAGTCTATTTATCATATTTTTTACTTCAATAAACGGTTTGCATGTTTTTTTGTAAAAAACGAAGATATAAAATAGTAAATAAATTGCTGTAACATTATACACTAAACGCAACTACTAATATATTACGTAGGTATACGTACTTCGTATGAAGTTAAATATGTACAAAAGTACATAAATAAGAAAAGATAATCTTAACAAATATCCTAATAATTAATTCAATCATTTTTATTTTTAATTGATACAAAAGAAAGATGGCTTCTATAAATTTAAAGATCATATCAAACACTATCCAACCGATTAGCATATCATAAGCTTAATAATTATAAACTCAAACATTTATTTATTCAATTAGAATTCTTCTAGTAGAGCAGTTTCGACGGAGAAAAAAGGGCAAGAAACTCCATAGTTACTTCTTTAAATCATGTAATTTTACATAATATATAGATATATCGTTATAATGATGCCAAAGAACTGCCCTGTGGTTCTAACGCGACCACAGTTATCTATGATCTATACATATAATAAAATCGTAGGAAAGTCAAAACGGTACATTGAATATTTTTTTAAAAGAATACTTGAGGGAATCGACATTAGATACCGAAGCTAAAAATATAATTTTTAGAATTTTTGTCTGTTTGTCTGTATGTATGTCCGGGCTAATCTCAAAAAGTTCTGCATGGATTCACTTCAAATTTAGTACAGAGATAGCTAGAAATCTGGGGAAGGACATATCATAAGTTTTATCCCGGAAATCCCAAGGGAACGGGTACTATGCGGGTTTTTCTTTGACTACGCGGGCGAAGCCGCGGGCGGAAAGCTAGTAGCTTAATAAGAACCACAGACAATTCATAAACCTAACCAGCCCTACATAACCAACGTCATAACCAATTGCGAACTCATTAATTTCCAATAAACACATTCTAACCACATCGTTGTCATTTGCACTCGTTTGTATGAAGTTTGACGTCATCGCTTACGTCATCAAGGAATGGGCGAAATAATTAAGCCATTATCTCATTACGATAAACTGTTTTAATGGTGGGTTATTAAGTGTATTCAGTTAGGGAGAGGCTTGTAAGGACGCAAGCGTTTATAGAGAGATAGAACCTATTTTTAACAAGAGTTGTCTATATGTATAATTAATAATATTAAATACGTATTGTATATAGATGTAGTTTGTAAATAGTGATGATTTTTAATAATAAATATATATTTTAAGACTTCAGTAACGAAGTGTACACCAATTTTTAAGATAATATTTTGAAAATAAGACTAGGAAACTGTAATATAGGTAATGTGCGAAGTGTTATCAAATTTAAATTTACCGTTCAATGTGTATGTCTGTAATATATTATGTAAAATAATCTTTCGGTGGGAACTTCACACCGAATGATACCTTCTTCATTTCAATCAAACATATATTGAATTAATGTTTATTTTTATCAGCATTAATTTAATAAAAGCAGTTAAATTTAATGGTATTAATACGTAGTATATTATTATTAGTCTGTGGTATTAAATATGAAGTAAAATTATCTAGCCTCGTCAGGAAACGAGCATGTCCTAGACCTAAAAGTATGAATGTATGTTATGTACTATCAATTTAGAACAGCAAAACACCGTTATTTGCATTTAGAAACATTAGCTGAGATGCTGCTATTCAAAATAACGACTAACAGTCCAGAATGTAGCTTCTGTTTTTATCTTTGGTAATACAAAGCCTATGTTGTCTAAAGGTTAATCTTTTTAACAGCTTTTATTAGCTTCTTCAAGAGGAGAGTGAACAGGTACATTCTAGGGAAGCACGCTCCATCTTAGGCCACATCTCAGCTTACCAGCAGGCGAGATCGTGGCCAAGCGCTCCCCTATCGCAGCATTAAAAAAAGCTTCACCTGTTTGTATGTAACCCACTCCATAGTCTCAGTTTGAACCACTTTAAACGGACAACTTAAACTGTACTTTTCAACTTATCAAGGATCGGTGACAATACAATAATTTAATGGGTTAAGGGCCGATTTTTCAATGCTTGAATAAAACTTATTCGTCGAATAATGTATAAAACTACCATTTTAAAAACGTATTCTAATTGCCCGTATTTGACAGTTTACGTGACATTTTAATATTATCGTGTAATACTTTATTGGACGGATAAGTTTTATCCAAGCATTGAAAAATCGGCCCTTAAACTTGTATTTTAGTTTATTCATTCAAGTAGATTAAATAGATGCAATAGTATAAAAAGAGAGTGAGTCAACTAAGTATATAGATCACCTCGATACACACGTGACTTGAATTTACACAATTGGCAAGTTTTGTTACATTTTGTGTCACTATCTTACCGCGACTTTGTTTACATGTACTTTTAGTTATTGCATGAATAATTACATAATTTAATTTTTCAAATATTTCAATTTGTTTTCCAAATATAATAAAAAATATTAATCACTTGCTCTACTCCACTTGAAAATACTTTTTTTATTCCTTTTAGGTTTATTTATGAAAACATTGACATTCCAAATTTCATGAAATACGTGCTGTGGTTTATCTGTGAAAGCGACACAGACAGCCAGACAGATATTATTACACATATAATAATAAATAATATTGGTACAGATCTGACTGACGAAACAAGCACATTACATGACATACTTTATCGTTTGATCAACTGTTTGTGGGTAAACTAATGTATTAATGAGGCTATGTGTCTAGACGAGATAAGCCATAATAGTCCGGGTATTTGTGAATTCCTGGGTCAAAGGGCTGATAAATAGAGTATGGTATCTTTGCCCTTTTTCGATATGTGTCGCAATTGTAGTAAAAATATCAACGTTGTTAGTTGTTATTCTATGATTGTATAAATAAATGTTATAATAAACTGTAATGTTATTATTAGATACAAATAAAACCCTTGGTTACTACGGTGTTTCCCTACTAAAGACTAGTATTCATTTTTTATCTTTGTGTGTGTTTGTTGTAATCACGCAAAACCTAGTGAATAAATAGGTAGCATAAAATGTGTAATTGTTGACTTATTTTTTTATCATATCTGTGTAAAGACAATTATATTTAATAAGATTCGTTTCCCTAGATATATACATTGTACATTATGCACAAAGTCCCATAAGAGGAAGGCAATTATATATTATTTGTCCCTAGATTTTCTATTTATATGCCCAAAACAAAACATCATTATAACATGATTTTATCTCCAGCATAAAATATTTATAATTTATCACAAATGAGATATTTTAACTGCCATATCGACCTCGTCCTTAGCGAAATATTTATTTTTGCAATCAACTGCTTCTTTCTGTACGTGTTTTGTGTGTATAACAACACATTGACGTCATTACTGCCCTACATAACTTGTATGCAGATTTAATAAAAGTAAGCAGAATGCTATCTTATATGCAACTTTGTTTTGTTTTGTTCCATGTTTGTTTGCACGCTTTTGATACAAATGACCTTTGTATCTTCGATTTTACTAGAGCCACTGCTAGAGCGGTTTAGATAGTTAACTTTACAGTTGTAATACGCTGTTTGCTATCTAATTAGGACTTGTAAAAGTTATATTTTTATTTATCATTATTTACACTTAGATAATTTTATTATAAATAAGTTTTTAAATTATAAAAAAACTTATTTTAACACAAAAATATGGTAGGTAAGTTGTACCTATCTAATTTAAATTACATAGAATTAGTATTATTTTTAAATACATTAAGAATAACTTAGAGATGCATATAAAAAGACGCCAAAAGAAGTCGAATCCAAAAATACCAAATAATATAATAAATTACACAACTAACGTAAATCGGTAAAAAGTATGATTTTTTGTAAATTATATGCTACGTAAATATAGCAACTAATGTAAATATAGCTTTCCGCCCGCGGCTTCACCCGCGCAGTCAAAGAAAAACCCGCATAGTTCTCGTTTCCGTTGGATTTCCGTGATAAAACCTATCCTATGTCCTGGGTAAAAAGTAGCCTATGTCCTTTCTCGGGTATCAAAATATCTCTATACCAAATTTCGTGCAAATTGGTTCAGTAGTTAAGGCGTGATTGAGTAACAGACAGACAGACAGAGATACTTTCGCATTTATAATATTAGTATGGATTATCTTTATACTTTGCGCTTTAATTAACATTTTTTATCTGTGCTTTTTTTACACGATCTTGCCTCGATGCGCATGAGTTCTTTTCAATGGACACTGGCCTAATTTCCGCCTACGCTTGCGTCAAACAACTAAAACAATTTAATCGTGGAACCAATCTGCATTTTAAATAACAAAGAGATTAATTCAATTATTTGGTACGGCATTACTTTAAGTCATTAATATCCTATAAAAAATGAAGACTAAAATAGCTTCTTTTAAAACGGAAGTTCATCGCTCTTTTTAAATGAAAGGTTTTAAACGTTATTTAGGTACAGGTTTCTTTTTATCGTGGATTGAAATATAAAATATTTTTTCTGTAAAAACTGCTTTGTGATCCGGTGGTGGTGGTTGAGTAAATAAATATTCAAGATTTAATTTCAAAGATGTTAAACCAAGGCTAAAATTAATTATTGATATAAATTAAACTAATATGTGAAACTTTGCCAAATAATGGTTAACCTGTTAAATTGTGGCTTTGATTTCATTGAACTCAGTCTTCATTTTTAAATTGTTTAAAATTTCGTTAATTATTTGATTTTATTAGTAAATAAGTATATTTTTAAAAACGCTTACTAATTTCTTCTTTTTCTTTTACAGGTAATTGACACCTCTGAAAGCTAGATACACCTTTCGTAAGTAAGAACCTAAAATATTTATTATTTGCCATGAGAAATGATAATAGGAGATATTGATTAATTTGTTTTCAAATAGAAACTAAACATTTACACCCTTCTGGCATATTATGGAATGTCCTGAAAAGTTAACCTATCAAATGCTGAACATTCAATAATAATTATATTTTATAGATAAAATATTAATAATTGACAAGCATAATGTGGTAGCAAATACAAAATAATGAGAATCTTGTGTTCGATAATACATCAATATTTTCGAAAAACTGCTCTTTTCTTGAACGCTCTAATAACAAATATAAGCTACATTGCTAAACCAAGAATATAGTTATATTTTAAGATATTGCATTAGCTGATATCATAAAAACTTTCCGTAAAGCACATTTTTCGTACAAACAAATATCAATCCCAAATTAAAAACGCATCCATTATTTATAGCCTTATTAAGATAATTGCTTAATAAATGCTATCATTTGAACAGCCAATAAATATCATTAGTTAAAACGATCTCCTTAAAAGTATAGACCACATTTAGCATGTCACTGTCAAGACATATAAAATAACGCTACATTTGGGTTCTGAACGTCAGAAAATTGAACCGTTATGGTGTATTTAAATAGAGTGGTTCACCTAGTGTGCATTACCATATAAATGTTATGTGCCTTGATTTGCTTACAAGCGATTGGGCCCGCGTGGATGCAAGAAAAGTCGAGTTTTCATCCTTCCAAATTAATATAAATAGATATACTGTTTGAGCAAAGAACCATAGACTCAAAAGAGAACATCATTTGAAACTAATGAAAGTGTATCTATTTTCCATCTTATAAGTACGCCTTTTAATAATGTAAACTCTGGGCATAGACAAGATTAACTACCGAGATTGTAAGCAATTAAGCAAAAAAACTATTGGATTTTTACTATCATAATATGTTATATATTTAAGGTTACAACCAGATAATCAAATATAAATTTCATATCTCAAAATCACCATAATACACGGCCAATCAACCTTTAATGGTCAAATAGTGAATCAAATGATCATTTTACGAGGCTCATAAAGCGTTATATCTATTTCAAATCGAATTCTACATTTTGGCATTCACACATCGTTACATAAGTGGTTTATTAAATTATGTTTAAAAGGCTATCTGGATAGAATCTCGGAGCTTATCGTGCCATCAATCTGGTTATCATATAAGGCTTTGATTTGTAGTTGATTGAACCAGTCGGTTTACGGGTCAAATCATACAGACTAATACATTTAATATTGTTACTGTACTTTGAAGTTATCGGTTTGAAACTATGATATATGTGATTTTGTAGTTAGTAGCCATAGGAACGTGTTTTTAATTTTGTGTTTGAATTAATTGGAATTTGTTAGAGTCCTGGGTTCAATATAAGTTTGAGTCTACTCAGTTTGGCAGGGCACTAAAGGTTTCCTTTTTGCTCGGAAAGAAGATATAATTACTAAACATTAATATGCCAAGATTCAAGAAAACACTTAACTATGATAAAATTATAATTCAGTGAGACTTTATATAGTAACAAAAAATATGCATTTTTTATCGTGAAAAATGTACAAAAATATCCTTATACAATGATATAGATTAATGATTATGCATTATTTTGTAATAACGTAATTATAATAATTATAAACACAAACGCGCACTAAGCCGTGTAAGCAATAAAATAGGCAAAACTTATTCGTCCTTATTGTTTCGGGGTCAAGTACACCAAAGGAATCTCCATACACAAAATATTAGAGGTCGTGAGGAGGATGATGAAGTACTTTACTAATGGATTGTCATGATTATGAGGGAAGTGCTGCGATCAATAACCCTGAATGTTTGTGAATTTGGTACAGTCGCGGGAGTAATGATTTTTTGGCGACTGATCTGCTGTATACATTGGCTTGGTACACATAACATTTGGTGGTTTATAATATTATGAAAGAATGTCTTTGTAGAAGATATACATGGACATTCATTATGGCTCTTTAAAATATCTCGTTTCAAATGTCTACTATACAATTAGTATTTCATGTGATATTTGTATAGGCTTTAAACTGATAATATTTACGAAAAACTCGAAGACAGAAACATGCATAAATCAAATAATATCCCTTTCTGTAAAAAATAACACAGTATAAAAAGATCGAAGGGCATTGTCAGGAATTTTTTAATTTTCCTCCGGAAATTCCTCAAGTTCTGCACGTATTTATGACATCCTTAATGTGTTTTTTATCATTCAAAGTAACCGCTAGCGAATAAGTGGCACAACGCACGATGAAACTACTGTTCCTTGCAGTGCAGGCTTCGCTAACTTGTAAAATGTTTAGGTCATATGGCCATTGCAAGCTGCAAGTTTGCGTACTATTTATTATAAACTAGCTGCGCTCCTCGGTTTCACCCGCGTGGCTCCGCTCCTGTTGGGTAATATAAATGGATAGGCTATCTAACACCGAAAGAATTTTTCAAATCGGACCAAGTAGTTCCTGAGATTAGCGCGTTGAAACAAACAAACTCTTCAGCTTTATAATATTAGTATTTACTATTTAGTATAGATTTAATGAAAATTTTAATGCATGTAGAGACGGTACACAGACGGTAGCAAATAAAAGATTATACAAATGAAGGTACAATACTTAATTCCTTAGATCATTAAGTAACTTAATTCCTACAATTGCTCTTAAAATATGTATTTGAAAACATAAATGAAATGTGTTTACAAACATTTTAATCTTATAGAAACCGGACGTCATAAAGTGAAATAAAATAGAATCGACAATACATTTTAAATCATCACTTGCTTATAGATATGACATATTATCCTAAAGCCTTGTTTAGTTTATGAAATTAAAAAAAAAAAATCTCATAATATTATTTCGTCTTACAAGTATCTACAAATAATGCAATTAAATGTACTGACATCACAAACATCTTTTCAAAGAAGTGTGGGGTCATTTGTGGTCGCCTGTTAAGGACAATGATCATTTGTTTTAATCAATTACGTTCGTTGATTCAACACTGAGTATCCTCTTTCGTTAATTAGTTAAATATAGAGTGTTCTAGACGTACTTACTGCATTTGAGCCTGCGTTTAAGGTTGACTACAGCCTAAAATCTTTTAAACGTGTTGTTAAGTCATAGAGAGCATGTATATATGTTCTGTAGGTTTTGTTATGAACAAAATGGATTAATTTAAACACTCAGAAATAGAGATCTATACAAAAATAATGATATTTATTTGAAATAGATATAACGATAAATTTAAATCGTCAATGTTACAGCATAATCAGAAAAGGAACAATATGTTTTCGTTTGTCTCTTAAATTTTTTATGTTTGTAATTTTATGATTTCGATTAATCCCTTAATTTTTTTAACTGTTGTTAAAGATCTTGATTGCCAAGTTTAAATCTACATGTTATAGTGTGATGCAAAATAGCTAACTTCAAGTATCTAAACTATAATATAAGGACAGTCAATATCCTTGCAAAAGCATTAGTATTTTAAGAATACTGAAAAGAGAGAAAATTGTACATGTTCTGTTTGATATTTAAGTATAAATTAGTGTCGTAATTGTTATCTGTATTTATTAAAACGAAATGATATAATATACCCGAGTTATTATTAAATATTACTTGTAATAAGTAAACAATGCGGCGTGTAATGGTTGCTTGCAAGTTTACATCTAATTCTCGGAATTAATTTGTTGAATTGCGTATTTGTTGTGGTTTGTCTTATTAACCAGTGATTATAGTAAATATTCTGTGAACTAATAATACTGTACTTCTTAGAAATCGTCTTTATATGGTGAATTTGAAAGTTTCACCGTGTGTTGGCTAATTTTTAGTGGAATAAGTATCATATGTGATTCCCCACCTCTTTGGTACAGTGGTTAATGTATAAGCATAGAACGGTGACATCTTGGGTTCAATTATCGTTAGGGACTTACAAAATATGTTCAGGTCTTAATCTCGTTTAAATAAAACTTAATAATATGTTATCAAATTCTTTAAACGCTTATTACAGTTTCAATAAAGGTCTTTCAATAAAGGTCAAAAATGGTACTTATAGAAATATGATTTCTCAAGTTACATTGTAAACAATGAGATGCTCAAAATATGATTAATAAAATGACTTCAGTGTTAATGGATCAATTCATTTCAGTTCCGCTTGGAAATTATTGGCGCCATCTCAATTAGCGGTCAAACAACACATATTGCACGATGCAAATACATGAACATATATACAGGATATCAACAGCAATTTAAAATTAATATTTCAAATGTATATTAGGTAGTAATTTTCTATCGAAAACTACCGGACCCGGCAAAGATTTTGTCAAGACTGGGGCAAACTGAGATTGTGGTACATATAACAAAATAGTTTACAAACTATTCTAGCCTACTAAATAGAGTATTGACATGATTTTAAAAGCGCAACTATGGAGTTTCTTGCCGGTTCTTCTCCATAGATACTGCTTTCCAAATCGTAAATGTTAAAAATATGTAATGACGATTTGAAAGTGCTTCTAAAAGAAGTCTAATTGAATAAATAAATGATTGAATTTGAGTTTTGAGTTTGAGGGGTCACAAACACAAACTCGATACTTTTAATTGTTTTATACGTAAAGATCTTGCTCTACGTTTTATAGGTTATTTATTTTTTACAAAAAAAAAAATGTTGCAGCAATGATTGTTATTTTCAGGAAAATTTATTTATTTTACCTTGTTTATATCGAGAATTAAAATTCTGTGAATCAAAATATATGCAAGTAATATACAGAGTTTATTATTTCCAATGAGTTTTCAGTTTTTTTAGTTTATAGAGTAGTGTAGTTGTATTACTAACATCCTCCGTAGTCCATCAATACAAAATTTACCGTATTTTGCAGTAAGTAATAATAATGAGATTAAATTTTTATAACGATTAAGATATATGAAGAAATGATGGTAATAAATATTTTTTTTAAATTTAGTACTTAACTACTTACCTCCTTCAAACCTCCGACTTTTATACTGAAATCATAACTCAACTACTTGTCATTGTCCTTATTAATACATTTATTTTTTATCTTATATATTGTCAATATAATTTAATCCTTATGTTTAATTAAGTAATATTTATATAATAAATTATTAAAAAATGCAATTAGGACAAATGAAGTGCATTGGCGGATTGTCCTCAAAGACGCTGTGTGCGTCACAGACGTTCTTGACATAAAGGTTTCTATTTTCATTTATATTTAGTTATATTTTTATATAAATTAAGTTTTAACTAATTTGTATTCATACCTATTTCCGCGCATTGCTTCAGCGGGAGTGGCTTAAAGCGGATAAAATAAAAATAAATACCTATTGAGCTTTTGTAATCAAACAATTTTTTTTTCTTTACCATGTTATAGAGTACCAACACTACTATCACCTATGTGTACGTGAACTATAGTGTACACACGTAAGAAGTGAAACTTCTTTATAACCTTATTTTTTAAAAAATAATTTACTATAAGCAACTTGACAGAAATACGTCGAATTACGCGTGGTAGGAATAAGAACAAGATGAAGCGTAACGGAAAAATGTAACGCGTAACGAAAAAATGTTACAATAAATTTTTTTACAACCCCGATAAAGAAGTTTCACTTCAGTAATTAATGTTGGATAGAGACCTATATTATGTAGAGCGTTTTTTACAGGATATGATTACAAAAATAATGTGCAAGTCACATGCATTGTTATGCATTGAGGTAATTGCTTATGTAATGATATATTACCTAATGCAGGACGGTAATGACATCCTGAAAAAGGGCGTTACGTATTTGAAGTAATATAATTACGTCAATTTTACTCATATTTGCATTTAACTGCAGTTTATTTTACTCATTAGTTACATAATATAATAAAATATTAATATATATAAAAATCTGCATATATTAATATATATGCAGATTTTTACATATTTATTTTTATATAGCCTTCCTCGATACATGGGCTATCTAACACTAAAATATTTTTTCAAATCGGACCAGTTGCAGTAGTTCCTCAGATTAGCGCGTTGAAACAAACTCTTCAGCTTTATAATATTAGTAGGTATAGATTAGTATCTAAGATAAACATCCCAAAAATACAAACTACAAAAAATAGCTTTTAATACAACGATTTGTCTGCATTGTTATACAATGGTAACCTTTACCAAGAATACAGATAGATACGTTTCGATTAATATCACAAAAGGCACATTCAATTAAATTCGATAATGATAAACATTATTGAATCATTGTCCATTCAAACCAGTTACCTACGTCACAGTATGACGTTTGTGATTGCAAACTTATTGTTTTTTTAATATTGTTGTCATGAGACGTGATTTTGCTAGTGGAATATAATTTCTCTTTATAAATGATTTCATTGAATCAGTATCATACACTTATTTAGTACTTATAGCTGTGCCTCCGCTCCTGTTGGTTTTAGCGTGATGATATATAGCCTATTACCTGCCTCGATAAATGGGCTATCTAACACCGAAATAATTTTTCAGTAGTTCCTGAGATTAGCGCGTACAAACGAACAAACAAACAAACTCTTCAGCTTTATAATATTCATTAAAAAAAACTCAACCTGTCTATAATTGGCTCTAGATGTGTATCTCGTTTCAGATACAGTACACGTAGGCCATTTTTACATATAAAATACGTTTACGCCTTAGCGCTTTACAAGTTTATCAACGAGTAATAGACTACAGGCCCATGTTGAAAAAATTATGGGTCATTTGAACCACCAGGTGACCTATCTAGAACGATTTATGAGCATAAAATAATAAGATTCAGCACTATGCCGTCACTTGTAAGCTGTCCACCTGAGTGCCTGGTGGTATTCACCTGGTGGTTCAAATGACCCATAATTTTTTCAACATGGGCCTTGTAGTCTATAAGCTAAAAAATTATATTGTACGCAAAATCACGCTATCATTGGTCAATTCGTTCCAGATTTAGACTTCTATTTCGTATGTATGTTGAAAAAAATATTTTGCAAAAGCAAACGTATTTAAAACCATCTCATTAGTGAAACGTGTTGGTTTGTTAATTTTGAACATTCTTTGCAATGTTTTTTATCGGTCACGTGTGTGGATACTGGTATTTATTAAAACAAAATGTTTGATAATTTAATTTGATCAAACCTTGAATATTTGCATAAAAAACATAGATGAATAACAGAAAACAATGATACGATCGTATTCATAAATACTTACATTTATTTTTATATAACTTTAATCTATATAAGTTTTTTTTTTATATTTAAAAAATTGTGATTGATGATTTGAATAATCTATACTAAATACTAATATTATAAAGCCGAAGAGTTTGTTTGTTTGTTTGAACGCGCTAATCTCGGGAACTACTGGTCTGATTTGAAAAATTCTTTCGGTGATAGATAGTTCATTTATCGAGGAAGGCTATAGGCTATATATCATCACGCTACGACCAATAGGAGTGGAGTTACGGGGCCGGTGGAACCGCGCGGAGAAGCTAGTTAAGAATATAGATAAATAACAGAAAACAATGATATACATACGAATGTGTTGAAATATTGATTTCATTTACAAAAGTTTCTCTCTTAAAAAGCAATTACGTTTCTTACACTATACGTGTGATTTATTGCAACGACCTTTTTTTCTTATCATGCACATTTGGTAAACCTATTGTGAGTCCTGTATACACTCAACACTTGGTAACACATGTTAAACCTTGTGAATATTTATTGTATAGATTCCTAGAAGTACGGGTAAGAAATACTCGAAGAGGGTCATAAATAAAGGTATAATTTTGAGTGTTGTATAGACCCTAAAAATAGTTGAGTTATATAGCTCTTTGTGTGTAGTTCACTCGTATCCTTCAGACTGTTAAGACATACCTTCGATACTCTATTTGAAGATAAATAAAGTGACTATCTTCCTACAACAAAGTGCTTGAATTATTTACTAAAATTAATCACACCACTATCCATAATCCCAATAGGTTATGGGCCCAGGCTACGTTGTTGATTAATTAAAATACAAATTTTATTGAGAGGAAGAAAATTAAAATTGCAAAGTGCAATTGAAAATTAGTGAATGTATCGTAAGTAAAACATTCAGAGTGAAGATAAAGATTTTATAAACAATATGGAAACTATAAAATCTAAAAGAAACATCCAACCTTTCAACGGTGAAAATTATAATATATGGAAGTTCAGAATCCGCAGTCTCTTAAATGAACTTGAAGTTATTCATGTAATCGATAAACCAGAACCAGCGAATCCTGACAGCAAGTGGAAGAAATCGGAGTCAACCGCAAAGAATGTGTTAATTGAATATTTGTCCGATTCGTATTTAAGTTACGTGAAACCAGAATCGTCGACAAAACAAATTTTTGATGTACTAAACAATATCTTCGAAAGAAAAAGTGTAGCAAAACAAATTGGAGCTCGGAAGAAATTATTTAATTTGAAATTGGAAGAAGACACAGATTTGTGTAAACATTTTATGATGTTCGATTCTTTGATATCCGAGTTAGCATCAGCCGGTGCGACTATCTCGGAGGTTGATAGAGTGACTCAACTATTGCTTACTTTACCACCTTCTTACAATGGTGTTATAACAGCCATCGAGACTTTATCAGAAAACAACATCACGTTAAGTTTCGTAAAAACAAGATTATTAGATCATGAAGTTAAACTTGTTAAGTTCTACATGTTGAACAGAAAACTAATGAAAACAAACGAAATAATAAGGAGCTTAGAAAACCATCGAAAATACGTCGTGGACTCGTCAAACCCAAACAAAATGGTGTTAATTATAAAAGGCACATTAAGTGTCACAATTGTGAAAAATAGGACATTATAAAAATGAATGTCGTAACTTCTCGAAAAGTTATAAGCACAAACCAAGTACAGAAAGACAAAGGACAATTCAAACCATTCAAGCTGAGCCAGTGATTGAAGACAGTTTTGCATTTATGGCCGGAAATTTTGCAGTTAACAAATGAAAGAAGTGAAATATCCTTTTAGCAGTTAGTAAGACATCTGACAGTGAGGTGGAATGGTAAGACGGCAATGACTGGTAAGCCGAAATACAATATGTCTATTCTGGAATTTTCGGTAAGTTAAACTTTATTAATTATTAAAATAAAGATTCTAATTCCGGATATAAATATTGGCATCAGTGACGAGGTCAAATAAGAAAAGATAAATATTAAATTATCTATTAGAAGCTTATTAGAAGTTTGATAAAGTTAAATTATCTAGTAGCTAATAGATGACATTAAACGAATAGGTAGATTACCTGTTTGTGTGAAGCTTGTATAAACAATAAACAAGTGTAAATGTCATTTAATAAAATACTGTTGAAATCAGATGTTTAAATCAGATGGTAAAGAGTAAATTTATCTTACTACATAAAAGATAGATAAAGGTATCAGTTATCATCTCATATTGCCACGAACTCCATATTTAAAATAGGTACCTTTAAGTTTTTTGAATCAACCGTATGTTGAAACCAGTAAAACAAATTTGATGAAAAGACATCAAAGGTAAAATGGGTATAGAGCGTATAAAGTGGAGAGTAATAAATATGTAGTAGAAAGAGATGTAAATTTAAATTAAATGCAAAGGGAGAAGAGGTCGATTCAGGTTTAAATACTGAAGTCCCTAACGATTCGTTAAACTCAGTTGACAACCTCAGTATATAATTATATTCAGTTACAAATAGCTATATGTTAAACTCAGTTGGTGAAAACTGAATGAATAGCTATGTGTTAATCTCAGTTCGTGAAAACTGAATGAATAGCTATGTTTTAATCTCAGTTAGTGAAAACTGAATGAATAGCTATGTGTTAATCTCAGTTCGTGAAAACTGAATGAATAGCTATGTTTTAATCTCAGTTAGTGAAAACTGAATGAATAGCTATGTGTTAATCTCAGTTCGTGAAAACTGAATGAATAGCTATGTTTTAATCTCAGTTAGTGAAAACTGAATGAATAGCTATGTGTTAATCTCAGTTAGTGAAAACTGAATGAATAGCTATGTGTTAATCTCAGATAGTGAAAACTGAATGAATAGCTATGTGTTAAACTCAGTTGGTGAAAACTGAATGAATAGCTATGCGTTAAACTCAGTAGATGAAAAACTGTAGTAAATAGCAGCTATACGTTAAACTCAGTACCTAGACGAAAAACTGTAGTCAATAACTTTGCGTTAAACTCAGTAGCTAGTCATCAATAAAATAATAAGGCAGAAGGCTATCGAAGTATTGAAAATACAAACAATACAGTTCCTAAAATTTAATGACACAGACAATTAGTATTGACAATCAAACCGATATATCAGATAGATATTATGAGCCAAACTTCATCTAATGAAGATGATTATTAGCCGTTTGATTATTTACTGTGCGCATAATACATTGTATATTTACTCCTAATTCACATGAGATAATTGAATATAGGAATGATGCTAAACAATAAACAATGAAAAATGCAATTAATGATGAACATCTTTATTTGTAAATAAAGCTTGGACTTTAGTACCAAAACCAAGTAGTACAAATATTGTATATAATGAAAATGGATATTATAAAGAACGATGAGTTCGGAAATCCATAAAAGTGTAAAGCCCGTTTAGTTGCCAGAGGTATTAGTAAAAATATCGGTTGCAACAATTTCGAACTAAAGTCTTTTAACAGCAGCATGGCTTGTTAGTTTATCAGATTGATTAAACTGCAATAAAAGTGGTAAGTTAATCGTATAGTATGTTAAAATACTTCAGGGTGTGAAAAGTGAAAACACTTGTGACCCCGATTGTAAATTAAACAAAGCATTAGGTAGCATATTGCTTAATGGAAGTTGCCAGATGTTGAATTGAAATATTTGAAAAGACTATTAGAAAAGGTTTTACAAATTCTTATAGGGATCGATTCATGTGCATACTGAATAGATGAGATATCTCTAAAATATTTATACTGAATTAAATGTGAACGATCTAGTGACTATAGTGAGTGACTATTGTTGAAAAACGATGCAGAATTTAATGAATTAATTTAAAATGGGTGATTTAAAAGGAGGTTAAATTCTTATTAAGCTTTAGAATCACGAGACAAAATAATGTCGTAACACTAGATCAAAGCACATAAGTAAAATATTAAAAACGTATGAAATAAACTTAGTACGACAGGTGATTATGATGATCTTACATAGTTAGAATTCAATTTAGATTTTGAGGCAATGGAATCCAATGAGAATTACGATGCTTTCGAATTCTTATTGGAAATCTAATGTATTTAATTTCATGCACAATGATCTGACTTTAACTATAAGCAGACATGTGAATAAAAATAACAAAGAACTTGATAATATTTAAGACGAGTAGATATTTACAAGGAATTATAATTTCTAAAACTAAATATGTAAAGGAAACATATAAGAACAAATTGATAAGATACTTGATTCTAATTGGTGAGGAAATGATAATCCTGAGTTAGAATTTGAAAATAAAAGTGCAACAGATTATTTCTTCTAGTTGTATGATTTATGTACAATATGTACAATAAGGCAGGCATGTGTGATAGGTTCATCAGCTGTTAAAGAGGCAATATGGTTGATAAACTTAAGCAACAGGTATAAACCTGAAAACTAGAGAACCTATCGTAATATATGAATAGTAGACTGGATGTACTAGCCCAGCTAACAATAAAACAAGCCTTATTAGATCCAAACATATTGACATCAAATATTAATTCCTTCGGGATCAATATAAGAAATAATACTAAAATTATTAAACATATGTCAACAGGTGTTCAAATTGCAGACATGCTGAGAAAGCCACTACCAGGGAGGTACCTGGAGTTAAGAGCGAAAATGGCATCAGAAGATTGATTAGTAAATAAGTTGTATCTTGATGTAAACTTATATATTTTTAATGATCTGATAAGGTTTTCCTGGGTTTCCCTTATCGTGAAGACAAATGTCGGATCACTATGTATACGGTTAGTAACAACCGTCCCAGACAAAGAGTAAGCGGAAGGTATGTCGATCAGTATTAAGAGTATTGTATTCAACTTTAGAATTTTGGTTATCATGATGTATTAATATAATTGTATATGTATTAATATGTAATTGCAATTAAAATTGTAACTTGGAAAAGAGATTAACTTTTGAGGGGGCGTGTTGAAATATTGATTTCATTTACAAAAGTTTCTCTCTTAAAAAGCAATTACGTTTCTTACACTATACGTGTGATTTATTGCAACGACCTTTTTTCTTATCATGCACATTTGGTAAACCTATTGTGAGTCCTGTATACACTCAACACTTGGTAACACATGTTAAACCTTGTGAATATTTATTGTATAGATTCCTAGAAGTACGGGTAAGAAATACTCGAAGAGGGTCATAAATAAAGGTATAATTTTGAGTGTTGTATAGACCCTAAAAATAGTTGAGTTATATAGCTCTTTGTGTGTAGTTCACTCGTATCCTTCAGACTGTTAAGACATACCTTCGATACTCTATTTGAAGATAAATAAAGTGACTATCTTCCTACAACAAAGTGCTTGAATTATTTACTAAAATTAATCACACCACTATCCATAATCCCAATAGAATGTTTACTTTAATAGTTCTTTTCTTACAATAAAAGTTTTCTTATATTTAAAAAATTGTGGTTATATTAGTGTTAACAAGTAGAAGTCTTAATGTAAGCTAGAATCTTGTCACCTGTTCGTTCTTGACTTGTGTTTTTACATAGAAGCATTGACTTGTTGATTGATTGCCACGATTCCTAATAAAGACAACTTTGTATATAAATATGGAGGTAAAAACTTGGTGTGGATATTTTAATCACTTTAAATAGTGCTAAGAGATATTTCTTCGTAAAGTGGGGTTCGTTTTGATGATATTTTTCGGGAACTTTTGAAATGTATTTAAAGTATGGTATGACTGATTAAAAATGTTTTATTTATATAACCTTAATTTAAATTTAGTTATTTTGAAGATCGTATTTTTGATAATAATCAAATAACAATTTGGCGCCAATATTAGCTTCTTTTTCAGGAGTTTTTCATTATTTCTGCGAATATCAAAAAAGGTTTATTATCATTTAAAATCTGAAGCAATAACTGTTATTTGTCTATGATGAAATCCTCAGTAGTTCGTCTCATTTTTAATTAAATAATTTAATCATATAATCATAGCAAATGCACTTATTATGATCACGTGCCTATACAATGCAGCAATAAGTTGATTGTAACAAAACTGATTTATAAAACATTGGTCAGAGAGCGGGGTCAATGTATTTGAACTGAATAAAGCTTAATTGTTTTGCAGATGTTCAATGTAATTTTTTTTTATGGGGCGGAAAGGCAAATGAATTGCTCTAATTTCATGTTTATTAGCAGGTAATACCAGCCATATCCATGTAATTCGAGCGGTTTCAATAGTTTACTTTCATAATTTTTATAACATTAGTTAATTTTTTCATAACTTTTATAAGATACCTAATATATTACTAAATCTATAATATCATATCGTTATAATTTCAGATATTAGAGATATCAACAAATCTAATCAATAACAATAAAAAATCATTACACACGATTTAAATGTAGGCAGTTATATCTGCCAAAAAAAGCAGGAAAAAAGGATATTAAAGATTTTAAACTTATATTTCCTTAATACATCATTAGAAATTCTTGAAATCTTGGGATTTTCGCTATTCATTTTTGACCAAAAATATTGCCAACCAGAAACTCAATGCGTCAAACTCATGTTACGATATAGTCGGGTTTTTCATAGTAATTATCTTACACGTTAGTACGTGCATATAGCACGTTCACAAGAAAGAGTTCCCAGTAAACATAATGATGTTTAATGTAGGTATAAAAGTATTTAATAATTTTATACAAATTGTATTATGTCCATATAAGGCTGGCAAAGCACCTGTTACACTAGAGGCGAGTGTTTATGAGCAGTGTATAATCACTTAAAATCACGTAGGCCACTATTTCCTTGGCTTGCTCTACTATGAATAAGGCTTCTAGAGATCTATACATTATTATTGAAGTACACTTTATAGAGAAAATTTGATTATAATATTTTAATCCTTTTAATAAGGTAAGTAGGTACAGAATTTTGACGTGACATCGTCTTTATAATTCGATAAAGCCGGCTGCACGCACGAAAAAACATGACTCATGCGGAGTTACCTCGCTCTGAGGCGTTCCAGGCTTGAAGTGCAAGCGAGAGCGCGGAACGAGCGACAAAGAAGCACAATCGGCCTTAAGACGTTGTCACGTTCAACTATCGTCAGGAAACCGACTTTACGGACAACCAATTTTTTTTTTCAGGTCGAATGTTTTGACATAACCGGAGATACATCATTTTCCCTTAAAACTGATGAATCACATAAATTCTGGTAAAAAAAATTGGTTGTCTGTAAAGTCGGTTTACTGACGATAGTTGAACGTGACAACGTCCGATTGTGCTTCTTTGTCGCTCGTTCCGCGCTCTCGCTTGCACTTCAAGCCTTACATGGAACGCCTCAGAGCGAGGTAACGCCGCATGGATCATGTTTTTTCGTGCGTGCAACCGGCTCTATCGAATTATAAGACGTTATCACGTCAAAAATTCTGCAATAGTTCATCTTGATGCTTTTACATCTATTACATTTACATAGTTATCCAGAGAATAAACATGAGTAACAATTCTAGTGGGTAGAATTTGATCATTTTAAATTACGTCATGTAGGTTGCAATGATTTTTAAGTATGCTATATATGAGCATCCATCAACATCAATTTGTAAAATAAAAAGAATATTTAAACTACTGTAGAAATGTAAGGAAAATTCCTTTTCTGGTTTTTATATTCTCGATATTCTCAAAAATGTAGTACGAATAAGTTCCAATACGAAAGGTGGAAAATTATAACATATGGATATTTTTTAAACTGTATAAATTAAATGAGTGCGTTTTAGACCCCATGTAGTGGATGGTTTTGAGACTAGTATAAAAAATACATCAATCCAATAAAACGGATTTCATTTTCTTACTATTTCTTGTTTATATTTGCTTGTCGCTTGTTTTAAGGATAGTTAATAATGTTAAAAAAATTTAATATTTCAATAACAAAACATAACTCATTTTTTACTCACATTTTTTACACATTAATTATAGAATACAGACAGCACTCCCTACGTGAGATCAATAAAAAAAATTGGCCAAATATTTATGACATATTTTTGCGCGCCAAAATCTGCAGTGACGTAACACATGACGATCTGTCTCCCAAAAAGCATCGTATATTATGGTATCAATCCGGAATTCCACCGTTCGCAAAACTTCACCGCGTCCTGACGTCACGGCTGCTGTTCGACTTAACTGTTCTGACTCAATCGTTTACTCGGTTTATATTAGCGAGCCTGTGGTTTTATATCTCAGTGTGTCACTTGGGGTGTTAGCTGCACGTACCAATTGAAAATATTAAACATTTCTTGTGAACGTGTTTTGTGACAGTGTTATCATGTTGTCAGGTGATATTTGTGTTGACATCAAGGGCTTCATGGATGTAGTGTACTGTGCTTATCTGTTGCATTCCAGCAAGGTGCGATTTTTTTTAATTATTCTATGGTTAAGGATATTTGGCAAGTGTGTGTGGGTTTTAACATAAGTGTTTTATACTTTTAATTTAAAAAAATTAATATCAAAATTTAGCTTAGTGAAATTTCTAATTTATATTCAAAAAAAATAATTCAATCTAAGTATTTGAATGTTAGTCTGACATTATCTAAGGTTAAATAGAAAATATCAAAAAATGGGACACACCCCCCAAAATATCCAAAATCAAATTACCAAGATACAGAGATGAAAAATTCCTTAACACTTAGATTACTTCAATTGAATGTATGTGTGATTACATTTTATATCAAAATCTATAGTTTTTATTCATAATTTGTATGCCCATATAAACCCACCTATCAATCGCTTTAATATTATCTACGTAGTTTGAGATCCTTACGCATAAATAAACTTCGGCATATTGTATTATGAATACCTTGGATTACTTACGTCATATATTTTTTCTGTTCTTAAGGATTTATCTCACATATTAGAACGAGGTGTGTTAGCTTGTAGAATGCCTTCTGATTTAATTATAGATACGTCACTAATTGTAATGATTTCTCGCTTAGTACTAGGTTCTTTACAGTTATGTTTCATATTTATGTATCGTGTGATATACTGTCGTCATAGATTTAATGTTGTTTTCAATATAGGAGGAAATACTATGCAATGGAATTCTAGACATATGTTAGCATTAAAGTTCAAATATTGTAAACTTATATTTATGTATAAATTACAAAACAAAAGTTAATATTTCAGTAACCAAGAAACAAAAAAATTCTTCACAAACTTACAAAAATGTTAGAAAACGCTCATAAACTCATTACATAGAGCTCACATTAATAAAGCTATTATATAATTTAAGGACAACAATTATACTAATTACCTACGTAATAGGTAATTGTTATCATTTGGAGTCAGGAATATTTTATGTAATTTTCCCATTAAATTCCATTGAAACGTAATTCACGTTTTTGCCACTTATTCCTTAAACGCGGGTTAACACCTACCTATATGATGCCTTATAGGTTTACTTTAATATGACGTATTCACGAAATTATCAATGACTAGTTAGATAAAATAAAACACACTTTTAAATTTTGAAATTTGATATACCTATTACCATTGTATAAAAAATAATATTATTTTGACTATGATATTATTACATTGTACAAGATACCTTCGTAAATATGTATACCAATACCATGCTTTAAGCCTGTAAAATACCTTTAAACTAAAAAGTTAATTTCATTTTTCAGCAATCCGAGAGATGGCGTAAGCTGCGCAATATAGTGCAATGGACGCCGTTCTTCCAGACGTACAAAAAACAACGGTACCCCTGGATACAGTTGGCAGGCCACCAGGGCAACTTCAAAGCCGGTCCTGACCAGGGCACGATACTTAAAAAACTTAGCCCTCAAGAGGAGAGGTGCTTTCAGGTGAATATCATTTTTATCGTCTGTATGAATTTCATCTCTACGTTTTATATTTGTTGCTGTTTCACGCAAAACTACTACTGTAATTTAAAATGTACCTAGATTATGATCTAAGATAGAAGACACTTTCATTCAAAACCGCGGGGTTTTGCTTGCAATGGGTGTGCAATGTGCATACTGCATATTATATACCCAAGTGTACATCGTCATGTTCTTTTTCTCTTAGACACATACTTCATACAAACGCTTTCTTTCATTGTGTATAAAAATTAAAAATATAATTTTAAGTATTAAATTTTAATATCAACATTAAACTTATTCTATGAAGTAAAGTTGATCGTAATATTTAACGAATTCATTTATTTCTTGTGACCAAATGTCCAAGTATGATTCAGTGGCGCCTATTGATTATTTTAAGTTTTCTACTCATTACCAAATTAATCATTGAGTATCCTTTGGATATTTAACTAACGACATTCCTTTTTAATAATAATAATTAGTATTCTAATTAGGGTTTGTTAACGTAATTATTTATGGTTTAATTTTAATCCACCCATCTTTTCTGTTTATGTAGAGTCGTTTTGTAAAGGCGTCTAATCTTATCATTAATGATAAATATTTCGAATATGAGTTACATAAAATGTTTATTGCATTTAATTACTGAATTATATGAACAATTATTTTCACTTACTAGATTCCCAAACAATTGGAAATATTTCAAATTAGACTTGGAATTAAATTAGTAAATTAATAATAAATTTATATTAAATTCGTATTAAGCTTTAATAAAACCTTAACCTGTAAATTTGATTAGAAACTACGCAGGGTATTCCTCGGATGATGTTTTCCTGTTACCAATATGAAGTTACATATTTCCATTTACCAATGCTAATTCGCAAGCAATGAAATAAAAGTGTTAATAAAATCAAGTCATATTGAAACAAAAACGTGACTAATAAAACAAATACTTTTTAGAACGTTTTATTTTTCAAATTTTAAGTCATGTTGACATCACTGTACAGTGTACGTACATAAAAAAGTTATGGTCTTTGTTTTATAGTTCATAACAGTTTAACCATAACATACCAGACTTATAATTTTGTATTGACGCAACATTTGAAGACAATACTTAAATTACCTATCAGCAGTACTTGTGAAATTGTATATTTCGAAATACGAAATAACCTCCATTTCTAATGACGTCAATAGAGTTTGGTGTTGGCTAACTGGAATACGTCACGAGCGTTAGTAAATTTAATAATTATTATTGTATGGGTTCAACGTTCGACGAACATTGATTAAGAGGTCTTTATCAATTCGATTTCAGATGATGAAATAAATTTCTATATTTATTACAGTTACTGAATGTAATGTTTTAACAAGATAAGTGAATACAACGACTTAGAGACCGTATCTTTCAATTCATAATAGTAAATATTTTCATTGAATCTCACATATTATTTGGATTAAATTATCTTCGACTTTTGACTGACATCGTCGTCAAGCACAGAATATAATATAATAGTACCCAAAACCTTCATGAGTCTTATTACCTAACCTAACAATATTTTGGAGCTCCTTGCTTTTATTCAACAACTATAAAAATATTTTTTACAACAATACTCGTATGTTCATATTTGAATATTTAATTAGATATGTTTTTCGTAAGTTGTTTATTATCAAGTATTTTTCTGTACATGACGTTGTTCTTAAAAATATTTAAAAAATATGTACGGAAAGTACCTTCCTACGATTATGGTTATTTTTTTGAACATTGACGCTGTTTTCTTAAATAAAATACTTTAAAAATGCACAGAAAGTACGATTACAATTATTTCGAGCGTACTAAAACTCATTACGCCTAAGGTGATTCCTGACGTAATTTGAATAAATTAAAGTGACGTAAAATAATGTTTTTTTGTTTGTTTCAGTTGCTGATGAAAGACATCCTTCGACCATTTGTACCTGAATATAAAGGTCAAGTCACCTGCGATGACGGAGAATGTATCCTTTCTTAAATGATATAAAAAAAAACTTTTAAATAATCTCTTATGTAAGGGAAATAAGTAAAATTGACAACATACCTATAAGTGGGCAAAAACTGCTTTACACAAAAAACGTGACATTTCATTCTGCAGCATGGAATTAGTCTAATTTTATATTTTCTGATATAGTTATAACTTGAATCGAGCTACGCTAATGATTCTCAATTCATATTAAGACAGTCATCATCGACATTATTTTAATAATTAAAATCTCCAACGAAGCAACATTTTAAGCGACAATCATTTTTATACCCAATTTCCTTAACCCTTACCGTACAGTATATTTACAACTACAAGATCTATTGAGTGACTTCGACTGTCCCTGTGTAATGGATTGCAAGATCGGCGTTAGAACATATCTAGAAGAAGAACTAGCTAAGGCGAAAGAAAAGACTAAATTAAGAAAAGTAAGTAACGCTAAAACCATATTTTATAAAAAAAAATCTAAGTGCCCCGCGGATTTACCCGTATTACTGCGCTCCTCTTGGCCTTAACTTGACGATATATACGTATAGGCTTTCTCGATAAATGGACTACCTATCTAACAGTTAAATATTTTTTCAAATCGAACATGTGGTTCCTGGTTCTATATTAATACGTGACATTGCGAATTGTTTGTATCTCTGCTAAACTTCGAGTAAAATTAAACTTTTGATGATTTTTTATAATTATAAAAATAGTGAGTACCTATAGGCACAGATAATATAAAACTAGGTAATTAGATTTTGCTCCAATACGCAAAATAAGGAATAAAAATAATATAACTTCAAAGCCTCGTATAATGCAAATTACTATAATTACCTAAATAACATGAATCCAGCTACAAGGCTTAGATATAATCATGCAACAGTTGCATGCAATATCATCTCAGTTCAATAATATTATTTATTGCAATAATTACCTACGTCAAAGCGATATTTACACAGATATAACGTAAAATAAATTGTTTATTTATAGCTGGGTAATATAACTATTATATTTTTAACCTTTAATATTGCACTGTTATTGATATCTTTAAATAGAAAACATAAAATGTAAACTTCTGTAATATAAGATAAACACAATAATGTGACTATGTAAGATCTTTCCTTATTTGTGCTACCTAATCAATTACTTGCCATAATATGTAGGTACTTCATTTTTATTTAAATGAATTATCGACAGCAAACAAATAATTTTAATTAATTTTATTATGTTCGTATGAAAAAAAAAAAATGGAATACAAAATAATATCTGCAATTGTCAGCAAAGACCATAACATTGCTATGTTTAAACAAAACTATTTAATTTATGTTGACACAAGTAATAATATGTAACTCTCCTAAAGCGTAGTTAAAACTGTTCCTCTTTACTTATAAGCATATTAACTTTTCCAGGACATGTATGAGAAAATGATACAAATAGACCCGAAAGCGCCTACAGAAGAGGAACATCGCAGTAAAGGAGTAACTAAACCCAGATACATGATATGGCGGGAGACAATCAGTTCCACAGCAACTCTGGGCTTCAGGATAGATGGCGTGAAGAAAGCTGATGGAACTAGTTCTAAAGATTTTAAGACTACGAAGACGAGGGACCAGATAGTTGAAGCGTTCACGGACTTTACAAATAGCTTCCCTAGTGCTGTGGTGAGTTGATATTTTTTAACAAAGATAGAGAAAAAAGAAAAACATAAACAGTAATCCATACTAATATTATAAATGCGAAAGTAGCTCTGTCTGTCTGTTACTCAATCACGCCTAAACTACTGAACCAATTTGCATGAAATTTGGTATGAAGATATTTTGCTACCCGAGAAAGGACATATGCTACCTTTTATTGCGAAATATGTACCACGGGCGAAGCCGGGGCGGACCACTAGTGTTTAAATAAATCAGGATTAAAAATTTAATTAGATGCACATATTAGCAGAATCGAATTCTCTAGTACTTAAATTACTCCCAATAACCTAATTTTAATAATTTGATCCTGTTTGAAAGAATAATTTTATAGATGTTTTTATTCGTAAAGAGTTGCAGTAATCCTTGTTATAAAATAAATGTAATCGTAAATCACCAAATTAGAAAAACTCATAGAAATTTACTTTTTTTACAGCCGAAATACTTAGAAAGATTGAAGGACATTCGAGCAACCCTGCTAGAGTCAGATTTCTTCAAAACCCACGAACTTATTGGAAGTTCGCTTCTTTTCGTCCACGACAAGCGAAAGGCTTCAATCTGGATGATCGACTTTGCCAAAACCGTCCCAGTGCCAGAAGATATAACAATCGACCACAACTCTGCTTGGAAAGTCGGCAACCACGAAGATGGCTACCTCATCGGACTCAATAACTTAATAAATATCTTCGAATCCCTCATAAAAGATGATAACGGGAACATAGACCAGTCCTATACAGACATAAATTTGGATAAAAATATCCGGAGAGATAGTTTAGCCACTTGACCACATTGTAATCACAAAGGATGATCTTTGTATCGAATTTTATTGAAGCAGGCCAACTGCGTTGTACAGATCTGTATCTTGTAAGGAGATGACGATGTACCTAGCTTTAGGGAGATATTTTTGTAAATAAACGTAGTATTATGTTAATCATAACGTTAATTTCGAAATACTCATATTTTAATTAAGCCGTTTCGCAATTTTGATTGCACCTATTTTGTTGATATCTTTGAATTTATATATGACGAATCTGTATTGTAATAAATAAAAAAACAATTGGTATATGCAAATATTTTATTGGATTTGACTAAAGATTGTATTGTAAATCGAACAATTGTATATTATATATGAATTAGTTGAAAATTTGTAAATAACACACTGACAAACTCATAGAGACGTCTATATCATGTTATATTTATATTGTTATAGTACACTATATTAGTGTAACGACTAGATAAAATATTATATTCATAAGTACGAGTACATAAGGCTAAAATTATGCAGAGGTACTAATTAAAACATATCACATACGTATTTGCTTGTTTTCTTTTACCTTAATATCTTAAAATATTGGAATGATTAGAAACTAATGGAAGACTTAATGAGGACGTCATACAACCCTTTAATGATCACATTTTAGCTTAATGAAAATAATTAAAAATAATGACAAATGTCGTGTACTTATTTGCTTTAGAAGCTAATCTCCTTTGGCTATTTACTTGCTTAAGGGCCGATTTTTCAATGCTTGGATAAAACTTATTCGTTCAATAATGTATAAAACTCCCATTTTAAAAACATATTCTAATTGCCCGTATTTGACAGTTTACGTGACATTTTAATATGATCGTGTAATACTTTATTGGACGGATAAGTTTTATCCAAGCATTGAAAAATCGGCCCTAAATTAACTAGTGTTATTGCAAGCTTTACATATTGATCAGTTTCCAACATATTATTAGAATATTGGATTTCGAAACTGAACATAAATTACTGTCGTATTTGGTTAATCTCAAAGCGACCAATTAGTTAGGTTGAGTTTATAATTTAAAAAATAGAAACAAGCTGAAAATAACATCAAGACATTGCACTGCAAAAATAGTCCTTAATTAAACGGAATTTTACTTAAAATAAACTTCAATATTCACTTATTTCTTAACAATTTCATAAGTACCTACAATCTCAATAGCGATTGGCATTTCTATCTTACAAGCATTAAATAGGAATGACTGGCGAACCATGGACGGCTTTTAATTAAGAATAAATACTTAACATAATCATAAGTCTATAAGGCACTATGTTTTATCTTTATTAGTATCGATCACAATATCCGTTAGACTGCCGCGTCTAGAAGGTTCCTCGTGACTTTCTTTGCGGCTTCTTGAGTACATTCTAGGTATAGGACCAGACCTAGATTCACTAGGGGCTGGCGAATATCTCCTAGCTCTAGGCTGATAATCCTCAGTTTCACTATACGGTGGAGGTGGATGCGTTAACATAGACATCCTATTCTCTCTTTGGGAAGCTGCTGTTATTTGCAATTCAGCTCCTGCTACCACAGTAGCTAATGTAGGCGTAAATTGTGGTGCCGCAAGTCTTGCACTAACTCGTCTACGTCTTGGTCCAATTTGTTCTTCCAAATCCCTATTTGGAATTGAAGGAAGGTTATGATCAGGTCGGAGTGAACCACGACGTCTAGGATCACCCAATGGTTCGACTGTACTTTGTGCGTTTGCCGTTTCCAAAACAGCCAAAGCACGTAACAAATCAGCCACACTTGTATTTTCTAATACTTCAACTTGCTCATTTTCTGGTAACGTTGAAATGTTCACGTCCGGGTCGAACAAACTTGGGCGACCTCGTTTTGTTCTATTTCTATAATTCTCTAAATCACTCGCGAACTGATTGCCCATATAACTGGATGCGTCACCGGCGAAACAACTTTTACGGCCACGTTTTGTCTGGTTCTGATATTGCCTAATACTACTTTCTAAATCACTAGTACATTCTTCGGGAGAGCTAATTTTACGACTTTTGCCAAACGATGGGAATAGACTGCTACGTCCGTGTTTCGTTTTTTCCTTATAATTGACCAATTCGTCTGAACTTTCTGGGAGATTTTCTTCGTCGTTTTTCTTTGATTTGCCAAATGTTGGGAATAAGCTTGTGCGTCCTCTGCGGGTGCGATTTTGGTATCTTTCAATTTCATCTTCATCCATTGTATCTTCATCGTTACTAGTATGTGCACTGAAATCAAAAGTGGGGAATATGCTATGTCTTCCACGTTTCGTTTTTTCTTTATAACGGTTTGCTTCTTCGTTTTCATCTTCACTAAAGTTGAAGGTCGGGAATATGCTGTGTCGTTTTGGTCTCTGTTGATATGATGTTCTTGTTGCTGTATCTTCGTCCTCTGAGAAATCAAATGTCGGGAAAATACTATGTCGGCCCCGTTTTGTTTTATCTGTGTACTTATCTAGGTCGTTCCTTTCTTCGTCACTAAGGCCGTAGGAAAGTGGGAATATATTCGACGATTTCTGACTATCTTTAGAATTATCCGTAGATACTTGAGCTGCACTAACCCTGCCTCTCATTGTGTTCTTTATATATTCGGCTGGACTCTCGCCAGAACTTGGTTTTCTAAATAGTCTCGCGAACAAGCTCTTCGGTTGCATGTCTTCAGCGGGTTGTATTGTTGTAGGGAGTGATAATTTTCCACTGCGTATATTTGCTTCTTTTCTATACTTTTCAGCTGTATCACCATTAGTCCAAGTGTAATCGTGATTGAACTTGGATACAGATTCTTTTCTATAATTAGGTACGGCTACACTTAAAGCACGTGTTCTCTTAGAATTTAATATGTCATTTCCTATACTAAATACTGGAGGTTTTTCACTTGCTAAAATCTGTTCATCGTCAAATATATTGATACCTCTATTTTCTTGTACTTGGTTGAATCCACCCAATACATTAACTACTCTAGCTAATAATTCGGCTGGTTTTACAATGGCTGACGCTGTGAATGTTTTTTCTTTATCAATACCAAGTAGATCAGTATCTGATTGAATCCTTAACATATCTTTCGCAGTAAGGTAAATATTTTCTGAATTGGCTCTTTTCCTTTTTACAATTGGTCCTCTTGGTTCAACGTCGTAAGTTAAAATGGGACAACTTACACTGCGATGAATGTGTGGTTTCGATTCAACGTAAACAGGCTGAAAGATAAAGATGTTTATTATTATTTTTATGTTTATTAAAAAATATATGGGTTGTATAAGTGTAATTTTCAGATATATCACAAAAATAATTTTAAACAGAGTATCGCTTAGTTTTTAAACCAGTAGCAGTTTTTGTAATTTTACTTGAATAATAACAATAAGGTAAATTCATGTCGATATTATTAACATAATATTTTGAATATAATACCAACTTACCTTCAATTTTATTAAATTAGCTTCATTTATTATCTTCCTTATTATCGCTATATCTCTTGTGAATCCTTGCAGAATTTTACTTTGCGTAGTTTTCAATTGGCAAGCGAATTTTTGCTCCAATCTGTGAACTCTTTCTGATCTCATACCGCTTGTGATAAATCCGAGTAACATCACTATGTAACCGAGGCCAAAGGTGATCCAAACAATAAGAAATATCTGGTAGGTAAGGAAATAGCCATATTTGAAGCCATTGTTGACGGTACCTGAAATCGAAATAAAATTAGGTAAGTACTTAAGTTATTTTGAGAAGTATATCAATATTTTTTTTATTTGAATGAAAGTAATAATTTATTAATGTTATCTTGAAATGAATAAACTTATTGCTTTTACCAACGTGTTTTATTACATACGGAAATAAACAACAACAGTTTCCAAACTAATGATTTTTTTTAGAAAATCGTGGTCAAATGATCACTACCTGTGGATAATACTTTACAACATCTCAAACATATATTAAGTTAACATTGTATTTCAATTTGTTTCCATTTGAAACTGAATATTCCACTATAAACATAAACTCAATGGAAATATACAAAATAAACAACAAATTATCAAATACGTACCAGCAACCAAATCACCAAAACCAATAGTAGTTAACGTAACAAAGGCATAATAAACCCCCGCTACGAAGTCCCAGCCCTCAAAAACAACAAAGATACAAGCTGGCAAGAATATAAAGAAGAGAAACCCCGGGACCAGGTATAGGAATATCTGACCAAGCATGCCGAGGTTCATGAAGAAGTAGTCGAGCTTGTCTGCTCGCTTTTCATTGCGCTTTTTGTACTTGCGGTACACAGATATTAGCTGAAAAAAAAAGGTTAGGAATAAAATAATTTGATAAATAAAAAGTTTAGTACTGGCTAATTACCCGGTTTCGTCTGGTGTGACAAGAGATAAAAGTTAGTCGGAAAAGATGTAACTTTTTAACGGTAAAATAATTTAAAAATCGTAACATTGTAGTGATGGTAGTTTATTCATTACCTACAGGTACAAAAATCGACTTTATAATATTAGGGTGTATATAATATGATATTTTAATATTTTATGAATATAGATCGATAATGTTTTTGGTATTATACCTTAATAATAATGATCTTTTGGGTATTAATCCTAAGGAATATCTCGATTAACATTAAGTCCTCGGGCTACTATCCTACTAGTAAAATATTACCGTCAATAGTTTTATATTTGTCTGTAAATTATTTAAGCATTAATATCAATTGTTCATTCTGAGCAATATTTCTTTTAGATTTTAGAAGCAATATTTCTTTTAGTCTAAAAATAAAGTTTATCTGAAGCTACAAATGGAAATCAAAGGTCTTTGTTTCATCCTTTTGTTTCTGGTTGCCCGCAGGCTTCTATAATTTTCCGTCAATCATTTCAATAAACAGTAATTACTATTTAAATGAGGATAAATATCTATGAAATTATTGATTGGCGTTATTCAAATATAATTTCTGTCGGTATTCTTGGAATTTTCAAGATACAATAAGATTAAAATATGCTGTTACATTCCAATCTCTGCGGATATTTATTTGTTCACTTTGAGTAGTAATAAGCAATATGTTAATGAAACACTATTTTAAATGAGTCAAAGTAATTTACAGCTGACGTAATAGTATTCAATATCGCTTTGTCCAATATTAAATTCGCCATTTACTTTGGACATAGCAGTCTCAGAAAACATTTAAAATTGCTTTTCAATAGTCCATTGCAATGCAATTTATCAATGCAGAGATTGCGTGCACAGCTAGGGTATACGAATGTAAAACACATAGGTTTTCACATTAAAAGAGGTAATCTAAGATAAAATGTCTTACCTGTAGACCAAAGTATTCACCAAGATTGGCAAGCAAGATACCGTTGATGGGGATGCCAAATAATCCATAGAATATCATCAGTATTCTTGATAAATGGGTAGTTGGAGCTAAGTTACCATATCCTGAAATGTACAGTTTTTAAATTAATTACATATTTACTTGATACATTTTATTTTTTAATGTTATTACCTAATACCAATTTTTACAATGTCACGTCGTCATAATATCTCGAGTAAATTTTCTTTAGACTGTTACTGATTTGCTTCAGTTAATAATAAATTATTAAAAACAACTCCAGTGTGGAGAAATGACAAATCTTCATAGGTTGTCTACTGTGCCATCACTTTTCCACATTGGGAAAAATACTGGCAAGATAACATTGTAGCCCGCAGCAAGAGCGAAAGCTTATTTAAATTAAAACAAAACAAAATAGATTGAATATAATTTTTCTACAACAACATTGTCTCCGAATAACCTTTACTCACAACCGAATTCCGAATTGCCTCACAACTCCCTAATTCACATACCGACAGACCCTCTATCTAAATTGAGTGAGGTTATAAAACTGATATTATTTAATAGATAAACATTGCAATTGTGTACCTTACCTATAGTACTAACGACGGTGTAAGAGAAGAAAAACGAATGATAGAAGTCCCACTTATACGGAGGTTCCTCATCCTCTGTAGTGAAGTTATACATGGATTTGCCACAATAGTCAGAAAGTTTGCGCAGGATACTGTCTTGCTTGTGAGGATCGTTTGGAATGTAGTTTTCGTAAAGGAGATCTGAAATTGAGAAATAAAATTATAAATGAGTTATGAGAGCTCTGTATTTATTGAAATAAGTGATTACAAATTATCTGAGATATTTTGGCGCAATCGAATTTCTTCTACTCTTTTGGGTTTATATGTCTACAGTCCAAAGGTACCTTCTCTATTTCTTCTGATCTTTAAAAATTTCTCATTTATAAAGCATTTGATTGTAAATCTGCCAAATATCATTGTAAAAATTGTCGCCATCAATTAGGCATTCTCATTCAAGTTTTTCCCGAAATATATTCTCAGTGTTATTAGAGGTATATTGTGTTTAGAAAAACCGGTGTTACTACGTGACAGAAATACCTAATTATACATAATCTGTTCTAATCTTAATCATTTATAATTAAAAGAGCAATTCGAAGGATTAGGTTCAGCGCCTTAGGAACATGAGAGATAAACGATGTTTATATTGAAATAAAAGTTATTATATTGTTGGCAGTTGAATGTTAAACATACATAATACATAATATATTATAACTAGCGACCCGCCCCGGCTTCGCACGGGTGCAATGCTGATACTAAATACACTACAGAAAAATTGTGAACGTTGTATAGGTATAAAAATATAGCGGCCCGCTCCGGCCTCCGGCATCGCACGGGTATAAAATACATAGCCGGGCGGCCGCAAACGCTACCCTGCAATTTTTAAATCTGTAATATCTTCGAAAATATTCACTTAAATCATACGGTGTAAAGGGCCATATAGATCTATATTAAATGAACAATGTATCCATGGTATTTAATTGGTTAAGGATTAATGCTGTATTGGTTAAAATCGCTTCGAAAATTAGCCATTATTTGTCGTAAAAAGTAAATGACAAAAAAAAGTTATTGTGGGTTATCCATAAGAGATAGACATATACCATCGCGGACTTTTCTGTAGACCTTTTCAATGTGTATAATACTTAGTACATTATTTTGATAAAACTCGTAGGGTTCAGCCTGCGTTTGCAATGTAAGCGGAATAAATGTAATTTTTTACGACATCACATTAGAAACCTCAAAAATAACAGTACTTCTCCACTACTTAATGGATCTTATTATACATATAAACCTTCC
This sequence comes from Colias eurytheme, assembly GCF_061535395.1. NCBI lineage: Eukaryota > Metazoa > Arthropoda > Insecta > Lepidoptera > Pieridae > Colias > Colias eurytheme. The sequence continues at coordinate 7,952,092 of NC_142986.1, read as the reverse complement.
TCTTGAATCACTCTATCTATTAAAAAAAAACCGCATCAAAATCCGTTGCGTAGTTTCAAAGATTTAAGCGTACAAAGGGACATACGGACATAGGGACATAGGGACAGGGAAAGCGACTTTGTTTTATACTATGTAGTGATGATAGTGAAGACGCATCTTTATCACGTGACAATTAAGATAAACACTTCATCTTGAGCCAATCTGAAATTAGAGATTTAAAGATTATGTACCTACATTAAAAACATTGATAGAGCAGAGGTCAACAAATGCTTTATTTATCGATGTTATTATATGATGCTATTATATTAAATTATTTTATTTTGTTTGTAACTGTTGGTTAGTAATGATTAATCTGTAGAGTCGATTTCATTCTATTTAATTTTAAATTAGTCTTAAGTGTAAATAAATAATTATATGTTTGAGTTGGCGATTGGCGACATTGTTTCATAATTTTAATTGATTGTCTCACGACAATCTCATTAGTGACCGTGTAATTGAAAAGTCATGCAAAAACTGTACTTATAGATAAAGAGTGGTCTATTTCAATAATTAGGTGCAGGACTTTTTGTATTGGACAGTTTTCTGCTCGGCTCAACACTGATTAGGTAATTAACTTTTTCTTACTTCACCATTATTGTGACATTATTGCCAGTATTGTCACAAAATGTGAGAGTAAATTGCGATAAAAGTTTGGTATGTTTACTACTGGTAAGGTAACACTGTACCCAGAAATGGTTTGAATCGTGATGACATCAAAAAGGCTGATTAAAGATTGTTTGTATGCACTGTATGTTATGTTATAATAAATAATTCATTCGATGGGTTTTTGTATTCCCATGTTTCGATTTCTATATTTTAGCAGATATCCTCTATTGAGCATCAGCTACTGGTACCTATTGTAAACGATTTTTCCTTTATACTCGACACGGCGAAGCATGGTCCCTATGACACTGACAGTTATTCTCAAGATACCACATACCACCTTGTAATGGCGTTACCATTAAATTAGAAACGTATTGGAGGCGTCAAAAAATCGCATTTATTAATTTTTACGTAGCTTTATGCCACTACAACTTTGGAGTTATAACAATTATTCTTAACGTTTACGAGAAATTATTTCAATCTGACTTTACGTTGACGTCCTGCAAAACTTATTAACTTACATCCTTTGTATTAATTATCGACTAGACTTATCGATACTTTGATAAACAAATGTCGATAATGGAAATGAGCAAACCAAAAAATCAAACCAAATACATAGTGAGACTATACTTGAAAAATATACATTTACCTATGATAACAAAAGTTTTTCAGACAAATTAAATGCAGACATCCATTTTCATGATAGAATATACACTAGTGAATACGTGTTTAACGGGTTAAAAATTACGAAAAAATGATAAGGTGCATTTTTATTTTTTGAAAAATTTACGTTTTACTTACCTACTTACCTAATCTATGCTAAAAAACTTAAATTAATACAACAGCAGCATAATAGACGATAACATTTTTAGGTATAGTTAGGGAGCCAGGTGCAAATTGGGTTCATTATTTCCTCTCAAGAGATAATTCGTCAGAAGCATCAGAGTATAGTATTATAAAGCCTCGTGAACGTCAGCTGGCGCTCGGTTGGGGGGGTGAGCGGTTGTAGCCTCCCACGCACGTAGGAAAAAAAAATACATTCATTCATTTCCTCTCAGCTAAAAATTTGTCAAATTGTAGCTAACCCAATATCTCAACGAAAAAAAAAAATCAGCTGGTTACAGCATGGTGTATTATACGTCAGCTGGTGGCTCGAACATGAAAAAAAAAATATTATTTTCCGTGATTTCCTCTCAAACAAAAATTTACCTGATGATAGCTTATATGTAACTGTGGATAAATATATAAGTCAGCTGGCTGTATCTTGGTGGAAAAACCGTCAGCTGATACTTTGAAACTTATTACATAGGAGTTAGACAGAAGCATCTATTGCCAATTTATATGCATCAGCTGACTAGATTTTCCTCAACTTATTGCTAGCTGATTCTTTTATTTATCGCATCAATATATTTTTAACACTCTCACTCACAAATTTTCATCTGAGAGGAAATGACGATATCTTTAATTATTCGACATTACGCTTCAATATAAGAGTTGAGTTGAAATAAACATTCAGTATCAATATTTTTGAAACGAATAAGTATGTACTTAATCAAATAATTTTATATATTTAAATAATTAAATAATCAATTAGCAATAAATGAACTAGTTACTCGATAAAAAAAACAATATAATAAACTCTGCTCTTTTACGCATATCCAATTGGTTCACTGCTAATAATTTATTATTAAATGCAAAAAAAAAAAACAAATTGTGTAGAATTTATCCTTCCAAATGTAAAAAAGGTGAAAAGGGATATTATTTTAAACGGGGAGGTATTATACCCTGTGGATTCCACTGTTTTTCTTGTGATTGGTTTGACACTAGATGAGAAGCTACAATGGGGGGCCCATGTTGCCACCACCGCTGCTAAGCTTAGTTCAGCTGCATATGCAGTTCGAAGAATAAGGCATCTCACCGATGAAGACATGGCTAGATTGGTTTATTTTAGCTACTTTCATAGCATTATGTCCTATGGAATTCTGCTATGGGGCAGGGCTGCAGATATAGAAACTATATTTATATTACAGAAAAGAGCCATACGCTCTATATATTATAATTTACGTGCTAGGGACTCACTAAGAGATCTCTTTAAGAATACTGGTATCCTCACTGTACCATCACAGTATATATTTAATAATATTTTATATGTACACAAAAACGCAGACTTACACACAAGAGTAGGAGATAAGACACCGTTATGGCACAAGGAACAGAAATAAAATTGAAATGCCATTTTACCGGTTAGCTAAAGTTAAAAATTAATTTATGGGCCAAGGTATACTTTTTTACAACAGAATTCCTCATAGTATTAAAGAGTTTAGTAGTGCTAAATTTAAAAATTATGTAAAAAACGTATGAGTTCAGAGAGCCTATTACAGCATTAAGGAATATATGGAAGATAAAAACCCATGGAGGGTTGTCAGAGCGAAAACGAATAAATCTCATTATAATTTTTTATCAAGTTTATATAATAAATATTATTTATCGAGTAACTAGTTCATTTATTGCTAATTGATTATTTAATTATTTAAATATATAAAATTATTTGATTACATATACTTATTCGTTTCAAAAATATTGATACTGAATGTTTATTTCAACTCAACTCTTATATTGAAGCGTAATGTCGAATAATTAAACTCAAACTCAAACTCAAACATTTATTTATTCAATTAGACTTCTTCCAGAAGCACTTTTGAATCGTCATTACATTCTTTAAATTTACCACCGATTCGGAAAGCAGTATCTATGGAGAAGAACCGGCAAGAAACTCCATAAAGATATCGTCATTTCCTCTCAGATGAAAATTTGTGAGTGAGAGTGTTAAAAATATATTGATGCGATAAATAAAAGAATCAGCTAGCAATAAGTTGAGGAAAATCTAGTCAGCTGATGCATATAAATTGGCAATAGATGCTTCTGTCTAACTCCTATGTAATAAGTTTCAAAGTATCAGCTGACGGTTTTTCCACCAAGATACAGCCAGCTGACTTATATATTTATCCACAGTTACATATAAGCTATCATCAGGTAAATTTTTGTTTGAGAGGAAATCACGGAAAATAATATTTTTTTTTTCATGTTCGAGCCACCAGCTGACGTATAATACACCATGCTGTAACCAGCTGATTATTTTTTTTCGTTGAGATATTGGGTTAGCTACAATTTGACAAATTTTTAGCTGAGAGGAAATGAATGCATGTATTTTTTTTTCCTACGTGCGTGGGAGGCTACAGCCGCTCATCCCCCCAACCGAGCTCCAGCTGACGTTCACGAGGCTTTATAATACTATACTCTGATGCATTTTACTAATTACCGCTTGAGAGGAACTTGGTCATAAAATCTGCTTCTGGCTCCCTAACCAGTAAAAATGCAGTTTATAATATTTGTACCTAAAAGCATGTGTACCGACGTGGCTGAATGCAAGCCACGTCTTTGCTTATAAAATAGTAAAGTATCGATACGACCCATCATACGAGCAATCACTTTTTTAATTTATAAAAAAAACTCCTTGTACTTACTAATGAGTAGATAGTTCTTGAACTAAACATTGTTTTGTCTATATTTTATGCTCGTACACGCTTTTAATTGGACGTAAATAGTACAGTTAGTATCGATGGCATTACCGCTGCCGACAAGTCGACAATTCATTACCATAACTTTGACTGTATATGGTGTTTGTATCCTGCTGTCAGCCGCTTAGCAAATTTACTCGAGGTAATCGATAAATGAGATAGTTCAATCGATTATAAATAAACGTTAGGTACCGATCTTTGGTACATACATTCTTAACATTATTGTGGATTTTTCTAAATACAGTCTTGTTAAGTTAACTGAAATATTGCCCCTTTGTAACGTTTGAAATAAAATTATATAAAAATAATATGAACGAACAGAAAATCGAAAGTGATAAGTTGCTTTTCTATCAATCTCTTGGACTACATTTATTATACTTTTCTTTCCTTTTTCTTTTTCGTGTCACTCTTGACATAGCGGTCGTGGCCAGTGGTACCAAGGATAGATGGAATCCGCTTCTCGAATCACGATCTTCCTTTTATTTTCTTTTATGGGCATATCTAATAAAAAGCTGAAAATTATTAGATATGATTCTCATTTTTTATATAATCCTTATATGATTAAAAAACAAAATAATATATCTGGTTTTGTCCGTGCAAAGTTTAAAAACTGACCTACATACTATATACTTATAGTAAGTAACATGCATAGATCCTGTAAATATTTTCGCTTAACTATATAAGTTCTACAAATTGATTCCTTTGTAATATGAATCGATAAATCAATGTGATTTATCATGATAATTCTCGTTAAATCTCATTTACTTATGTAAATGATTGAGTGATGCCTGAATTAACAGCCAATTTATTTGATGCAAACCAGTGAAGATAATCGTATAATATTATAATTTAAACATATATAAGTTAATTATAAATGCCCCATTACATTTACAGTGAGAAAACTAAACCTCTTGATTATGACTAGGCACATGAAAAAAAATGTCACCTAAGAATTCAAAGTTTCGTAAAAGCTTCACTTGAATTTTAAACCTTACGCCATATTATTTCCCTTTGGAAAAAGTATTATGTAGAATCTCTATTCTACAATATATTAATATTCCATGCACTATACGCAATAAAGACAGTAGGTTTACTTGCGGTCACGGAAATCATTAGTGGTTTTTTCATATCAAACGCAACCTATTCAATAGTTCAACTTGAAAGGGAGGAGTGGCGCATTGTCAACTGATTATCATTAAATGTACATAAAATCGATTTACGGTAATCGATTGAATCGATCTATTATGATGCTGAAGGTCGGAGTCACTGTCAAGATCAGTATGAAGGATGTTTTGATTGTGGGTGAGTAACCTATGGCTTATAGAGCACTTTTCTGATGTATATGCGCTTTATATTCATGGACAAATGGCATTTTTTTAATATAAGACAAAAATATAACCTCCTGTTAAAACAGTTTTTTTTAATTTTCATAAGAACACTACGAATGATATATTTTTGCGAATTTATTAACGTTCAAGTATGCTGTATGACTTTAGGATAACAATATTTTTCAGGACTAACTTAACTTATTCATATAGAAAGGAAATAGTAATCGTGAATTAAATAACAAAAGCTTATCTATTGGAACAAAAGTTTGTCTTTTTCATTAAACTTTGTTATCTTGTGTTTTCTGAAAAGTGGTCAAAAATCAACACGTTTCGCAAAATTTTCTCCAAGATGTTGTTCACTTATTCGACGATTTACCTAACCAAAGGTATAAGCCCTTTAGAATATATTGTCGTACAATTTGTCAACTGTATGAACTTTATTTGCAAGCCATACGATGTATTTGTAGGTAGCTGTAGGTATTTAAAATTAGCAAGTGCGGTACGTCACGTACCTTTGCGTGTTTATGAGACATGAAAGATACTTCGTGTAAGTGAAATGTAAATTTTTTTAACAGATAAAATCTTCTATTTAATAAAAATGAATCGCCAAATGTGTTGCTAAGGACAAAACTCGAGATTGGCTGTGATTTCGTAAATTCTTTTTTTATAAATTCCTTGAAGTACGAGGATAGTTCTTATGTAGAGAAAACGTAAACCACGGGCGAAGCCGAGGCGGACCGCTAGTGTTTTAATAAAATCAATTTCATACGTAAAATATCATCGATTTTAAGGATGACACGACTCTACTTACACTTCTTACTTGAGGTTCTGAATTCGAAACATATTTTTTTATTTTTCAAATATCGTATAATAATATAATATTATGTGGGGAATTGTATTGTGTAGAGTTCAAAATTGGTCTTGTAATTTTAAAGAAACCGGTACGCAGTCGTAACAATTGTGAAAATGGTGTTGACATGAAATATTTGTACATAAATTGTTTTATTCCTTTAAATTAACTGCATTATTAAAGATACAATAGTGACAGGTGCAATTATAAAACTTATTTGTCGGAAGTAGTATTTAAACCGACGATATCGTGACGGGAAAAATATTTATTTGTTAACATGAATATTACAAATAAATCTAATGCCACTGCGAGTCTAATTAAACACCTAATTTTCAAATCACGAAGTCGCTTGGAGGACGGCGCTGTTTGCACTGTGTATAAAAGTTCCGATGTACTGTATACATAATTTTTAGTATCGTTTATTGAAAATGCAATGAAATTAGAGAAAAGTATATTTTTTTTATGTAGGACTGTGCATATCGTATCATGCAACTGTCCTATCTTCAAATATGTTAAAAAGGTAGGTATCTAAATAGACCCTATAATTTCCCATAAGCATTTTTTGGACAATAACTAATTAAATACTCTTATCTACTTGTGATTTTAAACTAAGATGTTGATAATTTAATTAAAAAAAATCTCCTATCTGTACATACATTAATACCAGACACAAACTTATAGGTACCAACGTCGGAAAAGCGCTCAATAAACTATCTCTATCGTCGGTTACTGACCCACCACAGAATGAAGTTGAAATAATATACCACTAATTAACTACATTTAACATTTGGTTTTTTTTTTGGTCATTAAAGTGTCATCATTTTCAGTCTATTAATATCATTTATTCCATTTTAATGAGTCTTATTCAATTGGAGTTCGGTTTGGTCATTGGTATCATTCAATAATTATACCGGCAACTTTTATATTTACCTTTATCAAATATCCTATTAACTACCAACAAATACATTATATTTTTTTATAATATTCAATTCTTTTGTTATTTTTACTCCAAAATTTTCTCATTTTTTATTGCTTGGTTTTCACTTCACGATTCGTGATATCAGGCAATAATAGTAGTTCACATAACAGAACGAGAAGTCATTCTTTCGGATTTTTAAACTATACCTATTGCATATTAATTGTAAATCGAATCACGGTATTTACGTGACAATAGACGCATCAGAGCAAAGGGGATCCCTTCCTCAATCGATCAAACATTCAGAAGTCGCCGAACTACGTCCCATGTCCTCACAGTTTTCCTTAATATATATGAAGAGACATCTCTAGAATGTTAATGTTTTCTAGAAATTTCCGCGTATAAGCAGTCCTTCGCTTTGCGAAAATGAAAATAAGGCAATTTTCCTGATGTTCTCACGATTAGCTTAAGGATGTAGATGAAAAACAAATGCGTATTTATTAGTCTAGGAGAGTAAAAGATCCGATAGATGCGTTTTTTATTCACGTTGTTTCAATAAAAGTCGACAAACTCAGATATAAATCTTTTTGATAGGATAGTTGAGAATTGCTTATTTGTTTACCTTAACAGTTAAACTGGTTCCGTATTTGCATTGAATGTCCACAATTAACTACCAATCAACACTATATTAGTACCAGAGATAATACAATCAATCATAGGAACATATAGAACTTGCTTTGTAATTTAAAAGAGTATCTTATTAAGTTTTAGCATCTAAATGAATAAATGTCGTAAGTATGGAATAAGCCTCTTATTTTTATATTTTTGACGCACCATTGGTCATTTTTGTTAATTAATATTTTGTAAGGCTTCGGGAGAGAAGCTGTGTGCAAGTACAGCTTGAAGTCAAGTCCAAAAAGGGGTATATAAAAAACTCTATAAAATTATACCATTTCAATCAAAAAACAATACGCTCGCAGTGAATAATGATGAAAAATATGATTATACACTTCGCAAGTTATACCGATGAGAAATCAATGCAAATTTATTCTAATTGTTAGTTGTTTTTTAATGATCAAGAAGCAATTTACAGTATTTCTTTCATAATAATATTACATCCAAATACTCATCGTTACTTGTTTATTGTATAGGAAATAAAGGTTCGCTGACAATTCAATACTTTTCCGTAAACTTATGAAATTGTAGAATATTTCCATGTTGTTATATTCCTCTGTGAATAACTGATGTTAGGGATGGTCGTGGTCATGATTTATTCATAATTTATATATAAGGATACCATTACCTATCTTACTTATGCTTCGAAATCATCATAGCAGACATATTTTACGAATATAATACTTATTTGATTTTATTGAAGATTAAAATTACACATATAAATAATTTTAAATTTATCGTAGGTATACCTAATTTAAATTTGAAAACATATAGTTTATTATTTATCATATAACGTTTAAATAATGCAACCTTATAATTGGTTAATTAGCTCAAAATATAGTTAAAGGAATTAATAACATTATGTAGAAGTTACAAATTAAAAAGTGAAACGACATCATTTTTAAAATTTCTATTTTCTTCACGGAGTAGTAAATATACTTGTATATAAATAAACAAAGAGTGACGTTCGTTGGAATGCTTATAAGGAGTAGAATAATTATTATAAACGACAATAATTATGTGAACGATCCCCTTTATTCCGCTCGCGTTAAATTTTATTACTGTAAAGATAAGCTTTTGTTTCGAGGAATACAGAATATGTTCCTTAATGTCTAAATATTATGTTCTTTTCATTCTTAATTAGTTATATTATATTGAGGTAGTGATTAGCTTATATGGCTTGAGCATGTGAGTTTTAGATTTTTAGTAAGACTGGAGCCGTATTATGGCCTCTTATTTCCAGACAGTTTACGCCGTGAATTGAACTGCATTGTGATGATAATATGAATTTGCCAGTCAGCTCAATTTACGGCGTAAACTGTCTGGAAATAAGAAGTCATACAGCCCCAGATGTTTTTCTTAAAAATATGTCAGATCGCCAGAGCTTAAATTTTTCATTTAAATTGCATAGGGTATTCAGGTATGCTTGTGATCTATCATCTAGAATATATTTGTAGTAAACTTTGGCTGACATGGTAATTGGTAGGAATGTGATCAGTAATCAGTTTATTTTGTATAAATTAATAACTAACACACTTTATATTTGTTGAGTCCTGATTAACATTGACTTTAGAGATAGTATCTTTCTTAGTAAATACCTTATGGATAAATAATCAGTTTTATTGGATTTGTTTGCTGAAATCTGACGTACAATGAAACCCGTGTATTATGTGTCTAAAAATATAATCTGTAATCATTGTATTTAATGATGATAGATTGCAATACATATTATAATATTATAGTGTCTGATGCTGTAAAACGTAGTAGTAGCATGGACTAATAAATTTGTCTATGGTAGTACCTACCTATTACACATTTTTGGCTTTTAAGCGACTTAATGAAATGAAAAGGACATTCGTTTTTAAAAGAAAACTTTGTACGATTTTAAATTATATCTTCTATACCTACTACTATTCAAACATTTTAACTAACGTTTGGTTAGCAAGAAATAGGTGCGACATAGGAGTGAAAACTGAAAACATATACAATACGTAATACATTCTGAATGAAAATATAATGCATAAAATATGAATATCAAAACAAAACTCCAAAAGAATAAACAGCGTTTCATTTCACTGTTTATGAAATTTTATTAGTGGCAGTTAACGTGCTGTTTACGTATCATTTAAACTTTAATTGTTCTTTATTATTTCCTTTAGCTCTACATTATATTTTTAAATTATGACCTTTATGAATAATATGAAAAATTACAAACAAACTGAAGGAAACAGTGTAAAATTGTATTTTCCATTTCAGAAGGACATAAAACCCCAATAAATTTAAAAAATTATTATTATGCCTATCTGCTACGTCCTACACGTCTGAAAATATTTTCATATTTTCGCAACCAAAACAAAACTTTAGTAATTCAAAAATTGAGAAAAATAGTTTACTCTATATAGATCAGTCAGAATCGACATTGAAAATCGAGAATTTAACAATAATTCCAAAAGTTTTCAAACTTCGGTCAAGTAAATGGTACATTGGGACGACAATAAATCTCATTTTGCAACCTTGTCCGCAGTCCGGAACATTGTTAAAATTGCAATTAAATTATTTTTTTGCTGTATGGTCGTGAAAAAAATTCCAAAAGTTCTGCAAACTTGGGGAAGTTTTCGATATAATATTTCATATCACGTATTAAATTTGCAATCAATCTAAGTGTACGGAACATTGTTAAAATTGCAATTAAATTATTTTTTGCTGTATGGTCATGAAAAAAATTCCAAAAGTTCTGCAAACTTAACACAGATATCGGAAATATATACCGAACGGTTGTATAAATTTGCAACCTTTTTCGTTGACCGGAACATGTTTATTTATAATTATTTTTAATTCGTGGTCATTTTTTCGAGTAAGGTGGTCTCGGAATAATTACAAAAGTTTTGGAACTTGGTTGCAAACTTCGAAAACATCTATTCTGGTGCATTTACAAATTTGCAACCTCATTCAGTTTAATAAAAAAAAAAACATTAATATTCAATATTAAAAGATGTTCCGTACACTGAGATTGGTTGCAAATTTAATACGTGATATGAAATATTATATCGAAAACTTCCCCAAGTTTGCAGAACTTTTGGAATTTTTTTCAGGACCATACAGCAAAAAATAATTTAATTGCAGTTCCGGACTGCGGACAAGGTTGCAAAATGGGATTTATTGTCGTCCCAATGTACCATTCACTTGACCGAAGTTTGATAACTTTTGGAATTATTGTGAATTGAATGTCTAGACTGACTGGAGTAATATAAAAGCTTAAAATTAGGATACAACAAAAAAATATCGCATTAAAAGCGATACCTTAAAAAGTATTAAACGCGATTCAATTTATTTCAATAAAGAAAATATTTATATATGCCAACAACAAACAAACAAACAAACAAACAAACAAACAAACAAACAACAACAAACAAACAAACAAAAATACTTTATTGTGCACTAGGACATAAAAATTACAAAATCAAATGTATAAAAGAAAGAGACACAGTTGAGCACAACAGGCGGTCTTATCGCTAAGACAGCGATCTCTTCCAGACAACCTGGTGGTCAAGGAGAAACAGTGGAAGTAAAAGTTAATGGGCAAGAGGTGCGTTTATAGTTTAGAGCACATAAATAAAATACACATATATCCATATTATATACATACAAATACATACACATACAAACATATACATATATACATACACATACAAACATAAACATACATACATACACATAAATATACATATACATACATACACATAAATATACATATACGTACATACACATACATATACATACATACAGAAAGAAATGAGCTATTTACTAGTCGAAAAGCAGACACATACGGAGACAGCATCAATACAAAGATATTTAACACTAAACAGGTAGATCTAAATTCATTACTTGGACAGGTAAAATCGCTTCAGCAGTGTTTTGAATGTGAGTAGAGATTGAGCTTCTCTTATGTCTAATGGTAGATCGTTCCATAGTCTGATGGCACGCACAGTAAAGGAAGAATTATATATATGATTTACATGACCCGGTACGACCAGACGAGACTTGTTTGATGATCGAATCGGGTGGATATTAGACACAAGGAACTCAAATCTCTCTTTTAAATATTGCGGTGTTTTCGGATCAAACAGAACACAGTACAGGAGGTGAAGGATATGAGTATTTCGGCGAAGACGAATGGGAAGCCATTTGAGCTTAGTACGAAATTCGGAGACATGATCGTATTTGCGCAAGCCAAACACAAATCTTATGCAAAAATTTTGAAGGCGCTCAAGGCAGTCAAGGTGGTATTCATAGAGGTCAGGATAGCACGCGTCGGCATAATCTATTATAGGTAAAAGGAGTGTTTGAACGAGCGCAATTTTAGTTGGTATCGGCAGAAAGTTGCGTAGCCGGCGAATGGAACTAGCAGCAGCGAAAACCTTTTTACGCACTTCCTTTATTTGATAACTCCAAGTTAGGCATGAATCTATCCAAATTCCTAAGCACTTAATTTCGTTGCTATATGGTATTGCAACGCCATCAACTACTACTTTCGGCAGTGAAGTCCAATCTATCCTGGATACGAAATATTTCGTACCACAAACAATAATTTGTGTCTTATTAGGATTCACGTTTAAGCCATGATTAAAACTCCATCTAACAATAGTGGAAATGTCATTGTTCATTGTTGTCACAGCATTCGGCAAATCATTGATCTCTGCGTGGCAATAAATTTGAAAGTCGTCTGCATACATATGATAGAGAGAAGTGATGTTTAGGGATATAGAATTTATAAATATACTAAAAAGAAGAGGGGAAAGCACACCACCTTGTGGAACACCAGCAGTAACATTAGCCCAAGAAGAAAGAGAATTATCGACTTGGATGCGTTGCTGACGTCCCTGTAGATAACTACGAAACCAATCAATATCTGTTGGAGATATGTTAAGAGAACGTAACATGCTAAGAAGGATGTCATGGTCAACTGTATTAAACGCATTACTAAAATCCAGAGATGTTAGCAACGTTAGTTGTTTCTGATCCATGTGTAAGCGAATGTCGTCAGTGACTTTAACAAGAGCAGTAACCGTGCTATGACCGGGACGGAAGCCGGATTGGAAAGGATTCAAAAGATCATATTTATTAAGGAAGGCACTTAACTGCTGTTGCACTAAGCGCTCCAGGACTTTAGAAAGGAAAGGAAGGATGGAAATAGGTCGATAGTCGGAAAACGAGGCAGGTTTTGAAAGTTTTGGAAGAGGAATAATGTGTGCATTTTTCCATGCACTGGGAAATGTATGTGAACTAACGGAGAAATTTAGGATATGAGTTATTACAGGAAGAATGATATCAAGGATTGGGATGATCATATTACGGCTAATGCAGTCACTGCCAACTGCTTTAGAAGTTATAGATAGTACGTTCTTCTTAACATCACAATCAGAAAATTGATTAAAAATGAACGGAGGATGTGTAGGATTAGGATTTGTGGAAATTTTATGTAAGGTTCGCTTTTTAACATCAGCATCGAAGTTTTGCACATGAGATGAGAAATGCGTATTCAGGCCATCCAAATTTACGCTTGACGATATGGAATTATGAGAGGATTTACCAATACCAAGGGATTTAAGGAATTTCCAACCGCCAACTAGCGGTCCGCCCCGGCTTCGCCCGTGGTACCTTCATGTTTAAACTATCATATCTCTCAAGTTGGATCGAACTGCACATGGTGTGCGAATTTTATTATTATCGGTTAAGTGGTTTAGGAGTCCATTGAGGACAAACATTGTGACACGAGATTTATATATATTAAGATTATGTTTTGATTTAACCACGTGTAATGATCCTAAGCATTCTTCGATACGGATTGACCTTAAAGAGCCTAGATTGTATCTATAATTGTCTAAGTCTATTTTCTCATTGCCTGTAAGTGTTTACGCTTATATGTTTTTTTTTATTGACGGCCGTGGAAAAGTATAACAATGCATTGGAATCATGAGTGAAGAGTTTTGTCCGAGAAATGAAGATCAATGTGAAGATATTGGAGGTCAATTGATTTCTTTTGTTTAGATTATTAGATATTAAACATAATATAGAGAATAAATATACCTAGTTGTAGAGTGGTTACTTATAATAATAAGGCTAATTAAATCATAGCATTATTTTTAGCTTTAAATAGCAGAAAATGAAGTACATTAGTATTTTCTTAAGAATATTTAGATTTGATTTAAATTCATAGAGTAAATATTGAAAGATTTTCTACTATAACGATAACCACATGTGTAGAATGATAAGCCATATTATATTGCATAATAATGGTCCGGGAGCCAGCAGCAGATTTTATGACCAAGTTCCTCTCAAGCGGTAATTAGTAAAATGCATCAAAGTATAGTATTATGAAGCCTCGTGAACGTCAGCTGGAGCTCGGTTGGGGGGAAGAGCGGTTGTAGCCTCCCGTATCAGCTGACGGTTTTTCCACCAAGATACAGCCAGCTGACATATATATTTATCCACAGTTACATATAAGCTATCATCAGGTAAATTTTTGTTTGAGAGGAAATAACGGAAAATAAATTTTTCTTTAAATTTAACTTTCATGTTCGAGACACCAGCTGACGTATAATACACCATGTTGTAACCAGCTGACTATTTTTTTTCGTTGAGATATTGGGTTAGCTACAATTTGACAAATTTTTAGCTGAGAGGAAATGAATGAATGAATGTATTTTTTTTCCTATGTGCGTGGGAGGCTACAACCGCTCACCCCCCCAACCGAGCGCCAGCTGACGTTCACGAGGCTTTATAATACTATACTCTCATGCGTCTGACGAATTATCTCTTGAGAGGAAATAGTTAACCAAATTTGCACCTGGCTCCCTAACCAAAAGAAATAATCATTAAAGAACATGACACAAAACAAAAATATATAATATAGGGAGGTAGGTACTATTTAGTTTGGCTTTATCTGTGTCCCTATATGTAGAATTCATTTTTAATAATAAAATACTGCATTATATAAGGTGTCAAACTATTACCTTAGTATATAGAATTGAAAGTATTATTTAAGTAGGTATATAAAAAAATGTTAAGTAAATATCTGTAAAATTTCATTTTAGACAGAGGCAATGTTTATTAGTTTAATCTTGTTTTTGTTTGTTAAACATTGCTATTGATACTAGAACTATTAATTGTTATTGAGTGCAGTCGAGTTGCATCACTATGTCGACAGTCCTTTAAGTGGATTGATAAAGTATACGCAACTGAAGTATAAGAGCCGATTAAATAGTAGAGCCACTAGATAATATTTATTATATATAATTAAGTAATAAAAATATATATGTAATATCTAGTCATTTTATAAGATAAAATTAATTCAACTTACTATTTGTTCCAGTTGTATTGGAAATTTAAAAATAACATCAAATTAGTGAACGTTGGTTCAAAATACGGTAAAATATTATTCTTATTAGAATTTAATATATTTCTCAATTTGGATGAACTTCAATTAATTCGTGACAAACATTGCACCACAACATTTTTTAATTCGATTTTAATACACATAAATAAAAATAATAATTTAATTTTTATTCGAAATAATATTTTTTATGACGTATTTATTGTTATTTTTTGTATTTTCTTTTAACTCATTTCAGTTTAGACGAAGTTAGTTTATTGTTGGATTGATGAACTTATGTAACTGAAATATATCGTACCTATATTGAAAATGAAATACGTGAACAGCTAATTGATTCTTAGTTCATTCTTAGTTCTATTGTGGTCTAATAATAATAATCAATTAATAAACAATTACTAAACAAATTAAGTAAATAATTTACAGAATATCTGTATAATTTATATAAATACGTATCGATACATTTTTAAATTAGTCAGTTTGTATGATAGAGCACCTACTGTGATTATGTACCTATATGAAAATATTTACAGTATCCACTATCTTTTGCTGTAACTTTGCGCAGTGCGGTTTAATTAAAATTAAATATTCGCCAACTCTTTCTCCACTTGTAGTGTGTATTAGGAACTGCATTTATTCACTTATCTGATTACAAGGCTACAGCATAGCATACCATAACAATTTGTATAAAACAACCATTTCAAAAAGTCATCGAATCTTGTCTTAATATATTCGTTTTTAGTCTCTACAGCGGATACTAAATAAGTAAAAATTGTATGTTTGATTATGCATGAACTTGAAAATATAGAAATTAAAAGGATGTATTATAATTTTTATAGCAGCTGCAGCGGGTCACACTTCCTGTATATTATTTCTATTTGCAACTTACTTTGGATCTCAAGTCTTTCCAGTTTTTCTTCGGCTCTTTGAGCCAGCTCCAAGGGGCTTTCTATGTGATAAAATATACTCGCTCCGACCAGCAAATACACTATATGGAGTGCTAACATGCACGCGAGTTGCTTTTTGGACATCATCTTGACTAGTTTTAATTTTAAATCCTATAAATCACAGTTTTGAACGAGCGTTACACACGATAATCACAGAATACAAGTTGTCCACATCGTCCTCGCAAATAAAATATAATGCATTCGTAAGTTCAAATTTTTCGTGTCCGTAAAATTAGCGCTCTCATTTTGGACGTAGGCCGTTTCGTAGCACATGATACCGGAGTGATCATTGAACGCGGGCACACTCAGATCGATCGTAATCCATTATTCGATTAGGAAAATCGATGTCACTTTTAATTGCACGACGTTCGACTAAAGCGGTCGATGCGACTGAATGATTTTACCGGCGCGCGCGCTTTCAAATCGCGGCGGCGGACGCTTCCTTTTTTTATACGGACAGATCTAAATGTTTGACTGGCAAGTCGCATTAACTCGTCGTAAAGGATAATATGTAAGGTTATTGCCAGCATTATACATGTATAGGTGAGCGTAATTATAAAACTAACGCGTACCAACGAAAGATTTCCGTTTACGACGGAAGATTAAAAGGATTCTGGGCCTGATAATGGTCGTCTCGCAGCGTTACATCATTAATGTGAAAGTGAATACTTCCAAAATGTTTTAACATCGTTTGACGTAATTAAGAGCAATTAATTCATTAAGCTTGTTACTATTTATATGAACCGAATGATAAAAACATGAGTAACTAAGTATTTAATGGAAAAGTGTAAATAAAGATTGAAATATTTGAAAATTACATGCTTTGATTTGCTAGTCTTTAACTTTCGCAATGATCATCCAAAAAAGTAATAACTAAAATAAATAATTAAAAATATTCAATTAGGTAGCTATGTATTCCCAAAACGCGATTATGGATTGTC
Organism: Colias eurytheme; assembly: GCF_061535395.1. Lineage (NCBI taxonomy): Eukaryota > Metazoa > Arthropoda > Insecta > Lepidoptera > Pieridae > Colias > Colias eurytheme. The sequence continues at coordinate 7,934,825 of NC_142986.1, read as the reverse complement.
GAGTGCGCGCATTGCATTGCATCTAGTCTTGTTATAATATTTTTGATAGTGATCTTCACGATATGACTAAGCGTTTGTAATTGAAGCAGTAATAAATAATCGATTTAAATTCAAAACGCATTATAGTAGCCACAGAATATCTATCGATATAAACATAAACTAGTAGATAGTTAGATACCTACTTACTAATACGTCTTATGTACGGGTTAAATTACAAAAAAAATATGCTTTCTTTAAATTTTGATATCTACTGCAATTTATTATAATACCTACCATGTCAATTATAAGTACTTTAATAGAGTAGCTAGGCATTGTTTTGCCAAATGAAACGAATGGGATAAAAAAAATTATGTGAAAATACCTGAAAAATGTAGTTAGGTAGGTACCCAATTACCTAATTGAAGCAAATACTTACCTAAATATCTACTTATATAAATAACATTTTAAAATGAGATACTTAAAATATATAAGATTTGACGAGATATAAGAATCTGAAATTTATAATGATTTAAATTGTGAGGAATTAACAATTCAACTCAAGCCCTCATTTACGTGTTTCCAAAAGGCTACGCGTACTACGACACGTAATAATGAGTCACAAAATGGTTTTATTACGCCCTAAACCATAATAAATTATAATTGTTCAAACCAATTGCCGTGTTTCCCAGTGAATGAACAAACAGACATGACAATTTTGGATTTCGTATTATGAAATTCTAGGATTTTTTGTTTGTTTGAATTAACTATTTAACTGTAAAAAAATGCATATAAAATTATTGTTTTATCTCCAATTGTAAAGTATAGTGTGAACACTGAAATCTGTGAACAAAAATATGTTTGTACAAGTTCAACATTACCATAAATTGAACAAACTTGATTTCTTTATTTGACCCTACTAAAAGTGTAAGGTGTACATTGAAATAAATAACGCGTATATAAATATTGTAAACAATTTTATTACGACTTGCATAAATAATTGTAATAACTTATTTCTCACTACCATTTCACAACTTCGTATCTTTATGTGTTTGCAATCGGTACTTTGTTTAAGGATATTGCGATATTATTTACCAATTCATATAATAATATAAACTATAAAGATACTTTATAAAACTAAATGGTAATGTTATCTTCCCTAATACGGAAAAAACATACTCATAAAATGTTGAAGAATAAAAATGATGATTGATAGGCTATGCATAGGCATTCGTGTTTTTAGCTTTTACAGGATATGTACATTTTTATACAAGGTACCTACTGGGGCCGTTTGACCTCTTCTTTCCATACAGTTTACGCCGTGAATTTAACTGACTAGCAAATTCATATTTATTTATTAAACCATATTTAACCATGGCTGGTTCATAATACTGTTGTGGGAAAATCCAGAATAAACAGTTTATGATTAGTAGGTATACTTAGTACCTACCTCTGGTAATCTATTTAGGAAACCGAAGTTGTTCAAATCGGGTTCTCCCCGATAACGGATTACGTACCTACTGCTGGAATAATAATTTTCTTTGATTGTTCAATACCTCAAATACATGTCTGTGCTCAATACATAGTAGGGTTACCTGGGGTACCTGGGGTTTTGAATAGGTACAGTCTTCAAAAAGGTAAGTTATTGCTGTTAGTGCAAACAATTTCTAATTTTTTTTACCCTCAAAAAATCTGTGACGAAATCATGACGAAATGGAATAATTTAGAAATTGAAGAAATTATAACTACATCTAATATAACCTTGTTTCCATGAAATGCCCATCAGATGTCACGTCACAAATATTTGCACCATGCTAATCTAAAGACGCGAGGATTAGGGATTACCGTGAAAGCCTCTTTACATTCAACGTCATATGAAGGTTATTTGTTTGTGGATAGAGTCATTGAAACACGATCAAAGACAAGAAAGCTATAAAATTGTTACCTGTTGCCTAGGCAAGTCTATGCAATATAGAAGTAAGGAAGTAATATTTTAGCGGTATCACAACAAAGTATTTAGCTATATTAGCAGTTAAATATAGTCTGCAAACCTACTGTGCAGTCTAATATAAAGGCGTTGAAAGCTAAAAGAATATAATAAATTGGTAATATTATAAACAGTGTCAGATTTTCGTGCATATTTCTGTTCCTAAAGGTGAACCAAACCTATTGAAAAATAGATTTTCCTGAATGGAGCTTTTCATTTTAATCCATGTTAAAAAATATAAATTAGCCGATCTATCGCACTCAAATTTAGACGTGATGTCGAATTATAATTATATCCTTATATTCTGGTATTGTAAAAGGGGAAAAAGTCGTATTAAACCCATGCTATTGTGCTCCTCGTTAAAATTCGCGTGTCATATTTTGACCACTTATGATGCAGCTGTATTTTGTTGTATCCTTGGTGGTATATTCAAAACAATTTGGCAATAGCAGCTTCCGATGTATTGTCGGTCGAAATTAATGCCAATTTCGTTGGAAGACGTGTAATGCATAGGTTTCATGACCTGAATTGTAATGTTCTTTTTAAATCGATACATTTTTTCATTCAAATCCATGGGCAGAAAACACGAGGTCATTAAGGGCTTGGTCTAGTAGTGCAAACAAATGCATCCTGTCATCCTATATGTAAATAATACAAATGTACTAAGGGAAAGTTGCTCCACTTAATTTTTAAAAATTAAATCATTCGTATGCATAATTTAATATTCGTAATAAGTACCAAAAATGACAATTTGAAACAATTTTCGTGAAAGTTACACCGGGTGATTTTTTTTTATCAGTACACAAAATTTGCGAATACTTTCTATTGATATCTTCAACTTCATGTTTATATAACTGATCAACTTTTACAAAGAAATTTGGACGAAATATAAAAAAAAATAAGCTTTCCATACAAAATGCATAACTCTATACATTTTTTTCGACCTAAGTTTCTAAGTGAAAGTTGTTCAGTTTAACTAATAAAACGGATAAACAAATTTTGTATATAATAAAAAAAATGTAATGTTTGTGTTAAAAAATTATAAAACAGAAAAATACGCAAATGAAAACAAAAGATATTTATTTCTGACTAGCTTCCGCCCGCGACTCCGTCCGCGCGGATGTCAGTCTTCGCGTCTTCTACAGATTTATTATATTACTAGCGGTCCGCCCCGGCTTCGCCCGTGGTACATATTTACGTTTTCTCTACATAAAAACCATCCTCGTACTTCAAGGAATATAATAGAAAAGAATTATCGAAATCGGTTCAGCCGTTCACACGTGATGCCATGACAACGCGAAACGGGTGCAGACCCGCCGCCTTTTTATAGCTCCCGCCGCGAAGCGCGTCGAACGCGGCAACTGATACACAAAAATAATCCTTATGGCTGCATGATTCTGTATTCACGCGCGATGACTTATAGCGTATTTCATGTATAACTTTGGTGTTTCTACACCGATTTACATGATTCTTTTACTATAACCTGCCCAGGAGTATGAAGAATAATTGTGCCAAATTTGGTTAAAATCCGTCGTGTACTTTTTGTTTCTATAACGAATATACAGACAGACAGACAGACAGACAGACAGACAGACAGACAAAAATTTTACTGATTGCATTTTTGGCATCAGTAGCGATCCCTTATCACACCTTCATAGTTTTTTTTTAAATATATTTCATGTACAGAATTGGCCTCTCTACATATTTATTATAAGTATAGATGTGTAATATATAGATTTATATTGATAAACCTAATAAATCTTTTGCTAGCATTCTGATGCTTTATCGGTTGCACTGGATTTATCTCTTTTTTTTCAATCGCTTGAATGATATAGGATGGGTCCTTGATGGGCATCGAATGCTGAAGTCTCGAATCAATCAATTCTGACAGTAGGCAATTTATGTAAAATCTTGATAATGGTCCATCATTTTATTTTGCCTAAACGTTACATACTTTTTTATATATTCTATTTTTAACGAATTATTCACTCCAGTCCAAACAGCATATAAGCAGACTTCTGCTTCTGCAACGTTTAGTTGTCCCTGAATTTAGAAAAAATAGTCATGATTCTTATCTATGACAAAAGTGTTATTTTTTGCATTGTATTTCAAATATTAAATTTTTTTTGACCGCATCTTCCGCATTCATGTCTTTTGCTGGAATTAGACATTTAACTTCTACTAGTCCCATTTTCCCTTTTTGATATGGGAGTGTATAAAGTAAATTTTTTAGATATTTCTCGTTATACTTTTAAAAAGTTATTATTGTCATTTTGCTCATTAGGTAAAGTAATTTCGATATCAGTTTTAAGTTTTTTGATACCTGCAATAATAACGTCATAATCGCCTGCACATACTTATCGATTTCAACCTGTATACAATCCACCATCCACATTCATAATGTTTTCCTGTCCTCCTCTCCTTTACGCTATTCACCGATACATTTGAAATGAGTAAATCTGCTACCACTGAAGGATGTTTCATTGTGATCAGCAAATTTTCACCACTGTTGTCGATTATTTGTTTTTCATTTTTAATCAGCAATTGGGAATCATCAGTTTTGTTTTTTGCAGATTGGTGATGTACCCTAACAATACGTCGAAAAGGGAAAGCATCAACGAATTATCGTTTTCGTCCTCTTTTTTTATTCTTCGCGTCTCTGTTACTTCTGTTTGTTTAGTTCTCAACACCCACTGAATTTTCTATGTTATTGTGATCTTCCATTACATCTGAGTTTTGATGATGTGATGATAATCCATTCGTTTTAATATTGGTACTTAGAGTTGGTAGACTAAACTAGAAATGGCGGACTAAATTTGTCAGCGCGTCTGTAAGATCAGAATATAAAACCAACATCCTGTATTTAAGTTACAAATATTAATAATCAAACAACATGCCGCTACGTTGAAAATGACTAGAAGAAAAAATTAAAACACCTCAGATCAATTTTGGAGTAAACAAATCATTTTCCCCGTATGGGGATTTCCCCGGATGAACTTGGGAAGTTCAAGTTCTCAATACAAGTTTATATTATATTTCGTATTTCTCAAACGAAAAATAAACATTTTTGGAACTTCAAAAAAATTATATTATAAGAAAATTTATGAGCTTACTTTAGTTTTAAAGAAATATACATCCCTTTACTGACACCCCGTAAAATAAAGAAATTGTTGCCAATCACCTTTGCAATCTATTTGGTTTCATTAACTTTATGTTCGAAGATAATTTTTTTTCTAGTATGTAGTTACACGCGTATTTTTTTCGTTTATTTTCCATATTATCGAAATCAAATGTTTAAAAATACGAATATTTGCACAAAACTAAGATAAAAATAATCAATTAACAAAAATATTAAATTTAATGAAGTAGAGCAACTTTCACTTCGGTATGAAGGAAAATCGAGCGTAGAGCACACGTCAGAACGCTCCGGCCCAAGGAGCGCGACTAAAGAAATTCGCTAGGATTTTTCCTAATTATTTTAAATATTTTTTTAATATTTAAAGAATTATCAAAATTCAAAAAAAATGTTTTTTAAAGGATTAATACTCATTGGTCTTCAACCAACTCGAATAAATTAATGGAAAAAATAACTTTTAGCAGTATTTATCAATAGATTTTGTAAGGCAAAAAATGGGAAATTTAATGAATTTATAACGTTCTAATTAAGAAAATCATAAGTTTTTCGGCAATTGTATTCAGCAGTTTTTAATAACGACTATATAAGGATAATAATGCGCTGATCAGATTGTGTAAATTGTAATCGGTTGCAACGTAGTGAGTGCACAAACTTAGCTCGAAATGTCTTTGGGGGAAAGAGACTTATCTTGAAGGCCTGATTAAGGTAACATATAGTAACTTTATAAATGTGAAAAAATTCACGCGCATTGCGTATATAACACTAATTGATAAACAAGAAAAAAAAATTCAGTTTATCATTTCATTAGCCGGGAAAAAATTGTCAAATAACTTGTTGAAAACGCAATTTTGCTAGACTGCAGCCTTAACATTAGTCAGGTTTATTTTACGATTACGTTGTTTGAATAAGATCTACTTCGGACTACAATTAGGTTTGTGAAAGCATTGTTTCCTTTTACGAGTAGGTACCTATGAAACACACAGCAAATAAGAAGAAGCAAGTTAGAATATAGGAAATAACATTAAACAAGAGATGTAGCGTGAATATAGCCAAGCAAAAATAATACTAAATTGTTGAAAATAACCTTCAATTGGCTACAAATTCATAGACGAGGTAGTGGAGTATTTCCATCGTTGCGCACAACCACAGGAAGTGTATAGCCACGTATAGCATAATCTATAAAAAGAATAAAACGGGACGATGCTTGTATTTACGAGAAAATCACATAGTATGGAATATTTTCAGGAAAGAAAGCTATGCTTTTTTATGATAATTCAGGATCTGATGGGTTATTCACACTTGATTATACTGATAAACTGTTTAACAGATTTTAAAACTAAATCCATAGATACTTACATCTAATGCCTAAAGACGGATAACCTACCTATTGTCAATGTTTTTCTTAGAGGATATTACAATCGGGACAGAATTTCATGTGTCCAAATTATGTTGATTTTACAAAGACCGTATTAACCTGAATTGGTATGATCACAAGAGTCCATGACAAATTATATTACGGCTATTTTTAACGACTAGAGAAATTAGTGTACGGAAATTTGTTTTATCTGCTGGGAAGAGCTGGGTTATCGTTTGTTTAAGATTAACAGTCTAAGTGCGGTAATATCGAACTCTTAAAGGATTAACTCGTCTTATGTCGTACCGACTTAGCGTCATAGACGATGGACAAATCTAGAGAAAATTGGGGAGAATTAATTAAAAGTAGCTCGTGTTTATATATTTAGTAATATAAAGAATATTATTATTCCTAGTTCCTATATTTAACGCTTCACCAGATCAAGAGTTATTGAAAACTAATGTACTTTCATGTCACTTGCCATATTATTGTACACTGAAACATAAGCTACCTACATTTCCACTTTTTGTTACAAGTTTTCATAAACTATTCCGTTATAACTTATTTTACCTACTGGAAAATGATCAGTATGTACTTATCCTGTTGACGCTTTTCTCTAATAAATCCGGTATAATAAAACGCTAAATAAATCGCAATTGATACCTTGTATTAGCAATTTGTATTCAAAGTGTGAATGCAGTGGCCGCAGTGAAGTGCAATGTGGTAATTACGATTGGATTCACTTGCTATATGCATACGATATATGAATACTAAATCTTCGAAGTACCTATATTATTCATTAATTTTTAATTTATATGTATTTAATTATACATGACGTAGAATATTGTATTCAGAGAAAACATTCCTTGAGTTGTGCGTTACGAGTTACAAGCTTCGTTGACTAAGTTAATTTATTCTGTGGTTTTGTAAAATTATCGATTATTAAGGAATACAATAAACATTGTAGGCTTATGCCTGTTTGATGATTTATCTGTTATAATAAGTGAAACGATAAAAATAAACTCTAATATTAAATAATTATGTTCAGTAATGATTGTATAAATAAGTAAGAAATAAAATATTATGAAATTTACAAATATTCGTGACTTAAATATTATAATATAATTTTCTAGTTAAATCCTGGTTTAGGTTTCGGATTATTCAGATCGTACTAAGTGTTGTCAATGATATTGAGTTCGTTTAACACTGACTTGCAGGATAATTTCGATTACAATAAGTTAAATAGATAAGTACTAAATATCTAGGAAAATTCGCTAAATTTTAACAAATTGGATCACAATTTGAAGTTTTTATACCTAGTATAAGTCATAACATAATAAGTATTACCTACAGTTTAAAGAAACTCGAAACATTCGTCTACGTAATTTTTCCTTCTAATACGATAGGTTTCATTTACAATGCTAATACTATTTTTCACACACCCATTTTCAAATTAGGTACACGATTTAATCTTAGTGATTAACACAAAATCTCTCATAAAACAAAAGCATTATTTTGTTACAAATTGCTAAGTTATCATTATTAGGTAAACAACGAATCAGTGTAATCACTGAGCAAATAAAATAAAAATATCAAACAAATAATACAATGCGATATTATATTCCTACATGAGTACCTAGATATTATAATATGTTGAATACGTATTCTGAGAATAATTTATGTCGATCATAAAACAATATCTTTTTATTCAGGGGCATTTTATGTATCCACCAAATACCACAAAACAGAGTAGAAAAAAAAACAAATAATGATGATATTGACATGGGTATTATGAACTAGGTTGTTAATCCTCGTTAATTTTTTATAATTAGTACGACTACGTTACCAGGTAACTATTTTACTTACATGCTATCCTGCTATTCCTCTTTACTTAGGTACCCTTTCGTCCTTTAACGCAATATTATAATGATAAGTATCCAAAAAACCAAAACCTTAAAGTATTTTAGATAATATTATCACAGTTTTATTTAATAAGACGGACCTTTTAAAATTCAAGTACATGTTCCTTTTTAAAATTTAATTAAAAATAATCGTTGAAACTTGAAATACGTCATCGAAATTGGCTTGAAATTGGCGCCCTCGTTGGCGCCTTTTATTATTGTCTATGGTGCAGTAGCATTATGCTATGATATAAAGCTACCCACTCACACTTTTGCAATAACTTAGTTTGCCCGTGGTTTGCTTTTTATTTTAGCAACCATTTTTTTACCGAATGAAAAAGGAATTAAACATGTGTTCTTAGCTTCTGAATTTATTTATTAAAACTAAGGATATGAATAATTTTAATTTGAATTGAGAATGAGAGTATCCAGAAGTATCCAAAAAATAGCTGGGCTCACAAAGTTTTCTTCCTTTGTTCCTTCAAATATGCTTAATGCTTATATTAATTTGGGTTTCTTTTATGATACTCAAAGATACTGCGGCTGATGATGATATACATCAGTGATTCCCAAAGTGGTCCAGGTGGACCCCCAGGGGTCCACCGGAGACTTGCTGGAGGTCTACGTAGGCGTGAACAAAAAATGGGGGTCCACGAAAATTTATCTGCTTTTGATAGTAAAGAGCAAAAATGTAAGCATAGTTTTTGTTAGTGTTATAAAATGTACCATTTTTCGTTTTTATTTTACCTATCGGAATATAGAGACAGAACTCAGAAGTGACACAATTTTTATTTTTTGGCGACTTTAAGAATGTGGTAGAAATGTAGCAGCAGGGGGTCCACCGAAACCAGTAAAATTTTGAAAGTGGTCCACGAGAAAAATAAGTTTGGGGACTACTGATATACATGATCATTTATTTAATCAATTTAAGCTGTAAGCAAAAATAAAATGAGCAATACCCCATGTAAACCACAGTGAACCATACCAGTTATTATTAAAAGGCGCCTTCACTGAAGTTACCAATGTTCTCCTTCTTCTTTCTTTGAATGTAGACATACATATTTCCTCAGAGGAATAAACCTATAGAGTACTTGTATCGAGCGTATACAATTTACATATATTTGTTTCTCTCTATCTAAAGAAAACGTCGTATGAAAGAATGAGATAGCTATAGACTACAAGCTACGTTTCAACATAGTCATGGCACCATTTTTACTATAGGTACGTATTTAGATAGATAGAAGGTGATAGTGATGGGATGTGCTTCAATCGATAAAATCGTGAATGCATTTTGCATTTACGGTTTCGTGAAATAATAAATAATAAAAAAAAACAAAATTAATCATAAATTTCAGTTGAATACATTATTTGTTTAATCCTACGAATATAATAAATGCTAAATTATGCGAGAATGGATAACTTTCTCTTTCACTGCTGAACCGATTACAATGAAATTTTGTACATACACACATAGGATAGGTTTTATACCGGAAATCCCACGTGAACGGGAACTGTGCGGGATTTTCTTTAAAAACGCGGGCGGAAAGCTAGTATATTTTAAAATAAATTTTAAAACTTGAAATGTAACTAATTTAAAATAAAGATCAATAAAGTTAAAGGAGTGAGGAGAAAGGCACAGTCAGCATGAATTTTAACAAGTTCATAAAAGGACAGTCTTAAAGAAAACATTTTCCTTACATCCTACTAATAAAGCGAAAGTTTGTGAGGATGGATGTTTGTTACTCTCGCAAATTCTACTAAACCGATTACAATGAAATTTGGAAAAATTACTTTTGATCCCGTAAATCCCACAGGAATGGGAACTATGCGGGTTTTTCTTTGAAAACGCTTGTATATTAAGTATGTATTTCAATAGTAGTTTCTCATCTATGAGAACTGTCATTTCATCAACCGTTTAATTTTCACATAGTTACACATTTAAAGTAAATGTGTAAAAAAATTTCCAAATAAAAATTCACTCACACACAAATGTATTTATTATCTAAAGGAACAAAAAAAACGTAAGCGTAAGATTGCACAATTCTTCTAGAGTATCCATCTTGATAACACGCAGGCTCGAAATGCAGTGAACACAATCTAGCAAATTTCGACGGCGTCCAATCTACACGTCTCATGTTTTATACCCATTTTTTATTTAGCTCTGGAAATCTAAAACAAAATGAATTTATTAATAATCTAAAAGAGAAACAACAAACTAAACAGATAAGTCAAATAAAACAACCACGTGGTATTTTTTATTTTCCTGCTGTAGAAAATTTACATCTATTATTTGCTACAACAACTACATATAAATCTGATATAAGAAACAAAATAAATAAATCAACGTTAATATGAAATAGATTTTTTGTCATAAATCGATAATATACGCTAGATGTGTTACAACACTACGGTGGTAAACAAAATGCCAAACGTGATAATATTGTGACATTTTTTAAAAATTATTTAATTCTTTTGTATTCCACAACCCCATAAAGTGGGTAAATGTTACAGTTACAACATAAACTTATAAAAAAGCGCTTGATAAAACCTTCAAATAGGGTTAGAACATAAATATTTATCAATTTGCTGAAAATCACTTACCGATGGAAAGATATTTTTTCATTGTTTTCATCCAAAACTCCCATTCGACTAGTAATAGCCGGTAGCTAAACATACAATAGTCATTTTAGCACACTGACAAATAAAAAGAAACACTATACACTTTATATTTTCTAAATATTTCGTTAAAAACACTTGACGCACTGAGCCCACCAGCTGGTTGGAAAACAAACTGACTGCCGGCGCGCTACGTTTGAAGACAGTGCAGATACTCTATCGCTATCTCAATCTGACTTATGCTGTTATTGACTAAGAGTAAGTAGATTAGAAAATATGTATTTTGTTCTGTCTCAATATAAGAACTCTATAGGTTTATTCCTCTGAGCATATTTCGATGTCGTCCGTAGACAGAGCTGTGTAAGATGTCGTCTCTTGAGTCTTAAATGACGTCATGTGTCAACGAAGTTCAAACTGACAGGCGACAGCTGACAGTTTCACATTTAATAGTGTTAAATTTGGTGTTAAATAAATAACCTAAAATCCTTGCTAAAATCTAATTTTCTAAAATTACTTGTAATTTAATATTTATTACAATTCAAATATTTTTTAGTTATAATGGATCAGTTAAGTAAACAATTAGCTGAAGATTTTTTTCTTCGAGAACCAGCGGATCCGCGAATACGGTAAGAATATTTTGTTAACACAATAATACTACACAATATTGTTTCTTAATGTTTTGTACTGTTATAGAAAACGAAAGGAAAAGACGGAAGATGATCCTCACCCAACTCTCAAAGTGGAAATGCAGATGATTCGCCTCAGTTCTGATTCACAAAAACAAGTGTTAGATACATTGAGGTTTATCCATGGATCTGATTTTAAGTTAGGAAGTGCTAGCAATTACAAGGTATGCAGTTTTCTTATTATACACACAGAAAACTTGTGAACTATGAACTGAATTTTGTCATAATATATAACTGTAATGAATGATATTTGGATGTTTTCATCTTTGCGCAACAAGTACACATTTAAAGATACAGGAAATTTACATTTATATTACATTCAAAAATTCATTTATTTTTATTATTTACTGCATATATTGATATTTTAGGATTTTTTATTAAACTTAACCATTTAACAATATGTATTAAGGTTGATGTTCCGACCGTCCCTCCATACATTTTTGATTACCTCTAAACACTTAACACAGACACTATTTCTTTAAAACTAATCATTTTATCACTTCTCTATAATGAAATGTGTGCGCGTTCGACCTTTTTAATCAATAATTTACAATATTTACTTAGAAAAACAACAGTAAAATACCGGAAAAATTTGACACTTCTACAGTAGTGTGCGTGACTTTTGCCAAGCGAAACACGACATAAAGCACGACATCTAGCGCATAGACTATATACTTATTACAGATCTAGCGCGTCAATGTCTAAACGAAAGGCGATGTTTAGACATTGACGCGCTAGATGTCGTGCATTCGCGTTCGTTATCTTATGCATAATGAGCATAATTCTAATAAATCAAAGTTCTGTGTAAAAATTGAGTAATTTCATTTCCAATCGTTCAAAGAAAATAACAATAAAATAAAATAAAACTAATGACCTTAGAAACTATGTTTTTTTTTTATTTATTACTCATTATTGTTCGTCCGTCGTAGGTCTGTAAACTGTATTGTACACTGAAGGTAAATGGTACTGTAGGTACTTTAGTTCGGCGTCGTCGCTCGTCGGCTTGATATAAAATTACATTCTTGATTTCATTGACACGCGCTATGATTTGCGCGCGGAATTTCTTGTGTTGTGAATTTATTTTTGTATGCTATGCATTTTAATTGATTCAAATTGCAATGTTTCTCTAGTATGCATTTGAGACTATATTGTAAATTGTAATAATTGATCGTGGGTATAGTAATTAATTATTCTAATAACGCAATTAGTAATATATGTATTTTCGGTGGGATTCAAAACAAAAAATTGGCCCGTGATTTTTATGAAATTTCACCACATTGCAAATCACATCAATCATAGTTCATACACATGTATGACGAAAGTGATTAGTATTGTGGCTAACATTGACTCATCAGTTCATCACTGAAACCAGTGATAAATCAGTACCTATATCATATTGTGTTTGAATATTTTTAAACAATGATATAAGTATACAATTATTATAAATCGGTAAACTATCAAAGTAATCACAAACTTGCAAACATTGGTAAAATGTCCAGTAGTTTATGAGCCTATTCATTACAATCAAACAAACAAACAAAGTTTTCCTCTTTATAATATTAGTGTAGACAAACACTATGAATACGATCACGAATGCAAATTCGGGGATTTTCTAATTATTGCTAAATAATAATTGAATTCGTTTTGAAATACTCTATAATTTTTAGTGTCTATATAGACATTTATAATGTGGTGCTCATTTTTTTTGTACTGCTAACGCTATTGTAGGTACCTATTTTCGTTGTTTTATTTCAAGTGAACACGGCCATACAATTTTGTCACGAGCCGCCTATGATTGTAGGTACTTTTGTTAGGCTCCTTCGTCGTCCGCGTCGGCTCGAAAGTTCTTGATTTCATTGTCACGCGCTATGATTTGCGCGCGGATTTTCTTGTGTTGTGAATTTATTTTTGTATTATTATTATTATTTTTTTTTTTTTATTTTATTGATTCAAATAAAATATTTCACTAGTATGCATTTGAGACTATATTGTATTATGTATAATTTATCGTAGGTATAGTTATTCTTATAACGCAGTTAAGTATATTTTCGGTGGGACAATTTGACCCGTGATTTTTCTGAAATATCACCACGTTGCAAATCACATCAATCATACACACGTATGACGAAAGTATAGTGGCTATAATTGACTCATCAGTTCATCACTGAAACCAGTGATAAATCAGTATATCATATTTTATTGTGTTTGAATATTTTTTAAACAACGATATATACAATATTATTATAAATCGGTAAACTACCAAAGTACTTCCGAATTTTCAGACAGACAAACAAGTAGTTTGAACACGCAGTTTTCTTATACATACTAGTAGCAAAAATCAAAACCATAATATTATGTTTACCTACTATATTTTACTAAAAGTCGAGTGCGTCGAAATCGTAAATAATAATATGTTTTTCACCTTCCTGGTTATTTTCCCATAGTAAATAGTGTTTTAGGTTTGTTGTTGTAGGTAGGAATAATAATAATTATTCTTACATGTTGGTTATGAAATGTATATTGAAATAATTTACTTTTACAAATCATTAGTGATATAAGTTTTGAGTGAAAATGCTTGGATCAGCATAATATTATATGGTACTTCAAATACATGTTTTGATAAAAAAAACAATAGTGTAATAAAATAAAACTGCGTTTTATTGTAATCAATGTTGACAATTTTAAATTCCAAAATTATTGATCAATAAAATAGTTTACACCAACAAATATAACTTTTATTTTTATAACAATCGTTCATAATATAAACCGTAGCAGGTGGCGTTTTGAAGTTCTGTCTACTCATACAGAAAAATGGAAAACTTGTTTTTTTTGTAAACAATTTATTACTCATGTTGTTTGGCAACTCGAAGCGTGGTCGTCCGTCGTAGGTACTTTTGTTCGGCGTCGCGTCGTCGTCCGCGTCGGCTTGATATAAAACATTCTTGATTTCATTGACACGCGCTATGATTTGCGCGCGGAATTTCTTGTGTTGTGAATTTATTTTTGTATGCTATGCATTTTAATTGAATCAAATTGCAATATTTCTCTAGTATGCATTTGAGACTATATTGTAATAATTGATCGTGGGTAGGTATAGTAATTAATTATTCTAATAACGCAATTATATTTTCGGTGGGATTCAAAACAAAAAATTGGCCCGTGATTTTTATGAAATTTCACCACATTGCAAATTATATATTATACAATTACAATTACAATTATTACAAATCGGTAAACTATCAAAGTAATTACAAACTTGCAAAATATGCTTTTCCGAATTTTCAGACAGACACACAATTTTATTAGTTTGTTTTAGCAAAGTAGGTACCTATACCTATACGCTTACGTCGCGCGTCGCGTCGTCGAAAACGGTGCGCCCAGAAACAAACATACCTAATTCAGTTACAATCCTTTTTTTGTTCCGTAATTTATTGTATTTATTCTAATACGATTTTTTTTATTCGTCGGCCAGTTCTACTAGGTATAAAAAGATAAAATTGAAATATAATTATTGAAGCGACAGCCATATTATGTTACTATGTTTTCGTAAATATGTTTTTCACCTTCCTGGTTATTTTCACATAATCTTATCTTATATATAAAAATGAATCGCAAAATGTGTTGGTAAGCGCATAACTCGAGAACGGCTGAACCGATTTCGATCATTCTTTTTTTATTATATTCCTTGAAGTACGAGGATGGTTTTTATGTAGAGAAAACGTAAATTTTATGTACCACGGGCGAAGCCGGGGCGGACCGCTAGTATATATATATAAATGAATCGCAAAATGTGTTGGTAAGCGCATAACTCGAGAACGGCTGAACCGATTTCGATAATTCTTTTTTTATTATATCCCTTGAAGTACGAGGATGGTTCTTATAGCTAGAGAGCTAGTTAGTTTAGTTTTAGTGCAGTGGCAGTGTAAATGTTGTTGTTGAGGTTATGTAAATTTAACACTTTAGTTAACTACCAAGATATAAAGAAATGAGGATAGGACACAATAACTATTGGTTGAGGTATTTATAAACTCATAATATACTTTTAAAAAAATCACGTTTTAATAAATTTCTAGAATTAAATTAGAACAGCTGATTCAAAATAGCCTAAAAAATCTTAATAATAATAATTACGCTTCACAGCAAGAAGAAATGTACCATAATATGTACCCGCACAAAGTCGATATTGTGTTGCCTACCGTTCGACTCAATGGCTAGGGTTGTAACTACCTTTAATAATTATTACCAAACTAATAAACCGAGTGATGCGAAATAACCATAATTCTTTTAGAGTTTGATAAAATGATCAGGCAGGTATTTTCTTTAATCCTCTGAATTCTCGGTTACTAAATTGTATCGTTGAAATTATTCTTAATCGCGTAAATTTAATAAATAATCATATGGAAAACACTTTTCATTTGTTTTTTTACTTTCACGCCCAACTACTATACAATAATTACGTTGTTTCGGTATTTTGACGAGAAAACGCAGGAAACATCCGTTGTATCATTTTAGATAGATTGTATATTTTGTATCTGTAGAATTGAAATCAAAGCTATGTATATGTTGTCTCCATTCTTTTCTTATCGGATTGTTGATCCCAATGCGAATGCGTCACTTAAATTTTATAAAAGACAATTAAGAACATCAAAAATAAAGTGATACGTAAATATTTCACAGTGCAATATATTATGTAATTAATAATAATTATATATTTATGAAAAAATAATTACATCAGATTTAATAATAGCAATTGTTTTGAATGTACATAATATGAATAAATGATTACATCATAATAGTAATAATCACAATTGTTTTATTTCCCATTTGTTGCAACCCTAGCATATTTTCATGTAGCAGCAGAAGTACCTACACTGGCGGCGCGGCGGCATCGTGCGACATCAAAGGCATTGCCTTACTAGGTAAGTTTATAATGACTCATTTCTTTTATTATATAATTTACGTTTTACTTTTACAGAATCCGATTCAATGGATTATGAAGACGAGTCACACAACGCCATACGATAGTGATGATGAATGAACATTTCAATAAATGCATGCGTGTTTTTTTATGTTGTTTTGTAATTGTTAATTGTTTCTTAAATAAAGAAATAAACTAAATATTTAAATGATGATTTGTTATTTGCAACACAACTTTATATTTGAGATTCTTTACAAATGTATATTTAGTTTTGTATCATCAAATTTATAAATTTTATTCCATAGTTTTCAAAATTAAATGTAAATGACCATAAAAACATTAATAAAGTAAATCATTGATGTAAGGTCAGGGAACGTAATACATATATATACATCTGACCATGTAGAAGCTAAGTCTTGTTGACTGCTGAAGTCTGTAAAGTTTTGTTGTCTGCTGAAGTCTGTACGCAATGAAAATGTCTGCCGTTTCGAAAATAAGTTTTTAAGACCCTAATAAATAAAATATATGAATGGCAGATCTGGTCAAATACTTTCAAAATTGTATTTTTTTCAGCACTTTCATAAGTGTCTGCCAGAATGTTATCCGCGTGATAATGGTCTGCCATTGTTATTTTCCGATAGTAATAATAATCTATTTTCAAATATCAAAATGGCAGACGTGGTCAAATGGTTTCAAAGTTCGCCAAAAATTTCCACCTGTCTTACCTAAGCGCGCGCCCCGTCCACCACTCTGGGCTTAGTGACTCCTCATCTCATGTATAGTAGGTATAGGGGAATCAACACACAAAAATCCAGGTCTGGTCAAATACATACAGGTAGCTTTGCGCTAGCTCTCTAGCTATTACTTCTTATGGAGAGAAAACGTAAACATGTACCACGGGCGAAGCCGTGGCGGACCGCTAGTAAATAATAAAATAATAAATAGTGTATTAGATTTGTTATTGTATCTTGTATACCTACGAATAATTATTCTTACGTCTTGTTGGGAAATGTTCAAATACCTACCTATTGAAATAATTTACTGTTACAAATCATTAGTGTTATTAGTTTTGAGTGAATAGGCATGGATCAGAAATTCAGAATATAATATGCTACTAACTACTCAAATACATACATGTTTACACAACAAACACCACTGACCTCTATAACTATAAGTTATAGAGGTCAGTGACCGTCAGTGACAAACACTATGGATACCTACGCTCGCGAATGCAAATTCGGTGATTTACTAATTATTGATACCTAGTCATTGAATTCGTTTTGAAATAGCCTGTACTTTGTAATTTTTAGTGTTATAGACATTTATAAAATGTGGTGCTCATTTTTTTGTAATAAATCATCCCGATCGCTATTGTATTTTCGTTGTTTTATTTCAAGTGAACACCTATACAATTTTGTCACGAGCCGCCTCTGGCCTCTGGGTGAAATAAACAAGTCAAATGATTTTTGTTCTAATTGTATTTTGGTAGTAGTTTGTTTAGAATTTACATTACCATTGTTTAATTTTTATTTTGTATTTGCAGTAAAATAAAAAGATGAAAAACTTCATTAGGTATATTGTACGACACCTCACTCTGAATCGCGCTAGCGAAATTTTTTCGTTACAGAGGACATATACAACTTTCGGACAATCTTCATTGAGGCCGGCCGGCAAATCGAGTATGTCGAGAAACTTCACTTATTCGATGGAGGTATTCTACCTCCTTCCTCCACAGTTGTGGGACCCCGACGTGCATTGAACACGCAGCTTTCTGATACTAGTAGCTAAAATCAAAACCACAGATATGTCTGTGATCAAAACCATAATAATATTTTTACCTATTATTTTACTAAAAGTCGAGTGCATCGAAATCGTAAATATGTTTTTCACCTTCCTGGTTTTTTTTCCATAGTAAATAGTGTTTTTGATTTGTTGTTGTATGAATAATTATTCTTACTTGTTGGTTATGAAATGTATTTTGAAATAATTTACTTTTACAAATCATTAGTGATATTAGTTTTGAGTGAAAATGCTTGGATCAGCATAATATCATATTTGCTACTTCAAATACATGTTTTTATAAAAAAAAAACAATAGTGTAATGTAGGTAATAAAATAAAACTGCGTTTTATTGTAGGTAATCAATTTTGACATTATTTATTTCCCAAAATTACAATAAAATAGTTTACGCCAACAAATATAACTTTTATTTTTATAACAATCCTACTTCCTACTAATGCGAAAGTTTGTGAGGATGTGTATGTGTGTGTTTCACGCAAATACTACTGAACCGATTACAATGAAATTTAGCACACATATAGAACGTAACTTGGACACATTGAATAGGTTTTATCCCGGAAACCCCACGGGAACGGGAACTATACGGGTTTTTTTTTGAAAATGCGGGCGGAAAGCTAATCGTTCATAATAATATAAACCGTAGCAGGTGGCGTTTTGAAGTTTTGTCTACCCATACAGAAAAATGAAAACCACAGGAGATTGCCCAAGTGACTATGGCACTTGGTATCGCAATCAAACTTATTGTGTCAAGATGAAATATAGCTCAATTTAAAGCTTGATGTTAGTACTTTTAGATATGATTAAAGTTTTTATGTAAATAAGCCGCAGTTCGCGACAATAAAAATAAAACAATAGTTTTATTCAACACTTCAAAAAACTACTTAATCGAGTTTAAACTAACGATGAACGTTAAGTTTTACATTTATTACATAGGTAATATTTTAATTTACAAGACAAATGTGAAAAGTAAATCGTAATTTAAACATTATTTCAAAATAACATCGAACAATGCGTCGAACACATTCATTTGACATTTCAAATAGAAACTATGACATATGACGTTTGCAAGAGAGATAGATATAGGTATGTGTCAAAACAAAACTTTTACTTTTATTTCTATTTATTCGGTATAATTACAACTTAATAGTGATAAATATGATCATTATAAATACAAATAGGAATTAACAATATCACGAACACGTGACACAACTAGTATTTTACCGATTCCATACGTAGTCATACATGTTTCAAAAGAAAAACTTTTACTTTTACTATTATTTCAATTTATCCGGTTTAACTCTTCAATTCCCATGTCTAAATTAATAGCAATTTTGCATTTCTCTTTTATTGAAATAGTTTACATACATCTGGCGAAGACAAAAACAAAGAACAAAAAAATTAATTCAACCCCCCATTTTATTTATGGGGGTGTCACCTACAGGTGACACTGGGCATTGTTTTAACTTAGGACTCTAAAGGACTAACGAGGTTTTCTTATTTTGGTAGGAATAAAATATCGATTTTTATTATAATAATATTTATTTATGAACAAGAAGAAAAAAATACATAACTTATTTTATATGGAACATGTACCAACACTTTAGAAGTAAACCGATATTGCACTTGGCGCACATTTTTCTAGTGCGTTGGTGATGATAGTACCTGCATCTTCACTGTGAGCAATCGAATGCCAAGTGGTCGTCCACAGTTCCAGCACTCCTCACTTTTGTGGGCACTCTCATTTGTGCTGAAACACCCCAGGGAGAATTACGGTTGCCACATTCCGCTGGAAATCGTAGTAGGTCCAGTTAGTTTCCATCAGCCCTTTGATCAGCCATGCATTTTGGCAAGCTGCTTCTATGCCAAAACCCGTTTTTTATCGACAATCCAATGCGATCTACTTTTATGATAGGATCCAATCCGTGTTGGTTGGATACGATGGTAACGATGCTGTTGTCATGCCACTTGGCGGTAATAATTTCATCAGAAGCTTTCTAATATCTTTTTTCTTCGGTATTTCGACTTGTTCTTCCTCGTCATGTACACAATTTTCTCCAGAGACGGAAGTTCTATTTTGACATTATACTTGTGACCAAAACATGCGACTAAAAAATGAAAAATACTAGTGTCATTTTCGTCTCCACTATCTTCGTCAGTCACCACACCATCATCAGGAGGAAATAAAATAATACCGCCTGGGTCTTCTCCGGCGTGCAACTCCTCGGCAATCTCATCTAACGTCAACCTGTAATACGTAAATAAGCTCTAAAACAATATCACGACATAGTAATAAGACAAAATATAAACAACAGTCTTGTTATTACTTACAATGAATTCGGAACAATAAAGTTATTATAATGCCCAGTGTCACCTCCAGGTGACACGGCATATTTTCAGTGCTGTAGTGAAGATGCTATTAGTTATTTTTAGCATAAAATATATTTATATTATAGCTTATACATTCATTTATTATATATAATAAGAAAAAAAGCAATACTTACTGCCGGGACATTGTAATATCACTTTATACTTCAAGGAATCACACAAACTCTGACTACTTCAAGTACGCGCGAAACAACTAAACAAATTTGCTAAATATCGTAAGGTTAGCTTTGCCAAAAAAAAAACATGAATAGTTCAACTAATAAGCTTAGCTACAAACGTGGTAGAATTAAAAAATAAATTTTCATGTGGTAGAAAAAAAATATTAAACTACTGTCACCTACAGGTGACACTGGGAATTGAAGGGTTAATTAAGACTTAATATTGATACATATGATCATTATAAATACAAATAGGAATTAACAATATAACGAATACGTGGCACAACTAAAATTTTACCGATACCACCCGTGGTCATTCTCCTTTGTGGGTCATTTGTAACAGGATGGCGGTTCTACAGCGAAAAAAGAAAAATGATGGTCAGAACGCTGATACCGGATACCTTAAGATACTGTAATATAAAATATTACTAGATTAGATAAAATATTATATAAAATATTATAGTGTGACGCGCTTTACATTCACGCCATCTAGAGTTAAATCTTTATCATTTTTGTATACGTCTGTGTGTGTAAACGACCCTGTATGCAATGACAGATGTTAAAACGCATAATTTTACCGAATTGGGTGGATTTTAAGGCAATGATATAACATATTTCAATAAAATATAATATTCAGTAACCGCCATGACTATTCCTAGGTTTGATGACTATTCCAATTACGCAAAAACTCAAATAAACTAGAAATGTAGAATTCAGCGCCATCTAGCGGGATATTGGCTGGGAACAGATCGTTGCAATCACCTTAAACTATTTCAGGATAAAGGTTCCAACCTTGGCAATAAATATTGGATGGAAAGAGGCAACTTGGTGGTCCAGGGTGGTTTTGATTACTCATTAACTGTGAAGGATGAAGTTAAAGCACCAGAAGTAAGGCTTAGAGAGTTTGCATTGGCTAAACTAGAAAGGTTTGTATAAAATTAAATTAAAAATAAGTTATTTCATAATATAAAATAAAAATATAAGTTATAGTTCATTACTTATAAGATTTTGATTATCCATATATTCAGTATAACTAAATTATCACTTTAATTCATACTTTCAATTATTTGTATTGGTATTATTCTGCAATTTTTTAATATTAATAATAAAACAATATTTATTATGTGCATATCATATTTCCAGATACAATTTCCACAAAGCACATTGTTCGGAAGCTTTGCATATGGCTAAAGAAAACACGGATACAGCATTAGAAATATTATTTAGCAAATACTTTGATGCCAGCTTTGAAGAAAAACCAGATAATGTGCCGACCCCAGCTGAATTACTTGAAATGAGAAATGACGAAAAAGCAGTCCTCGATTCTATTTATGACAATATTTTTAGAGTAAAAGATAGCAATGTCTGGAGTTTTAAATTACACTTAGATTACTTATCAAAGGTGTACGAAAAGACTACTGTGAGTATACCTAAGAAAAAGGAAAACACTAATTTTAAAACTAAAAAGAAAGAGGTGTGCAAATTGTTTTTAGCTGGACCATGCAGGTTTGGTAATAAATGTAAATTCCTACATGAAACAAAAGAAGAAACATTATCCATTGTACCCACGGTTGAAAGAATTTGTTACGAATTAGAAATCAGATTTCCAAAAGACAGTGTATACCCATACCAACCTCCGTTACTATTTTTCAAACTTGAAACAAGAAGTAAATTGATTCCTGAAAGGACATGCCTCTTAATAACGTCAAAGCTATATGATGAAGCAAAGACGTTAGCTCAAGATGGTATACCGTGTATATATTCTTTAGTTGAATTATTAAATAATGAAGAGGAAATATTAAATCATGTACAATTTAGTACGAAAGAATTTCCGAGTGCAACGGATACATTGTTACCACAAACAGAAAGTATAGACGATAGTATAAAACCAACGCATTATAATGTAAATAAAAATAAACAAAATAGACCAAGTATAAATATGGAGAGTATGTTAAAAGAGAATAAAGAAATAGCTAGGAGATATTGGGAAAAAACTGAAAACAATAGGTATAATAAAATGATGTCTGTGAGACGGAACTTGCCTGCTTGGCAGAAGAAACATGAAATTATGGATGCTTTAAAAAAATCTCAGGTAATGTTTTTCATTGTTTATTTCAATAATGTTTTTAACTTTTAGTATGTAACAGTGATAGAAAACTATTTTACAGTATAATTCGCTGTGCAGCAGATTTTCCTGATTTCATTAGAGTAATAACTACTACAAAATAATGGGGTTGGAATTGCAATGAACATGATTCTTCAAAACAAAAATATTTTGTATTGACACCACAATTTTTGAAATAATTTAACTGCCTAATTGCATTCTCCGATTTAGATAATTAATACCACAAAAAAAAAATCCTCATTCCAGGTAATAGTAATAAGCGGTGAGACAGGTTGCGGCAAAAGCACGCAAGTACCACAGTACATACTCGACGATTGGTTAGAGAACTTCAAGCAGGATCCCAAACATGTGGAGATTGTTTGCACTCAGCCGAGACGGATATCGGCTATTGGTGTAGCCGATAGGGTTGCAGAGGAAAGGGTGGAGAAAACTGGACAGGTTGTTGGTTATCAGGTATGTAAGTTTATTTCAAAATTCAAATTTCAAATTTATTTATTATTAAACATACATACAATTACAATTTATTTCTTACAATATACAATTAATATTCATGTAAAGAATGTAAATATAAAAAGGCTACTAAAACAATTTATACAAGCCAATGTTTCCCTAGCTAGGCTAGGGCAACCTGTGTTTAGGAGTAACAGCTTGCCTCTAAAATAAATTCACAAAAAGCCTTTATGTGGCTGTTAGAGCGTATACGCACTATGCGGGTAGCCGTCCGGCTGACCGCAAGCACAATTATGTACGGAATATTCATTTCTATGCGCACTGTGCGGTCTGCGGTAGCCGCATCGCAGTGCGCATAGAAATGAATATTACGTACATAATTGTGCTTGCGGTCAGCCGGACGGCTACCCGCAATGCGGCTACCCGCATAGTGCGTATACGCTCTAAGTCTATTAGACTTGATTTGGCATCTTTTATTTAGGAGTGTGTGAAAAAATAATAAAGTATTATTGATTGACATGTAGGTATAAAATTTTTCCAAATATAATGGATCAATTTTCATAGGTTATTAAAAATAATCGCAAGCTGATTTATTGGGAGTGAAAATTGTATGCTTTTTTTAAATTATTACACATGAATTTCTTTTATAACTAATATTTGTTATGGTTTGACAAAATGTATGAGTGTACCAAAAATATATATTTTTTTTATTTGTAATTATGTATATTTATTATTTGCATGTTACAGTACGATTCAATCTTAATGGCGGCTCAAAACATCGAACAATCTGATGCGCAGAAATTTTTTTTTAGATATTATCGGATACCTGCGGGATCGTACATTCGCAGCTAACTTCCGAACCGCCATTAAGTTTAATCGAACTGTATTTGTTATTCTCATTTTTTTTCTGACATATCTTAAAAATTCTATACTTGTTCTAGATAAGACTAGAAAACAAAATGTCGTCCAAAACACGTCTATCGTTCTGCACCACGGGTATACTATTACGTCGGTTAGAATACGACCCGCAGCTAACTTCAGTCACTCACATAATAGTGGACGAAGTTCACGAGAGGTCAGAAGAAAGCGACTTCCTGTTGCTAATATTGAGGGACCTTATCAAAGTGAGGAAAGACCTGAGGGTCATATTGATGAGTGCAACGCTGAACGCCGATTTGTTCTCCGCTTACTTTGAAAAGGTTCCAGTTTTGGAGATTCCAGGTGAAAATATCAAAGTATTTTTAAATTGTGTGTTTCATATTTAATTGTTTAAATAATTGTGACTAGTTTTATTTTATGTAGATAAGACGACTTAAAATACTTTAAAAATATGTCTAAAAATATTCTTAATTGGGTATTCTTTTAAAACTTGGTCTTTTTTTCAGGTCGAACATTCCCGGTAGAGCAAATATATTTAGAGGATATAATGGACCGAACTAATTACGTATTGGAAGAAAATGGACCGTATGCAAGAAAGATTAAGAAAGGTACTTCATATTGTTCTAACAAAATAAATTATTATCTTACTTGTATGATATGGATCGGAAAATAGCAATTTAAATAACATAGTAATTTCTCAAATAAAATTTAATAATCTGTGATATAGTCTGAATAGCTATAAGCTGCACTACAAAATTAATTTTATGTTTTATCTAAAAGAGACAACAGTAAAAAGATTTACAATACAAAAAAGGAAATTTAATCCACTATTACATAAATATATTGTTTCTAACACACCATATTACAATACATTTATTTCACAGATAAAGACAAAAAAATCGACTTTGAAACGGAAATAGAAACGTCAGACGTACGTTCAGAAGCCGCTGAGCCGCCCAAAGACTCGATACGAGATGAAAACCTTACAATATCACAAATGTTAGCAAGATACCCAAATAGCAGTAAAGTCACGTGCAAGAATATGTATTTGATGGACGTGGAAAAGGTAATTCGATAAACTATAGTAGAGCCATTTTAATAGGCAACATTTGACAGTTCAACAAAATTCAAGAACGTAACCTAGTAACGACGACATAGAATAACATGATATTTCGTTTTGTTAGAACTGCACATTTGCTTAACTTTTTTCAATTACGACTACATATTTATAATAATAATGACCGATACAAGTAATTTTAAGATTTCATTTTACTGATAAAACCATTCTAAACATAATATACAATTTCTGAATTGAAGAACTGATGTCACTACAATTTTGTGTCAATAAACCTTTTTTCTTTTTAAATACCAGAGACGTTACTCTAAAAATCGAAATCTGACATCTAGAATCGAATGCATTGATTACTTGTGAATAAAAATCATCATAAATTAATAAATTCGATTGACAAATGTTTCAAATCCGTATCGATTAATTCACTTTAATCGATGTTTTTAAGCAGGTGACCTCTCTTCGAAGATAAAATTGATAGACGTCAAATGTTGCCTATTGGCTCGACAATAGATCGGGTTTACGCAAAAAAAAAAACACAAATAGTTTTGTTCCCAATAATATTGTTGTGTTTTATATTATATAGCTTAAAGCATATAGTATTGCAGCCCATATTTTTCTATCTATTGGATTTTTGAATCGTGTTAATTATAATTTAGTTAAATGTTTTATGACATAATTTTTGTTTGTAGTACAAACAAAGAAATCAAGTCAAGAAATGCAAAAATTACCTTCAATTTTAACAAACTTTAATTTTTAAGACGCTTTTTCGTTTTTGTTACACAATACATGGTCAATCAAAAAATTTTTTTTAAAATATATATATTTACAGATAAACCTGGAACTTATAGAGCATGTACTAACATACATAGTCGCTGGAGACCACAGTTGGCCGCGAGAGGGCGCCATCTTGGTTTTCCTGCCCGGTATCGGTGAAATTATGTCGCTATACGATCAACTCCTTGAGAGTCACACTTTTAGTCCAAAGTGAGTGTTTTTCAGGTAATTTGCATTGATATTACGTCTTAAAAAAACGGTTTCAATTTGAATTAAAATAAATTTTTTAGTCAGTGTAAAATAATGTGTCGAAAAAATGCAATTTTTTGCATTATAGGAATCCAAAAGTCATTGTCTAACATTTTTATTTTTTATTTGGACAAAAATTTCCTTATATTTTAGTTTTTACCATGACTTAAAATTATAATTTTACATCATATATTTGTTATATTTGTGTCCAAAATGTTTTGCATTATAAATTTATAATCGTAATGTTTTGCACTATCAAACATAAATTAAAAAACTACTACTTACTATGAAATTTTCAGGTCAGGAAAATATAAAATAATACCGCTTCACTCGACATTATCGAGCGAAGAACAGTCCCTAGTGTTCAAGAACCCGGGACAGGGCGTTCGTAAGGTTGTGCTATCGACTAACATCGCTGAGACATCGGTCACTATAGATGACTGTGTGTTCGTTATTGATTGTGGCCGGATGAAAGAGAAAAGGTAACCATAACTGTATAAAGATAAAAAAAAATATAATGTTACATATTATGTCCCTATAATACACACAAAAATACTTTTTTTATAATGATTTTGTTAATTGTATTGTAAAAAATATATACAGTAGCACCTCGTTAAGTCGAACCTCGATAAGTCAAAAACCTCCAAATCTCGAAAAAATGTCTTGTTCCCTTCCCGTCAAACCCGAAAACCTCCGTTACTTTAACAACTTGCCGACAGTACAAGTATACTATTGTTTCTTAGAAAACATTTTAGGAGTATACGATAATAAATTTATGGCTCACGTAAACACGTGTTTGCATTAAGTTTCTAATGACGAAATTATCGATTCAGTAGCTCAGAAAACCGATACTAATGATTAAGATGACATAAAAGACGTGAATAGTACATGCGCTCCATAGGTTTCCATCAAAGAGGCAAGAACCGCATTGAATACCTTACGAAATTTTATAGAGCAAACCAGTTTCTCTGAAGAAGTCTGCAGAAGAATTTTCTGCTCTTTATAGATAAGACAATGCTAGAGAACAACCAAATTATCTAAAGCAAATACATAATAGTTTGTTTAGTCAATTTAGATTTATAAGTTAAATATTTAATTTTTTTTTGTTTTCTCATAGATATCTCAACGTAAAAAAATAATTTAGATGTAAGATACTATCACTGTTTTCTTTTTTAATTTTTTTTTTCCAATTAATCCTTGTATTGTCATAACATGTAACCGTTTTATTTCGCATGTGGTGTTAGCCTTTAAGTAGTTATTACATTTATGTAAGTTATTTTGTAATCTTTTTTTCTGTATGTTTGTATTGATGTAAATAACTGTTGGCTGACCTTAAATAAATAAATAAATAAATAATATAATAAATACTTTTTTTAATGCCATATTTTTTATTTTAAAATGATTTGAAAAAATGTTGATTTGTAATAAATAAAAACATGTTTGTCACCTCTGCAAATTGAAATTTATAAGAATAAACCTCAAACTCTTTATGTCGAATCAAAATCCGCCTAAGTCGAAATCCTCCATAAGTTGAAAACTCTATAACTCGAATTTTTTGGCGTCTCCCTTGATATTCGACTTATAGAGGTGCTACTGTATTTACATCGCTGTCATGTTTTTCAATTCAATCAATAAAAACGCATGACGACATGGTTGTGTTAATACAAACATTAGTAAGCATCAGATCCGGGCCACTGTCGGTATTTCACCGGGCAGTTTGGCTAGTGATAGGTCCTTAGCACGCGCAAGTACGTTGAATGAAACAAGCATGATATCATTAATTACTAAAGTAACAATATTATTAAGTTGTGCTGGATTATTTGCTAGGAATACTGGCACCTTACTCGCACTATAAAAATAAAAAATAATATTATAAAACACTACATACTTATATAATACTAGAGGTCCGCCCCGGCTTCGCCCGTGGTACATATTTCGCAATAAAAGGTAGCCTATGTCCTTTCTCGGGTATCAAAATATCTCCATACCAAATTTCATGCAAAATGGTTCAGTAGTTTAGGCGTGATTGAGTAACAGACAGACAGACAGAGTTACTTTCGCATTTATAATATTAAGTATGGATATATGAATATGTGACCAAAATAAATTTACTACATATTTATAATTTTTCCTACCAGATTCGAATCGAACCGCAACATGGAGTCCCTCGAACTGGTGTGGGTGTCCCGTGCGAACGCGTCGCAGCGCCGCGGCCGAGCGGGTCGTGTACGGGCCGGCGTGTGCGTACACCTGTACACGTCGCACCGCGCCGTACACCTCGCCGCGCAGCCCGTGCCCGAGATGCACCGCGTGCCGCTCGAGCAGCTGCTGCTCAAGCTGAAGATCCTGCCGCTGTTCCAAGGGATGCGCGTGCACGAGGTGCTCGGTGAGTGGGGACACTATTACATATAGATACACACACACACACTCATCTATAATATAAAACTCAAAGGTGACTGATATAGTGATCTATCAACGCACAGCCCAAACCACGGACCACCAAGGACGTATCGGGCTGAAATTTGGCATGCAGGTAAATGTTAGGACGTAGGCATCCGCTAAGAAAGGATTTCCCGAAATTCTTGCGGGAACGGGGAAAAACGGGGATGCACGTACAAAGTCGTGGGCGGAAGCTAATATTACATATAGATACACACACACACACATATACAGGGGCGTGCACAGAGTTTTTCGACAGAGTAGGCAGAAAAATATTGTAAGTAATGATATTAAGTCATAATAACTAATACAGCAATATTTATTTCATATTGCTGTACTCATATTTGATTGGAGATACCTATATACTTATATAGTATTCCCCAAAATAATGAAAAAAATATTACAACCATAGGTTCAAAGTATGATAAGTAGTGTTCTATATTATGAAATTAACTTTACCTTTGTGTATTAAAAAATTGATAAAATATAATGACGCTGTGAATTTTATTTATGGATATTAAATATTTCTTAGAGTTTCGTAAATGGTAGGGTAGGCAGTGTCTTTATGTCTATATATATACGCCACTGTACATATATACACACATCATACGTATACATATTTACACATAAACACGCGACAACAAGCCACAGACGCATATATATATACGTATACGCACACGTGCGCACGCACTCTTACATTCATATATTCAACGTTTATATTGAGAAGCATAATATTTTGCTACTTTATTTGATAGATGGTCGAATCAATAATTCATTTCTATAACATCGTGTCTTTATAAAATTTTATTATAAACATTAATATAACATAACAACATACATAATCGTGTTAATTTTAAAACTGAAATGAAAAAAATAATTCGATTGACATATTTATCCAAACCTTACCATTTATAATCCATCAAAACTATATTCACTCACAAAACGCCCTGTAATTTCCAGCGAAAACCATAGAGCCGCCAGAGACATCGAACATAGATGGCGCTCTATCTCGTCTCCAAGATGTCGGCGCGTTAGACAAGGGTTTCAACCTGACTGCGCTTGGAAAGCATTTGGCGTCACTTCCGGTGGATGTTAGGATTGGAAAATTAATGTTGTTTGGCGCCATTTTCTGTTGTGTGGACTCTGCATTGACTATGGCCGCGTTCTTGAGTCATAAGAGCCCGTTCGTCGCGCCGTTTGGTAAAAAGGTGGGTCAATTTTATGTGAATATAATATCAACTTAGATGTTTCGGTAAAAATAATATATTCAAACATTACGGATGATCTAAATGTATAAATACTGCCAGAAATAGTCGCCAGTATAAAAAAATTGCGAAAAAATGAACAATTTTTGTAGCAAATTCATTTAAAAATCTGAATACGATTCATCCAAATATTAGTTTTGCGTACATCAACATTACCATTTTTATACAGTTTTTACACTACCTAAATTAAAACTGATTTATAATATGTTATTTTCAGACGGAAGCAGATGCTAAGCGACGTGAATTTGCATGTTCTAACAGTGACCAACTAACTACATTGAGAGCATACAAAGTAAGTCAACACTCTTTCTCTTCATTTATTTTGAAGTGAAACGATTTTGGTATCTTTGAATTGCCAAAGAAGTTTCACTTCTGACACGTGTGCTCTGCACACAAGCTCTTTTTTATTTAAATTGTTGGTTTATTACTAAATAATAAATTGAATTATTTTCAGAAATGGCAGCTAGCCATGAAGTCAAGTACTCACGCGGCGTTAGTATTCGCAAATGAACACTTTCTTTCGCACAAAACACTATTAATGTTGGCTGATATAAAACATCAGTTGCTTGGTTTATTGGCTTCGATCGGTTTTGTACCAGATATGCCCGCTCTGAGGAAGAAAATGTGGAAGGACTCGGTTGCAAGGCTTACTGGAGATGAGGTAGTGTTTTTTAGTCATAAATTAAATTAGCTAGCCTTCAAATGCTTTATAAATTAAAATTTTCAAATAGGTATTAGAAACGGGTAGCCGAAATGTCAAGGCAGCGCCCCTGAATGGCAAGGACGCGGGTTCGAATCCCGTCACGAGATCGAAATTTTTCTATTCTTTAAAAACGTATATTACATTAACTATATAAAAAAACGAGTCCAAAGCAAAGTTATTGTGCTCCTAATTGTGGATAAAATAGTTTTTAATGTGTATCAATTTTTCTTCAGTTACCTATATACCATTATGTCTTATAGCAGTCTTATTTCGAGCGTGGAAAAGTGACAGCGCTATATAGGTCATCTCATGCTTCGCTTTCCCACACTGGAAATAATACTGCTCTAAGAAATCATGGTAACTCCCGTGGAATTTGATAGATCTTTATAAATCCTTTTTATTTTATACATAACAATTTCTTATAATATAAACAATACTAAAAAATATTTATTTCGTTACTTAGGGCTGATTTTTCAATCCTTGGTTAAAACTTATTCATCGAATAACTTATTAAACTACTATTTCAAAAATGTATTCTAATTGTCCATATTTGAAAGTTTACAGGTGACATTTTAAAATGTTCGCGTAATACTTTATTGGACGGAAAAAAAAAGTCTACAGGTGACATTTTAAAATGTTCGCGTAATACTTTATTGATTAAAAAATCGGCCCTTAATCAAATTATAATATTTGAAGAATTTATTGAACATCAAACTGAACATTAATTATTTGTTGCAGTTAAATTCGAACGGAGACAATGATAAACTGCTCGCCACTATTTTATGCGCTGCGTTATATCCTAATGTAGTAAAGGTAAGCATCACCACAATATAGTATAAAACAAAGTCGCTTTCTCTGTCCCTATGTCCCTATGTATGCTTAAATCTTTAAAACTACGCAACGGATTTTGATGCGGTTTTTTTTAATAGATAGAGTGATTCAATAGGAAGGTTTTAATATATAATTTATTAGGTTTTAGACAAAGCGGGCGAAGCCACGGGCGGTAAGCTAGTTTATAATATTAAAAGGATTGCAAATCGTACGTAAACGTAAAAATTACTTTTACTATAGCAATAACTGGGTAAAGGCATTTATGACAATTATTAGTCCCAGCAGTGGTAAAAACTTAAATTAAAACCTGTAGTGAAAAGAAAAGAAATACTAGAAAACATTTATAGATATAAAATAAAACATAATGTATTGAAAATAAACTGAACCCTGTTTTTTCATCAATTATGATTATGAAGTAAATCACTTGATCAATATTTTATGCATATTATAATACTAGCTCTGATGATATATACCCTTTAGCCTTCCTCGATAAATGAGCTATCTAATACCGAAATAATTTTTCAAATCGGACCAGTAGTTCCCGAGATTAGCGCGTTCAAACAAACAAACTCTTCAGCTTTATAATATTAGTATAGATTTGCTCATGTAAGTGAAATTGTTATCATTTCTTTGTGACACATAAATCCATACTAATATTATAAATGCGAAAGTAACTCTGTCTGTCTGTCTGTTACTCAATCACGCCTAAACTACTGAGACAATTTGCATGAAATTTGGTATGGAGATATTTTGATAACCGAGAAAGGACATAGGCTACCTTTTATTGCGAAATATGTACCACGGGCGAAGCCGGGGCGGACCACTTGTAATCTATAAATAAACTAATTTCAGGTATTAACACCCGAAAAATCATTTCACATGCAAGTCGGTGGAGCCATACCAAGGCAAGCTACAGCAGATGAACTAAAATTCAAAACTAAATCTGACGGATACGTGTCTTTACACCCGTCTTCGGTCAACTTTACTGTAGGACACTATAACAGCCCATACTTAGTGTATCAAGAGAAAGTGAAAACGAGCAAAGTGTTCATTCGAGAGTGTTCTATGGTGCCTCAAGTGCCGTTGGTGCTGTTTTCTGGTAAGATTTAAATCTGATGGAAAAAAGTGTTATAATGTTAAATATTGACCGCTGTGTATTTAGAAACTATACAATGTGAATAAATCGCGTTTAAAATCCGTTAATGTCATTCTAAATGTATAGTACTCGTATAAAGTCAAACACAATAATATACATCGCTATGTGCTTATTTGTCAGTTCTAATAGATTGGAATATATTGTTTGGAAAAAAAAAATCCCAAAATGATTTTTTCTGAGTAAAAAACACCAGTATTACGTGTGTAATTTTCAAATTTCAACAAAAAAAAAAGACGTGTGGCACTCGGGGACTGCCGCGGTTAAGCTATTGCATGCTATGCCTTCAAGCCACACCTCCGCGCCCGTCGGAGTGGGGAGCGTGAGGTTTTTTCGTTACGGAATTTCTGGATTCGGTCCCCGCGCTCAAGGCCCGCGATAGAAGCTATGCAATAGCTTAATATTTATTTGTTTTCAGGTTGCAGTCTGGTGGTGGAACTTCACAACGGTACATTCATAGTGTCGCTTGAAGATGGCTGGATCATGTTTCAAGTGGAAAATCATGAGGTAATGATTTTGGAGGATTTTTGAAGTGAAAACTTCTTTAGCGGCGTTGGGTATAAAATCTTAAACTCGCGTCAGGACACGTGGCCTGATCGAAAAAGCGTAAGACGGATGGATATCAAACATGCTCAACGTTAATAATCAAGTTTTCACTTCTTTCGGCACTCCCGGAGTGCAACCCGTCTTTTTTTGTACATTAAGTGCTGTAATACTTTAAATTGTAGAAGAATTATTTAATAATACCTGTGCCCTGCGGTTTTACCCGCAATGCTCCACCCCTGTTGGTCTAAGCGTGAATGGTATATAGCCTATAGCCTTCCTCGATAAATGGGCTATCTAACACCGAAAGAATTTTTCAAATCGGACCAGTAGTTCCCGAGATTACCGCGTTCAAACAAACACACAAACAAACAAACTCTTCAGCTTTATAATATTAGTATAGAAAAGAATTAATCATACAATCATTATGCCAAAGTTATTTATTCTCAATACATATCTATTTAGGGCCGATTTTTCAATGCCCAGATAAACAGCTAGATAGACTTTATTCTTCAGTTAACAAAATATTCAATTTTTCAACAGACGAATAGGACGTATCTATCGAATAACTACGTTATTTGAGGAATAAATCTATTTGCCGCTCCAACGGCCAGATAGCGCGCTATTCGACGGTTAGGCGTTTGAGTTGACAACTGATGCGTCAAATTTGGGATATTTTCGTATGTCATAACATAGAGCGTAGAATTATTAACAATTAAACCTCTTTCTATATAATTATTATCAATTAAAATCATATTGAAATTGATGTTTTTAATAGTACTGATGACCATGCCATTGAAAATTTGCCGAACGCTGCCTTTAAGTATGTCGTTTCCATTGTAAAATATATAAATTGAAACACAAATTTAACCAAACTCTTTACTCGAATCAAAACAACAATCAACAATCATAGAAGACAAGAGCAATACAAGACGTGAGTCATAATGACGGTTGTTGACAAATTGCAAGAGTTGACTCTATCCTGCTCTAACCTGACTAATTTAATATGTTTGTTTCGCCACTCCGAGAGTAGAGCTGCCAATATGGAAATATTTGGTCAGATAGTTGTTCATCAAATAAATCACGATTGAAAAATAGGCGAGCCGTTATGAGTTAGATAAATAATTGAATAAATCTATTCGAGGGGTAGATATTAGACTGTTTATCTCGGGATTGAAAAATCGGCCCTTAATAGATTATAGAGATAAATAATATTTACTGCAGTAAATTGACTTAATTAGATTTAAAGATAAATATAATTAATGGATTCCATTTTTATTTGTGGCATTGAAAACATGAACCATTAAAATAATATTTTCACATAATATTTACTAAATATGTTTTTATTCACAGGTTGCAGAAATGTTAAAAGCAATAAGGGTTGAACTGGTCAATCTTTTGGAAGAGAAAATCAACGATCCTTCATTAAATCTCCTGCATTATGAAAAGGGTAATAGGATAATTAAAACGATAGTCCAAATTGTTACTAAGGATTAGTAGGAAATTTATATACCTTGTGCCTTTTAGTATTTCTAAGGTGTGTCTTGTATGTATATGAAATGATTTTTGAGCATTTGATCTGTCCATTCTTTTAAAATGTATACTGCCTTAATAAAATTGTATTCTATGGAGTAAATTATGACTACCTATATATATTATGTTTATGTATATGTGTTTAATATGAAATTTGTAAGAACTAATCTCTATGCCAATATATTTGTCAAATTGTGTTTTATTTGGCAAAAATATATTTTAAATTGCTTTGTTTATATAAAAATCAATTTCAAACTGTTTCTTTGTGTAAATGAAATGAGAATAAACATATTAAATAGTTCTACTAGTTGATTTATTTGAGTTGTTAATTTAGTTAACGTATTAAGTAGTAAAATTCCGATTTATTATGAATTGTATAGCAAATATTTTTATCAGGTATTTTTTATACACACAGTTTTTATGTATATTTTAGTTTATACTATGTCTTAATATAACTTGAATGCTTTTAGTTAAATATTGATCACGTGTTATGTATTTAAATTAATTGTAGTTTGACAATATTGCTAAATAAATTATACGTATATCTCAAACTAACTAAAAGTTCCTTGCAACTTCTTAGCTTTTGTATACTAATGTAAAAACTGTAGATTGTTGTAAATATTTTGTAATGAAATATATTATTTTTATATCTACTGCATTCGTTTCATTTCCAGACCCTTTTTTAATCCCTATTTATTTATATTTGTGTTACAAAATAAATTTTAGCACTCGTACATCTGTACTAAAATAATGAAGACGAAAGGTTCGTTTATTAAAAAACAAGTATTTCTATAACTTATGTGTTATTCTCTATTATTCTGGTACATGGAACAACGTCACTACAAGTATCATCAAAATCTGTTTTGTGATTTTCGCTTAAAAGAGTAATAAACATACGTTCTTACAATATTAATTCGCGTTTATAACAGTAATAATTAGACGCTACGACCAATGCTAGAGGAGCAGCAATGTTGTAACAATTAACAAACCGGCAAAAATATTATCATTTATCAATACTGGTGAAACTGTGGGGCATAGCTAGTACAAATTATAAGTCCAAATATATCATGTAATTTTCTTCTAAATTTCTAAAATTTTATACCTATACGGATACAAATTCAGTCATAGATATCCAATTATAACAGTAAAATACTATGACTTGCTTTAAAGTTTGTATTTTATTCAAAAATACATAAGCTAAAACCCGTACCTAACATCAAACATGTTAACATCACGATACACAGGTATGTATTAGATTTACATACTACATTAATTAACCACACCTTCCACACTGAAATACCTACTCATGTATTTACACATCCAAACTTACCTCAATCTAAACCGTATAATAATTTTACTGAATATACACACACTAAATAAACCGAAAATAAAGATGACAAAAAATATGCGACTATTTTCCTATAGTAAACAAACAATTGACCGCGATTCTGATAAATGGCCGACATCAATCACATTTACCTCGGACAAAACGTTTTGCCGCCAAATCTAACGACCGTCCGTCACACCCACGACCATATATCACTGGAGAAGGAAAAATGGGCCGGCCTGTATTGAATTACCTACAGCTAGTTTTTCTTAAATACCTATTTATATCAGACGTCCTTTTTGTTGTGAGAATAATTTATTTTCCCCTGTCTGAGGTTGAGGTTAAATTTGATTCTATTTTTATCATAATACCTAATATATTACAGCCATGGGCGTAGCTAGCCATGGGCTCAGGGTGGGGCAATCATATAAAATAATACGTAACTAGAAACAGTACCCGAGGTCTTATCCCGGTTAAATTTTAGGTTTCCAAACCTCAAAAGGAAAAAACGGCACCCTTATAGGATCAATTTGTTGTCCGTCTGTCTGTCTGTTTATCTTTAAACTTTTTTCTCAGGAACGCGTAGAGATATGAAGCTGAAATTAATATTAAATACTAATGTATACCGTCCCTTGAAGCTGTGAAAAAATCAAACTTATAAACCAACGCAATCAAAAGATACAGCCGTTTATGCTGTAAAATTTCGCAAATTGCGACTTTCGCAAGGGTACCTACAGGGTACTTTCTGTGAACACAGAATCTTGAAATTTGGTAAGAAGCAACATCTTATATGACAGATAGAAGAATAATATTGTGGAAAGTATAAATTTTCTGTAACAACATATAAACAACCATCGGTGCGCAAGTTCAACTCGCGGTTTTTATTTCATAAAAATGGTCAGAAGGGTCTGGCTGGGAGTTTTAGGGACAACACCCGGCCTTATATCAAGAAATAAGTTAACAGTTGTGTCTTCTAGATACTACATGGATGTAGTTAATATGTAGACTTAGACACAACCAAAAAACCGGCCAAGTGCGAATCGAACTCACGCACCGAGGGTTCTATACAAACATGTTTTTTTTGTTGTTACTTTAAATTTATGCTTTTCGAAATTTTTTTTTATTTGCGCTATAAGAAGTTACTTAATACAGATTCTGGTTTCACGGGAAGTACCCTGTAGGTTTTGTTTCTTGGGACCCTTTCGATTATTGAATTTTTTTTTGCAAATGCGGCTGTATCTTTTTGATTGCTTTGCCTAGTACCTAGTTGGATTTTTCATTTTTTTTCCTTCAAAGGATCTTAGATTTGAGTATTCGATAATGTTTTAAACAATACATCCACGCGTTCCTGATAAAAAAGGTGTTGATAAACATATGTTTGGGGCTACTTTATTATAAAGTTTAGCTTTCTATAAATAGGTACAATAATTTGATTTATTAATTTCTTTTTTACCATGAAATATAGTTTAAAAAGTTTTTGGCCAATGTCTCAAAAACTATCCACTTTGGGGCAAAAGTTATTAATGTGACCTTTTTTGTAGAGAATAAAATTTCGCATCTTTTCTACCTTGTAAACTTTTTCGTAAATCTGAATGTTTTCCATTGCCCATATTTTTTTAGTATAGAACGTTTAATGTACGTTTAATCTTTTTTTTTAGTTTGTTGAATTTGTACCATTATAATACTATGCATGCCTTGAAATTTTATGTTGAGCGTTAAGCTCAACATAAAACGTTCTATAACTCAAAAAGTACGGGCATTCGAAAAAAAATCAAACACATACTGTAGTGTAGAAAATAAAGTGCTCTTAAAAATGAATAGATGCATTTTATTGATTATTATATTATATAGAGTTATAAGCCAATATTACATTGTTCAGGCAACACACCATAAATCGTCTGTGATAGACGTAAAGGCCAATGATGATGATGATGATGATGATATTAGCCAAAAACGATAAACCGGTTCATTAAATAGGCCATAAATAGTAAACGGTAAGTTTAACAAAAAAGTTTACAAGATGAAAAAGATGCGAATTTAATTCTC
This sequence comes from Colias eurytheme, assembly GCF_061535395.1. Lineage (NCBI taxonomy): Eukaryota > Metazoa > Arthropoda > Insecta > Lepidoptera > Pieridae > Colias > Colias eurytheme. The sequence continues at coordinate 7,896,519 of NC_142986.1, read as the reverse complement.
TACAAAAAAGTCATAATAATTTTTTCCCTAAAGTAAAAGAGAGAAATTCCTTCCTCGGAGAAATCGGAGAAAAAGATTGCGTTTGTGTACGCATAAGATAATATCATACCAGCTTTTTGTTTTGATCGCATTTTTTTATGTCTACTGATGACTTTTGAGTGTGAATTTCTTACAAATATTAATTAGTACCTAGATAATTTAGTTTTTCAAATTTGGTTAGGTACCTTCCAGGTCAGAGCCAGGGTGGGGCAAGCGCCCCACCCTGCCCCACCGTGGCTACGCCCATGATTACAGCCAGAATTCTGATGTATACATATAATGGATTAACTACTTTTCAACTGCCTTCAAAAAGGGAGGTTTGGTGTATTTCGGCACTAATATAACTGCTATACTTTTATTATACCGTAGTCCGTAGGTAAAGATGTAAAATCTGCTTTTTTATCTGAATCACGCTACATAGGTATGTTAATGACTGAAAAATAAAATATACCTATATATTACATAGGTATGTACCTACCTACACCCAGAATAACTTTATTGATATTTAATTTTTTATGAATTTGTTAAAGTTAAGACATTTAAAGGTACAAAGGTACGCTAAGAAAATAACACGTCCTAGCTTTCACTAAAAGTAAAAAATATGTCAACTAGGGGTAGCCCATTTTGAGTAGCAGTGTTCCAATAGTGTGGTTGTAATAAAACGCACATGTGTCTCTCGGATACATGTGTAGGTACAGTTTGATAGCTAACTTTTAGGGTAGGACCGTCCGAGTTTCCTACGTTCTGAATACAATAAGGACATGGTTGCTCTACGTGGAAATTTTGTGTGTTATTTTAATAAAATTATATTATATATATTGAGTTTAGTTTATGTTTTTATTCTGTAACATAAATACATAAAACTAAACTAAACATATTTAAATACTTGTTGCTATTATAATATACTTTTTTGTCGATTCGTTAGATAAAAATTCATGAAATTGGTATTTTCAGAAAAGCGACATCTAGTAGTAAAAAGCATTTCAGTCATAGATTTACAATAAATAAGTACTTATATAATTCGACGATAGATGGCGCTGTGACAAATTTGTATCAGAGACATCTATCGTCAAATAGATAAACTACAAATTCGATCATTTTTTTTATTCGATAATAGATGGCGATGTAACTAATTTTTAATTATGCAGCTCTAAAATGCTACTTCTAATTCGAAAAAGATTCATTTCATTTGATATAATTCAGTGCAATAGCATGCTTAAATAGAAATAAAATATTTTCATGAAATCAGTAGTTTCTGAAAAGCGACATCTAGTAGTGAAAAGTATTTCAATCATTGATTTACAATAAATAAGTACTTATATAATTCGACAATAGATGGCGCCCTAACAAATTTATATCAGAGACATCTATCGTCAAAAAGATAAACAACAAATTCGATCTTTTTTTTATTCGATAATAGATGGCGTTGTAACTATTTTTAATTATGCAGCGCTAAAATGCTGCTTCACATTCGAAAAAGATTTATTCAATTGAAATAATTTGTTAGGTAACAACAGCTTGATCGTATTACTTTATTGTTTAGATTTAAGGAGTTAACTGCTGTTAAAATTAGTCGTCAGTTTAAAAATAAAATAAAATTCGTGTCTTATGATTTAACATTATAAAAGTGAAATAACATCCGTAGCGATTAGCACACATCATCTTAATAAATTATCAATATAATCATACGCTCATACAATATTAACGTATTTAGAGTATTTCCACACTGATCAAACCATACAAAAAATATAATCACACGCGCCTTATCCATGTAATTCTAAGCCCAAGCCGCGTACTCGTGTCAGCCATTTTAAATCGTATCACGTACGGGCCGACGCGTAATTGGCGCCATTTACCGTCCCTGGCCGACGCTTCGTTACACGTTTTTGGCCCTACGTCCGCTGAAAACCAATATCTCGACTGTAATTTCGAAGGGTTAATGGTTAAAACTATATACATAATATTATATGGCAGCTTATCTTAAACCGTATTAACGTTTAGTTTTGTTAAAGATTATTGATTTTTTTATTACCTATCTGTTTCATATTAAAATATTATATACCTAACACTACAAACAACTTTATAAGAGGATGAGATCCTTAATTTATAACTTCGAAGTTCGATTGAGTGAACCGATTTTGATGATTGTTTGAATTCTTTCTTCTATTAGTAAATAGTTAATTAAGTAAAATTACACAGTCTGAACACAAGAAAAATTATTGTAAAACTTGTTCTAGACATTGTTAGTTATACTTATAAGTTATAACCTAGTAGGTAATTGTCATGTGGCTGATTCACATGCTAAGTATACATGCTACCTACGGCTGTGCTACGGCCTACGACGCTGTAGCCGTTCCCCATAAATTTTTATCAATAGGTAATTAAATGCTGTCAAGTTTTATTTTCGTTGCCAAAGGAGGATGGCCACATATGACCTGAATGCGAACATTAATCATCGGTGTATCAAAAAATAGTAATTTATGCGTGCTTTTACTAACGGGGTCTAACTTATTTTTTTCGGGCCGGGAAAATGTTATGTATTATTAATAAATAAACTCAAATTCATAACATTGTTTGAACGCATCCAAACGTCTTTCATTTTTACCTGTGTCATGCGTTTCGTTTTCACAGCGCAGCGGGAGTTAATTAGCGATTACGTTTAAAAAAATACTAGAATAATAATATATATTTCTTTGTTTTATTTCACCTATCATATTTAATAGCAAAAACAGTAAGAAAGATATAATTTATAGATTAAAAAAATATTTTTTGCCATAAATACATTTAATAATATACCTAAAATATGTAAAACGGAACGTATTTTTTACCGGCATATACAAAGGTTACATACACGGTTAGATGACTCATGACACATGACATGACTGACGCGTAGCTGAAAAACATGATTTTGTTTATTATTTGTCACTACAGTGTTGTATTGGCTTATATAACAATCAAATAAATAACATAGGCTACGTCGTCCACCCTTAGAATTTAGTTATGGCTGTAGGTATAGACCGGGAGATACTGACACAAAATTTCGAGTCATTTGTAACAGGATGGCGGTTCTACAGGGGTCTTAACTCTTAGTACGCAATGATAAAAAGAAAAATGATGGTGTGATCGCTGGTATCGGTGGTTTAGTCGCGTGGGCGTTAGCCGAACTCGTCGGAAAAATAGCGAAAGTCAAACGATTTGTAACACAAAAATATTAGTATTTACCGATAGCCCATAAAAAAGAAGTGGGCGGTAGTGTCATGCCATACTTTTCCGGTGTGACTTACAGCCCGCCATACCGACGCGAATATGTTGATTTAAATAAAACAATTATTCAACCATTTGTACCAGGCTAACTTTTGCACAGGTAACCATCGTCGTGCAGCCATTTACGAAAATCGCCATGCCATACTTTTCGGACGATTCCAAATGGTCGCCATACCGCCGAAAATCTGCAAAAAAAATTTATTTCGCCAAACTTTTTGTACCAGTATTGCATTTGGATTTTTGGAGAGTATTTGATAAAATGTGACCATTATTATATTTGCCATACTTCTAGTAGGGGGAAAAAGTGCTGTCATACTTGAAAAATTAATTTAGTATTAATTTATATAAGTGAAGATTTCCAACACCTAGATCTTTGAAATTTTGTATTTATATTCTTTGATCCTCAAACTTCCAGGAAAAATAAGTGCCATACTGTTACAAATCGTTTGACTTTCGCTATTTTCCGACGAGTTCGACTAACGCCCACGCGACTAAGCCGCCGGTACCAGCGTTCACACCATCATTTTTCTTTTTGTCATTGCGTACTAAGAACCCTGTAGAACCGCCATCCTGTTACAAATGACTCGAAATTTTGTGTCAGTATCTCCCGGTCTAGTATAACTCTAAACCATATTCATTATATACGTAGCCATAACCTCAAAAATGGCAAATTATGTAAAAATTCTAAGCTCCACCACTTTCAAACAATATATTTGCAATGTGGGATTGCTAAGGGTGGTTAGGCGAACCATTTAAGCCCTATATTAATCATGGTCGCGACATTTCATAGTCAGGTCTTGGTATGTATGGGCAGTGGCCGATGTCCTTTAATTTCAAATTTCTTATTAGTCTATGCCCAAATAAAATAAAATTATTTAAGTTGTTTTGTCGTAACTCGTAACATACCTATATTATACTGACACATTCCAATGTACCTACCTAAATACGTAGATCATCTGTACGATAATATATAAATATATAGGTAGGACTATCCACCCAAACGATAACGGCCATTTAGCCATAACTACATTATACCCTCACAAAAACCCCCATTATCAGTGTCCCTGATTTCATTCAGTAAAGCCGAATAAATCAACGCAAAGCCGAAATACGCCGATAAATTTTGTCCCAATCCTGGTCATCGTCGACCCAAAAGACGTTATAGCGCTAACCCGGCTTGGACCTTTCCGCTAAATAAATCCCTTATCTGCATACGGCAAACCTTTCTAGGGTCCGGCTTAATAAATTCAGGTTGGGTTCGCAAACTTTCTGTTTAGAATTATATAGAGCTGCTAGTTAGTATCTATGTTTTTTCATAATATAGGTAGTCTACTTAGAGAATGTTATTATGTTTTATGAAATGTATGCTAGTTTTATTTAACAAAGATTGAGACAAGATATTAAATGAATGCTCAAATACATCAATATCATTATTTTAAGTTCCAATAGGTACAATGGCTTTAAGATTGTTTTCTATAAATTAAAGGTTTCAAAGAATAAGAAATAACAGCGAGTTATTAATGAAAATAAAAAAATCTACCTTATTGCTTATTCTTATAGGTACGTTATATGAAATTGGTCACCGCATTTATCATCTAGCGAATTTTTTTCATAAATCTGGCCTACATCTGAATGCTCGAATAAAAACCGTCCTTAAATATACACTTTTAGTACCTACGTATAAGAATTACACCAAGAATAAAATCGGAATGGTTTTATCAGCTCTAGCGATATATTTCTGGCCTGTTCATTTGAAGCCGCCGACCGAGGCTCGCGAATCAATAGTAATTCTGTGGGTAATCCCTTGTCTCCTTGAAAAATACATAATTCAGAGGACAATTTCATTTCACGTTAAATAATTTTAAATTTACGACTAATTGGCAAGCGGTATTTAGTAGATCACTTTATAATTCGTTTGAAATCGAATAAAGGAATAGTTAAAAGTATAAAAAAATTGTTTAAAAAATAGCCTTTACTCCTTAACCATTTCTTACGACTTTCAATACGTGAAGACGTATCGCGGTTTTTTCCTATCCAATTAGGTAATATTTTCAAACGTAGACGCTTTCTACTGATCCTTTTGAGGTACCTAGGCAAAATATTCTTCTTCATGCAAAATATTATGCTAAACCGAGTTGGTTGTAGGTAGGTACTTTATTTAACAAAATATTGATTGACACAAACTACTTTTTATAATAAAAAAATCGTTTATCATAGTTTTAGAACAATTCGAAAATTTACAATTCGACTAATTACAGAATGATAAATCTATAAAAACGATTCTATTAACACGGTGTTTTATCCCTAAACGTATTTTGAATATTATTAACCCTTAGCTGGTATCGCCTTTTTTGGCAACACTACCGGTATCGTGGGTCAAATTTTACCCATACCAAACAATCTGTTGTAGAACGTTGATTTTTTATAATTTGTATAAAATATGGTTAGTTATGAAATAAACAAATATTTTTTTACAAAATTAACTTTGTTTAATTTTAGAATATAAAAAAAATATTATGTTTTACACGCATTTGTAAATAACCTTATTTTTTGGCACTTTTTGGTTAGTGTGAACTTAAAACATAAAAAAAAATAGAAATGTAAGAAAAAATTTAAGTAAAAGATATTTATGGCACTTCTTATGTCTTTATAATAACAAAAAAATAAATTACTTCTGAGATCAGCATAAAATAAAAAAAATGACAACCAAAACCAAAATGACTTCTGACTGACCATCTTCTTCGCTCTCATCTCTCGTATTTTCTCTTATTCTCGTATTCTCCTCTTCGTTTTCACTGTCGTCAGAACTTACTCCAAAATACAAGTCACAATACAGTCTTCTGAGCAACTAACAGGTTAGGGACTGTCTCGATCGTCGTCGATGATTTCGTCGTCACAAAGTTGGGTTATATTTGGTGTCCTTTCATTTTCCGATTCCAAATCATCACTTAAGTCGTCTATATCAACTCCTCGATTTGTCTGTCGTTCAGAAAGCCGCCATTATAGTACAAATAAACACTAAAACAAAAAAGTACGTAATTACACTCAGTGAAAAAAGTTACTTATTTGGTGTCGTGGGTCAAACGTGACCCAGACAGCTACTTACCTCCACTCCTAAGATAGTCCCAGCGCTGCACTTCCACCCCCCGCCGCAGCTAGTGACGTACTGAGAATACGTAGAAGCGCACAGTCGTTGCATAAATATTAAAAGAATTATAACCGAAAATGTTCGCTTCTGGGTCAAATTTGACCCACGATACCTGCTAAGGGTTAAAAGGGTTGTGTCGTGTCCCTCCCATACCAATACCATTTGCGAAAAATGCTATTTCTTTTGCTCTTACACTAATCAATATTTCTTTCTCTTTCTATACGCTGACCGCTTGACCATTGGTCGAACGCACGTTCCACGCACACATATACTATAGCATTGCATAATATGTGTATGTGTATTTGTTAATATGTGCGTGTTGTGTCTATGTGTGCAGACATGAAGGGAGGAATTTCATTTTAATATTTTTGTCTATGTTCGAACCATGGACGTATAAAAAAAGACGAAAGATTAATAATAAGTTTCTTTGCGCTTTGTGGTTACTATTTCGAATCTAGCGTTATTTCGAAAATTGTGATTTGGTCCTCAGGAGAGTCGTTGGATTTGAAGAATCATGAAATTATTTAGGAAATTTATACGAGTTGGTATAAGTAAGTATTTATAATTTCAATAGTGATAAGTACCTAAATAAATTTAAGTAACATAGTAGGTACCTTTTTGTAATTTATTTGCGTGATATCGACGAATAACTTTTTTACAGATAAACATCAATTAATCTTCCATTTTAAGTTTAAAGCAAGACTAATTTTTCTAAAATTTGCGTTTATTTTGTATGTTTACTAATTTTAATAAATAACTCAGAATTAATAGGTACCTAAGTATCGACACAAGATACCAGGGTAGGTATCATAAGATATAGAATACGTTCCGGACTTAGGTAACTTTAAGGGACGGCTGTTCCAACTGATACCCTACAGATTTCCTCCCTTTGTCCCTACGAACCTCTGCTTCACTAAAATATAGTATTACTGCTGTTATTGAATATTTGGGAGCTGTAATTTATTATTGGTCGAAACAACTACTTTAAGGTAAGGTAACAAATTGTATAAAATTGTTTATTAATTTATTTTTAGGGTTCCGTAGCCAAAATGGCAAAAACGGAACCCTTATAGTTTCGTCATGTCCGTCTGTCCGTCTGTCCGTCTGTCCGTCTGTCACAGCCGATTTACTCGGAAACTATAAGTACTACAGTGATGAAATTTGATGGGAATATGTGTTGTATGAACCGCTACAAAAATATGACACTAAATAGTAAAAAAAAGAATTGGGGGTGGGGCCCCCCATACATGTAACTGAGGGATGAAATTTTTTTTTTCGATGTACATACCCGTGTGGGGTATCAATGGAAAGGTCTTTTAAAATGATATAAAGTTTTCTAAAAAACATTTTTCTTAAAGTGAACGGTTTTTGAGATATCAGCTCTCAAAGTCGTAAAAAGTATGTCCCCCCCCCTCTATTTTTATAACTACGGGGTATAAAATTCTAAAAAAAATAGAGGTGATGCATGCTAATTAACTCTTTCAACGATTTTTGGTTTGATCAAAGTATCTCTTATAGTTTTTGAGATAGGTTGATTTAACTGTAATTTATTATATTTGCTGCTACGGAACCCTTTGTGCGCGAGCCCGACTCGCACTTGGCCGGTTATTTAATTTTACGGACCGTGTTACAACTATTAATCACAGATCACTAAATTGCTACGTATATTGGCGTATAAGTGAAAATGAAAATTACATGGAAATGTCTTCGTCTACCTCAGATGTAAAATTTATTTAACAAATAGCTTACCAGATGATAGGGGCTCATACTTAGTTTATCACAAATGTTACAAGTAACATAATTTTTCCGAATTCCAAGATAATACGTACAACAAGATATATCTATGAGAAACCAACATTCACACTCAACATAGTTACCTACCTACATAACCAAATATTACGTTTTTATCTCTAATTGAATAAACAATTTAACAAAATTAAGGAAAGGCCCACAACGATTTATTTACCTAATATATAAGCAAATGACGTAATTTCTGGTAACCCTGATGTGTTATGTAAGGCGGGAAATTGCTATATTATAGAATAGCCGGTATCTCGCTTATATCTAGCGTTACAAATGTGCTACGTCGCGGAACTAACCGTTACTTATCGTGTGGAGGCGGTAGGGTTGCCATCAATTCAGTTTCTATAACAATTTTGAACTAAATAAGTTAAATTGCAATGTGCGAGGATGATTCTTAAAGTAAAAGTAGGAACACATATTCTTAAGGTAAAGCGAGTGCTTATCTAGTATTTGGTATACAGGGTGTCCCACTGTTGGTATACTAAGCTCAAAGTAGGTTATAGTTTTGCATACGCGGAGTACGTAAAAAATACTTATAAAATTCCAGACGCATTTTTTTTTCAAATAGATGAATTCTTAAAACTCTATGTGTACACCCATAACAAGCAACCCGCCCAACTTTGCCACCAGTTTTCATAGACAAAATGCTCACATTAGAAAAGCGGTCTACGCCGCGCCGGCTGCGCGAAGCTAGAGAAGAAAACATGGATTTTCAGGAAAAATTTAGCAAAAAATTTTTGACATAATTTTGTCGTTTAAGTATTTTTTACGTGATCAGTGTATGCAAAACTACAAGTCCCTTCGTGCTTAGTATACCAATAGTGGGACAGTGGAAACCCTGTATAATGTTTGCAAAAATAAAAGTACCTCATTATTTTTTATTAAGTATGCAGCTATGCTATTTTTATTACAACAAAGAAACATTTCATTGCAGCAGTTCCCTCTTTAAAATTAACACAGATAAAGCCATCAAGTGTCATCTTTATTCACGAAATTATCATATTGACACCTGATTTAAACACTATAAAAGATTATTTATACAATATGAATACGCGTTCAATTCGTTCTCAATTACCATTATAATCGTATCAAGTGCATTACCCTAGTTTATGTAAATACCTTTACAGCATCCCTTGTATTTTTGATCTCCTTTCATTCTGGCACGCGTCAAACAGGTCAGTATGGTCAAGCTCCATGATACACTTTTCATCTTACAAATATATTCAATACAAGGGGATATCAATAGGTGTGTGATCTTTGATCTCTACAGCATCCCCTTCTTAATGTAAGTGACCAATTGGGTCAAATTATTGGGAACAGGTTTGACAGCATCCGTGAAGGGAGTGTGAACAGATAATGGATTTAAAATTATGTTTATATTAAGTACGGGAATTAGAGTTTGAAATAAAAAAATGTGTAAATTATTGGATCTTTCACACAAAATTGAACCAATTTATTTAATTTTTTTTAATAGCTTATTTATCTTTTCTAATTTTATCGAATTTAAAACAATACTCTTGTTTGATTTTCTTTTTCATTAAAAACTAACTAATTATATAATTTGTAATATAAAATAAATAAATATATTATTAACTTACAGGTGCCAGCCCTACAGTTACCATGTTACAGTTAAACGCGCCATATGTATGTTTCAGGCAGTGACCAAAGACCGCTGCTAGAGCGGTCGCACTCCGGACCGACGGATATGAGAGGAACAGCGAGTGGAATGGAGTCGCTCTTTGTTTACATTTGGTGATATTTTTTGAAAAGGATGTGGAGAACTCCCTTATTGATTATAGAATATAGTATCTAGTTATTTCTTGTACTGAACATCATAGAAACCTATAGATTTAAATATTATAATGTTCGTATAATAATTTACTTTAAGACTTAGTATGCACCTATAGCAAAGCTAGAGTTAAATGTCATTTTCGAAACTGAGTAGTTAACTACTTTAATAACCATTTCATACATTTATTTCAGACGTATATTTATCTTATTTTGTTGGCAGTGACGATATAATAATTACAGTAGATACCTAATACGGGGATTTTTTGACATGTGGATGTCTGTCACAGACTGTCAGAAGGGCGTTGGTTGAAGAAAAGGTGACAGTGCCAGAAAAATCTAAATATTGCTGTTCCTTATTTAATTACATGACATTCAATAGATTTGATAGCACCAATGCTCCACTCTATATCTTTCTCTGTGCCATGTCAGATCGTCCTCACATTTAACAAGCTGATCTTGAGGCGACCCGAGATGCTGGACTAATGCACGGAATATTTAATTATTCAGACATAACACTGTTTTAATATCGTTACTTAGCGGTGTGTTACTAATATTTAATGCTGTGTTTAGTGCTGTGGTTAATTCCTGTATAGAATCTAAAACTGAAACGATTTAATAAGAGTTTTGTAAAATTTGGAGCTTGCTATTGTGATAAAATGAGCGAAATAATAAATAGTTTGGAAAATCCAAAAGTGCACGCCTCATAATTTTTTTTAAAGCAGACTGTGTCTCAAGCAGACTGTACAGTATTACACGAGTAGAAAGACTCCAGTCTATGCATGTTACCTCGATTTATCCAAAGCATTCGATCTTGTATCGTACGATATTCTATGGGGTAAATTAAGGAATGAAACTTGTCTACCTAGGGAAATTGTGAAATTGTTTATGCATTGGTATAACAATCAAAAGAATTTTGTAAGATGGGCAGGCTCTCTTTCGGGGGAGTATGGGCTGGAATGCGGGGTGAGGCAGGGGGGGTTGACCTCCCCCATGCTTTTCAGCCTGTACGTCAACCGACTGATCGATGAGCTCAGCAGCACCGGCATAGGGTGTCATATAGATGGAGTCTGCATGAATAACATCAGCTACGCAGACGATATGGTGCTGCTGAGCCCGTCGATTGGTGCCTTACGAAAGCTCTTAAAAATTTGTGAATCCTACGCAGTGGCTCATGGGCTCAAATACAACGCGAAAAAGAGTGAAATAATGATTTTCAGGCCGGACAACAAGCGATACACATTTGTTCCGAATTTCACTCTGAGTGGTACAGCTCTAAACAAAGTCGAGCAATTTAAGTATTTGGGCCACTGGGTCACCGAAGACCTTAAGGATAGTGTGGACATTGAAAGGGAGCGCAGAGCGCTGTCTGTCCGATGCAACATGTTGGCCCGCAGGTTTTCACGGTGCACGGGGACTGTCAAAGTTGCACTTTTTAAAGCGTACTGTCAGTCCTTTTACACCTGCAGCCTGTGGGTTAACTATACACAGCGGACATACAGCGATCTGCGCGTTCAATACAATAACGCGTTCCGGGTGCTGATGGGGCTGCCGCGCCACTGCAGCGCCTCCGCGATGTTCGCGGCGGCTGACACAGACGGCTTTGCGGCCATCATGCGTAAACGGTGCGCATCTATCATGCGCCGCACGCGCGACAGTCCCAACACCATCCTGCGCGCGCTGGCGGACCGGTGGGACTCTCCGATGCTGGCGCGCTGGATACGGCTGCACGCAGTCGTTTAGTGATTTACCGCCATCATCGGGAAGTCCACCCGGACCCGCCACTTTATGTTTATTTTAGGTTAAAAAAAAAAAAAAACATTCTTTATTACTAACACTAGTATGTAAGCTCGCAATTGTACTAACACTATATGGATGTAATCTTAGGATGAATCTGAAATAAATGATTATTATTATGTTTCTCATTTCCATAATACTCGGGTACCACCAGAAGGACAGTACCCGGATCTTTGGAAGGCTTACGTGGGGACACGGATCCAACACGCAGAGGCCCTTTCGAGAATTTTAATGTGTTGTGGGACACCAGCCGCAGCCTGCCCATGACTGCACTATAGAGATACAGCCCTGGGCAGTCCGCGGCCGATGTAGGACTATTGCAGGGTATGGAAATTTAATGATTGGGCTATGGATTGGGATGCTAAATGGACTGGTACTGAGGACTATGGGAAACTATGGCACCTGCCTTTCTACTAAAAGAAAGTAAAAATATGTTGGCAGGTGGTGACTCGCCCTCTCACTGTATGGGCCCCCGAAATAGGTCGCTGCAATAGTGCGACAAGGGGGCAACATATTGTGAGCAGCTAAGGGTGGAGAGGCGTCCCTGGACTTTAAACTACGATCACGCGCTCCCTGAGGGTCCAGCATCACGTGCCCACTCGCCACTTACGCTTCGCATCCACCCTTCGAGCTAAAAGCTCTCGCGACTCCACTCTGGCCGGCCGGTTAAGGCAAGCCAGAGGTGGGGGTCCTGTCCTCGTCAGGCTTCACTCCGACCGGCCGGTGAAGGCGAGCCGGAGATGAAGACAGGGGCCTCCCCCGGGAGCACTCGGTTCCCGCGGGGTCGCTACTCCCCGACACCCCGCCACAAGGTGTCCTGCGGGTTGACTAATTGCACGGGTGGAATATCTATTGTCACGTAGACAATAGATATTCCAACCGTGGGCGATGGGGTCGTCACATCCCTACGCCCTTATTATTATTATTATTATTAATTATTATTTTTGTTTATTTAATAAAAATTAAACCACATCGAATCAGACCCTGAAAAATGAAAGGGTTCTATTCCTGAGCATACTCAAGCGTAAGAGAAAAAAAAAGACTCGATTAGTAAAGTATTTCGGTCGCTATCGTGTTAACAAGAAAATCCTCCGCACATACAGACACACATCACGAAAAAAGTCAAATTTTCGTCAGCGCCATCTTGGATTATAGTTTTGGCCTCATATTCGTTAATAGCTACCCCAAAAACCATGAAAATGACACCCATGACGAAAAGATGTAAATTTTTTGTCGGCGCCATCTTGGATTTTAGTTTTGACCTCATATTCGTTAATAGCTACCCCAAAAACTACCCACATTTGCAAATGTGATTGCTACTTAGGAAAAGTTCAGATTTAAAGATATAAGTAGGTAATGTGACGAATTTAATTTATTTCATTCCGACTGTTTCTCGGAATAACATACATTTACTAAGAATTGCATACAATGCCGGTTTTAATAATTATATTGCCGGTAACATAATATTATGTATGATAATAATTCTTAAAAAAGTATTTTATACATTTCTTAAAAAGCTTCGATATTGTATACAATAATACAATTCATATTCAAATTGTTGTAAAATAGTCACACTTTTTTAAGTTGGTTGAATACACTAAAATACTTATAAGGATCGTACCTACTAATAAAAGTAACAAAATGAATTTTTAAAGTTCCCAGTAATCTTCTGGAATCAATTTCAATAAAAATATAAAAATTCACTTCAAAAAAAAAAAAAAAACATCCGAGTTTTTTTTGTTTATTTAATAACAATTAAACCACATCGAATCAGACCCTGAAAAATGAAAGGGTTCTATTCCTGAGCATACTCAAGCGTAAGAGAAAAAAAAAGACTCGATTAGTAAAGTATTTCGGTCGCTATCGTGTTAACAAGAAAAAGGATCCGCACATACAGACACACGGACGTCCAAGACAGAACTTTTTTAAACTGTTTTTTTAACTAGTTTAAATAACAAAAATGACATCAAAAATATCATGAATGTTAAAAATTGTGTTTTTTCTCAATATGTGTGTGTATGTATTATCTTACAAGTGCAATGTATGATACATAAAGACATTTTAAGTTTGAAAAATCAGATGTTTTGCGCGAAGTGACAGTAGTACCCACCTCAACGCTTCGCTTATGAGGCGTGCAATACTTAAACAAAATGAGCAAAGACTGCGTTGAAATGCTTATTTTTTACAGAAATTAGTGCGATTTTTATAGTATAAAGAATAAAGATAGTAGAGAAAGTAACTCGACTAAACTAGCATAGATACTTGCAATTCGTGTATGAATAAGATTTTTAGAGGTCCTCAAACTAATTACGAATGTTACATGTAGAGCCAAAAGGCTCTACAAGGCTAACGTTTTAGAACTGTTGAACTGTTTTGGAGCGATTTTTAACATTCTGAATTAGTATTGACTAGCTTTTCGCCCGTGCTTTCAAAGAAAAACCCGCGTAGTTCCCGTTCCCGTGGGAATCCCGGGATAAAATCTATCCTATATGTTAATTCAAGTTACTTTCTATATATTGTATGCTAAATGTCATAGTAATCCGTTCAGTAGTACTTGCGTGAAAGAGTAACAAACACACACACACACACACACACATCCTCACAAACTTTCGCATTTATAATATTAGTAGGATAGGCAATCAATACTTGGTCTCTGTAATGTAGGTACACCCATACAACATAGAGCTCAATTTTAAATGGTTTTTCAAAATCGTGTATTAAGGGAGAGTGTATGTATTATTCTTGAGATGTTCATGAAATATTTACTCGCCCGACCAATAGTTCTGAATCATAAACAGGAGAGAATAAAAACTTGGTGTGACCCTTCACTGAATTATGAAAAGTATACGAATATATGATACTTTGAGGACGGAGGTGGTATGGTTTGGTGTTGTGTTGTTGATTTAAAGAATGTTGTAGATAAATCCTTTAATTATAATTTATGATAGCATAAAACGTTATAGCTACATAAAGATATGGGTAAATAATTTACGAATTAATTCCATAACAAATTACTTTTGAACAACATACATTATAGCATTCATTATTAATTAATCAAGGGCCACAGGATATACAAGCTTATACAGATCATGTTTTATCCATACTAATATTATAAATGCGAAAGTAACTCTGTCTGTCTGTCTGTTACTCAATCACGCCTAAACTACTGAACCAATTTGCATGAAATTTGGTATCTAAGAGATATATTGATACCCGAGAAAGGACATAGGCTATCTTTTATTGCGAAATATGTACCACGGGCGAAGCCGGGGCGGACCACTAGTTACTTATAATTTACTATTAGTAGCCTGGTAGAGATCACTCTGAAGTGATAAGGCCGCCCCGTTACACTTATTAAAGCTGTAACTATGAGATTTAGTATTTACTTTTAAATTTTATAAAAATAATGTGTGTAATAAAGTGTTTAATAAAATAATAATAAAACGGTTTTAATTACGTTGTCAATATATTTATCGCATATTTTTATCAACCAAAACGCCAACGGGTAAAATATTTGTAACGAAAGGAAATCATAGCTTATTGTACCATACTCCTACACATACACCTACACTTTTAAATCCTTTTATATGTATAACGAATTACTAGAATATACGTAGGTGACTGAAGAAAAAGTTCGAAGATTTATAGGGATTTTTTTCGTTTTCACGGTCCATTTTGTTTATGAATATAACATGTTGTTTTGCCCATCCAACATAAAGGTATATCATAAAGAATATTATCAGTAAGAACATATTATATCTGAATCTTCTTAACGGGGAGATAGGGTGGTTGGTTAGGCGCGATGTAGATGTAAGTTTGGTTATAAATATTATTTAATACTAGAGGTCCGCCCCGGCTTCGCCCGTGGTACATATTTCGCAATAAAAGGTAGCCTATGTCCTTTCTCGGGTATCAAAATATCTCAATACCAAATTTCATGCAAATTGGTTCAGTAGTTTAGGCGTGATTGAGTAACAGACAGACAGACAGAGTTACTTTCGCAGAATATGCAAGAAGATGTAAAAGCATTAAGTTTGTAACTAAAATATTATATTAAGGTACTTAACATTGTGTGATAAATAATTTTATGTTATGTATATATTTTGTTCACTTTGAAATATTTTATTTTAATTTAGGCTGATATTTTTCATCCGTATTTTACATTTTTTCAGGCGAGATTATCAGTCTATCACAGAAATAACCTTTCTACACCAATTTTAGTTTAAATACTGTAGATAAAAATATGAAATATCATTTTCATTTCATTTCATTAAATTCAAAAATACTTAAGTACATATTTTTATATATTATGATACAGTTCCATTGAGCGTTGTTCCTTATCTAGGTAAGGGGGTTTGATTCAAGAAATATCATAATAGGGCGGCACTGAGCGGCGGATTTACAGAGCCCGTCTCGCTACCTCTATTTTTATTTGAGCTGGGACCACTCGGTGAATATACTGTTCGAAAGAACGTTAACGAAATTTTGACATTTTTTAATTTTCATTTTTTTTAGTTACCTACTAAAAAAACTGGGTATTGATAAGATTGATATATTTTGACGTCAAGTATTTGTAAGTTTGTTTTGTATGATAAACAAATCCAAAAATGAACACAATAAGTATATTATATTATTTTTAGAGATTTATTATTCCTATTTTTCAGATTCTATTTTTATAAGTATTCAGATATTTTTTTGTACCTATTGATTTAGAGAAGCTTATAATTTTAAATTATTGCAGTAAAATGTCCAAAATAAATTGTTACATAAGTAATAAGTGGAATTTTATGGCTTTTACTAAAATAATGTTAATTTATTGTCTATAAAAGTTTTTATAATTACTCATTGGGCCCTTATTATTACCGAACTATTATGATGACTTAAATTATTTTATGCTTTTATATAATTTATATAAAGTAGCTAATGGTCCTCTTTCTTATGTCATATTTTCATTGTTTTTTTTTTCATCAAGCCTTGTTGGACTAAATTTTAGTCCAATATAACGAAGACAAAATGGATCGAAATACATCAAACACGTTTTTTTAACATTCATAAGTATATTTCGATGATATTTTCAGTGATGACATTGTGCTAAAAGAGCCGTAGAGCATTATTACCGATAAGTATGGACTGCGAGTGAAGATCTTGAATAATATATTATTTTCGTATGTAAAATGCCCGATTACTCCCATCCAAGAGATTTTTGCGGCGCATAGAAGCTCCTTTATGGCACTTTATACGTTTTGTTCTTAAATTTTTGTTATTTTTCGTGCGTGAGGACGTTTATATACGTACGAGTATGAAATGAAAAAAGTTTCTGAGAACTCAACTTGTATTCTACTTTCGTTATACGTCTAGTGAAATAGAAATGTACCTAGTTCTTATTACGAATATATTAATTTTGCCTAGTTTCATAAGTTGATAACATACTTCTTATTCATATAAAAAGATATGAAGTGGCATTATTTTCGAGATAATAATTTATGAGATAAATATAGAATTTAGGTAATAATATATTTATTAGTTTATATTTGTGCTATTTTAAAAGAAAACAATTTTTTGATTATGTTAATGAAACTATTGTGAGTAAGTAGATATATACCTAATTTTAATTATGATGATTAGAAAAAAAGATTCAAATACCTACGTATCCAAAAACCATGTATATTAAATAAAGCTCTATTAGGTAGAGCTATCCATCTAGCTTCTATTATCGAAAACAACCAATATTACAAGACATTTAATTCCACGACCTAGCCCGTTCATTACCCACGGGTCACTGCGACCGAAACAAAAAAATAAAAGGCGGCATAAAAAGAGGTATATTATTTTATTATCTCAACACAGCCAGGACCGGTAATATCGACGTATATAGATTCGATTTTCTACGTGAATTCGTTTGACGGCCTTCATAATGCGACATATAAAACTGGGGACTTACGGACCCCGAAACCAATTTCGGGTTATGACCCAACGACTCTCTGATAATATTCTCGGGTTATTAGGTACGGATAGGAGTTTTTACTATGGCTATTTTTTCCCTGAAGCTGGATTATTGGGAGGCATTTTACGATACGTAGTGGCTTACTTTTGTTTTACAGCATCGTATGTTCGTGAGCTGTTTTGTGGGATGGATTCTTTTACTGCAGTGCTATAGAGTATAAGGCTAGTACTATCATGTGTTTGAATATTATGTGAGTTTATATTCAAAATTTTGCTTTAATTTAGAACCAGACTTTGTAAATCAAACATTGGTATAACATTATGACACATTGTTTACGAATCGGTCTTTATACATTTTTTTAGGTATTGTACAATATAGATGATGGTCTCCAAAAGGTTTTCATTTCGCTATCGCAAACAGATACAAAATACTTACACTATAAAAAATGTGTATCGAAATACGAATTTTGTTACATTGTTTAAAATATATTTCACACACAATTTTAAGTGCGGATAGAACCTTCACTCTCACGCAAGACAGACTAGCCATTCTACCAGTTATCATAATATTATAGTCGACTCCATGTTGCGATCACGTAACATTTGAAGTACAGAGTCGATCGACTACGACCAACAATATTGTAAAGAATATCGTTAAGCGGTATACGCTATACGTGACTATTGTACGGAATGTTTATTTCGATGTAGTTTAGATACACCTTTGTTTGTAGAACTTCATAATTTTGATAAAAAAGGCATAGGTTAAGTATGTAGAGTCGTTGAATATCCTCAATAATGATAATGTATGGACATCGGTCGCCAATTATTTGTATTAAATTTTATTACGCGATGATCGCTTTGGTTTCCTCGGTCGGTTTGGATTCCTAGAAGTCTTGAAAATAATGCTGTATTTTGTAATTCGTTGTTTTTCAATTTATGTAATACTTTATGAATCACACATTTGCAAATGGTGGGGTAGGTATAATAAGTTTAAATTAAAAATAATAAACTAAACTATTTGAAAATTAAATTATATTATAATATACTAAAATTAATGCCAGGTGACTGATGATTATCGTCTGATTTAAAATAGAAATTGTATGAATTTGCAATATAGAGAAATTCGTTTTCAAAAAACTGTTTTCCAACCGATAGGTTTTAATATGAATAATGATTTGTGTTCAATCCAGTCCCCATCGGCCGAGTGTATAGGCCGGCTTATATCTTTGGAAAATCTTATAATCCTTGCAAAAATCACACGCTCGCCCGCACTAGCAGTGGATACGTATGGTAGAGATTTATAGTTGCTAGAACCGCCGAGGAATATACTTGTAAAAGTATTTAAAAAAATTATAAAACTTGAAATCAAGTGTGTCGGGTGCCCTCTGAGTTAGAAGAGAATTTTAATAATAAAATTGGTCATATTATACGAGTCGGACCGGCGAGTTGCAAACCAAACCTTGTGTTTTGGTTTGGAGGTTTTAAATAATTTATTTAGAGTGTGTGGCACGAGGCCTATGTAGGATGAGGAGGCCATGAGGCCGCGGACACACTGCCCACGCCTTCTGACGGTATTATTGATGATTAATAGTTAAAACCTTACTGTACATCATATCAAGTATATTTTATTAAACATAATACTACTTATAACAGAATAAAAAAATAAAAAACATAAGTCCGATCACCTGAAACCATCATAAAGTTAAAGCACCTTCCAGTAGATATTGTCAAATGATCTCAAGTCATAGAGATTTTTTATATATTTTCTGATACATTTCTTTTCGAATGCATCTTCAAGGGTGATATTATTTGCGATAGTTCGTTGATTCGCTGAGGCGTTATGAATATAGAGTGTACTTTAATAAAGTACTTCGTCCCGTACATATTGCTTAGATTTTTTGTCTCTATTTTATTCGTAGAGATACAATCAAATGGTGAGTCTTGTCAGATGACATTTCATATGAATTGAATGTTTGATACTGTATTTTGGCGACACATCCAAATGGGGTAGCCGGTAGGCGGTTCTTTTTTTTATAATATTGCCAATTTATTTTCGTCGTTCATCATAGATTGTATAGGCAATGAATATAGATAGATAGTATATCTCTGCTTAATAAAAGGACTGTACTCCCAAGTTTAATTTTGTCAAACTTATAATTATACGAATACTGAATACAATAAGTTCAGACAATAATTTGTATTTAAAGAAATTACAAAGAAGGGACGACGCATGCATCGTCTTTTTGTTTTGATACGTCTAGTAAAATCAAATTACATCAATATTGATGCAGTATGCGAGCTGTCATTTAATATTAAAATTATATAAGCGTATCGAATCACCCCTATGCACTATGGGCGCCAAATGGACGATTTTTTACATTCAATTATACTTCGTCCCCAGCTAATGTTTTATATAAATTGGACTATCTGGCCCTTATAAATGACGTCACAACATGGCGGGTGTAGGTGGAATGTCATTGCCATTTGGAAAAAAGATGGCGGTCGTGTGCATCTAATTACTTAGTAACGTGATTAATAGGTGCCATTGTTCTTCTTTTTGGTATGTGTATTTTCTTTTGATTGAATAAAATTCGCTCGACTGTCGAGACAAAAATGTATAAGTTTTAACTCGAAATTTCAAGGACAGAACTTTAGTAGGTAAATTAAGTCCAGACATATCAACATACGTTTTATTTTAATTTATTTACGCTCGTAATTTTTTTAATGTAATGTAATCAACCTTTCTTCTAAGTATAATATTAGAAGTAGAGCTTAATTTTTAACGTTAAAATGGAATTATAATTGTTGAATCGCATTTTAGCATTCTCAGAATGAATTACATATTACCTTCCTATACCTTCCTACTTAATTACTGGGAGAAATTGCCAGACCCTATACCTATTTACAGGATTACAATTATTCAGATAAACATTTTTCTATTTGATAATTTGTAACGACTTCTTTGTAAACTTGTACGTACTAAATTACCCATTCCGAAGCCTGTGTAGTGATAGATACTAAAAAGAATATAGCACAAAGATATTGCATAAGCCTTTCATTTAAATAAAAGCTGATCGAAGCAATAAGCCGACCACACACTCGTCCCGCATCAGATGCAACGGGATCAACTGAATGCCGTTTTTTTATTCAAAATAAGTCCTTAAAAAAGAACCACCCCAGAAGCCAAATGGCCCAGAATTTGTTTAAATTGTCACGTACAGATACCGCGGTTATACAATCCCTTGACGGTGGATCTCAACATTCAATTTGTTGATTTTTTGGTGCTGTTTTGCGCGTTTTTCTGGTTGTCTAGTGCCTGGAGTCTGTTATATATTATGTATTTCTTAAAAGTCATTTTTATGGTTTTGTATATTTTGTGTAAGATTTGTCAAAATTTTTTGTTTAAATTTTTTTTTGAAAAAACTTTTATTTTGTATCATGAAATGGCTAGAATGTTTGTTTATTTAGTGCCTTGTGAAAAACAGCGATGCAAAAATATAGAGAGAAACCACAATTTTGTGTAAACACATATAAAGCTTGTTCTAAATTTGTACTAGAATCGTTCACACCTAAAACCTCACAAACTGATGATTTGCTTGTAAACGAATAAAATTGAGAATCTCTGTCCTCGCCATACGGTGAAGGGTTAAAAATGCACCGTAGTGCCATAAAAAGTTCGTACAGATATCGGATTTTAAATTTTAAAATGTGCATTGTATTGAACTGCAGGGTTCGGAAATCGATTGGTCCTAGGGACAAAGGGTTAACCATTAATAATAAAGAATCATTGACGCGACAGCTTGTGAGCGTTCGTTAGTGATGGATATAGATACGTAACGTATAAATTATAATGTTAACTATGTTTTGAAAATTATAGCGGGATGTTCTAAGGAGCATCAGTATGGGACAGGTGTCATAAAAACCTATTCATCCCAATTGCGATTTGATAAAGTTATTATATTGAAGATATTCATAATTTCTTTGTTATTTCCTCTTATGGAATGAATCGATCAGAATGTATATTAACACTAAATAAAAAATCTAAACCAAGACATACATATTACACAAATAAGTACCTACACTTGAATTGAGAAATTTATGTTTTTCAAAATCAAAATCCAATTTTACAATCTCTATAAATAAATGTGGTTTAATATTGAAAATTTTCAAATATGAATTCTAGTTTTATTACTACCTATTCCCCTTGTTTTTGCTAAGTACCAGCCTACTTTTATTATTTTAATTAATGTTAATGGGTGTAATTTACGCCCATATGTGTGGCATACCGTAAAATCATTTATATAGTGATTGAAGTGAATAATTTTTTTATTTATATAATTAAGATGAGTGCAGATCTCCAACTGAGTTGTAATTCCGATTCTATTGGTACATGATGGCTTCCAACTGAGATTGCACCGAATTGTGTGAGGGGTAAATAAATAAAAATCCTTTTTTATTCTGTGGAGTTTATATATGTTTATTTTTTAACCCATTAAAAATAAAAAAAAATCTCTGATGTGTTTGAAAGTAAAATTAATAGTATAATCAAATCTAACAAAATGCAAGTCTGATATACTGATAAAGCAGTCAGCTCTATACTTGATTAAGATATTTTTGTTATAAATAAAATTGGAAAATAAACACAAAAGAAACAGTTTATATTTATACACAGTTAGTATTTATATAAGCTTTTATGGAATATTCCAAATTGCTGAAGTTTTAATATTGTTTTTCAAATTACCCTTAGATAGTTCCTAAAATTAAATATGCTATTATTCCTTTCATTCAAGGCTGAATTCCTTCAGTTTACACGATTTACTAAGCTATAAGAAAGCGTCCATATTCCGAGGAGTCTATCAATTTTTACATAACACGCATAACGCGAAATAGCTAGTCATGTTCATGGCGACAACCCTATATTGGTTTCGTGTACTATAATAGCAATTTTCCACAACCCTTAAACAGAACATAACATCCATTGCTGTGTTTGTAGAAATAGTGTGCTTTTAACCGTTAACATAACAAGCAATGTATCTCTACCATAGCGATCGCGCAGTAAACTTTTAACCCTTCAATGCGTAGGGCTCGGTCTGTATTGTGTGTTACATTGCGGGACCATTAATCAGTCTGCCTTAGAATCATCAATATAACATTACGTCCAAGCACTCGATACGAATACGCAGTATCGATTATGTATCGATAATTCGATTATAACTCGTATTGTACGGAGGTTGTTCATCATGCGATGAAAAATGACAACGTCATTATCTAAGCAGATATGTAGGTCGAGTTTCAGTACGCTTCTCGGTATTTTTCGCTCTAATCTTGAACTGTAATCTATGAAGATTAGGTATGTAAACTATATCAAGATATTTAATAATCTTATTAATTAATTAAAAGCAAGCAATATTTACCTGATAGATTAAAAGATTGTCTATATTATTTACAAAACAATTTGACCCTGGAATTAGCCTAATAAATTACCCAACGATACCTGAAAGTAAACATCGTATTTCTTATACAGCAATTTCATTAATCCCATACCATAATTACGTAATAAATCACGTAAAAAGTCACGAGACGGAGTGACACACCGTCCAGCGTGCATTAGTCATCCTTGTTGAGAGGAACCCGGTGGGAAATTAGCGGCGAGGTGCTGAGTTTGCAGGGCTATGTTTGTAAAAACAGATGTTAGAAAAATTGATAATGTACCGGTTAGGGCTGTCACAATTTATGATTGTTTAGAAAGTTTGTTTGCAATGTGTGATTAAAATGACAGTAAATTTAAAAGTGTATCGAAGCATAATTTAACTACTTTTTATTTAACACAATATTATTGTACTAGCTGCAAGTAATATGTTGCTTAAATACACATACGTTTAATTAGTCAATCAGTGCATAATTGATATTTAATTTAGAAAAAAATGAATAAGAAACTTTAAAGTTAACCCACAGAACGCCATCTGATCGCAAATTGTTCCCACACAACGACAAAAGAGTTAAAAGACCCATCTTCATATCTAATTTCCTTGAAAGCAAAATTGGCGTAACATTGCGAAGGTATTTCTTTTTATTTTTTGTCGTACCACTAACCCTTTTTTACCGGTGCGTTTGTAGTTTTTTTATTCTTTTTCAAGCGCAAAGAAAAGGCGGTTAGTTTATATCCGGTTTCTTTTGACGTTCGAAGGGTTGACCGATGTTCTGAATGAGTATTAATTATTTGAAGTGGGATTTGGTACTTGAGTAGTTGACGTGTATTGTAGGTGGCCCATTGTTGTGTTGTAGAAAAGCCTTTTATTACAAGCTTCTTGAACCAATTTGCTAATAGTTAAATGAAAGCATATGAAGTACAGAAGTCTTGTATGGTCACGAATGTGTGTTATAGTAGAAAGAGTTAATTAATGGTTGAGACATTACAATTAAAATAACCAGTTTTATAGTAGTTATTAATTTTCCTTATAGCGTATATACGTTTACACAGTTTTGAATGGTCATTCATTGTACCCGAGGTCTATGTGTTTATGTTCATCAAGCTTATTACAATTAGTAAAAAATTTAGCTTATGAAGTTCAATATAAAATAACCAATACACATCTCATAGCATAATTGAAAAGTAATCACCCAGAATCTAATTATATTTGAAAAATATATTAATAATTACGGATTATTAGTAATAAATTTACGACGTCTACTTAATAATAGTGCATCAAAAATTGAATAGAAAGCCATTAATTTTCACACCTCATGAGCCATCGTGAGATCGGCTGTCATTAAAGAATTGAAAGAGAAATAATTTCACGCGAATCATAGAGCATCTGCCGTCACCTGCGCTGATTGCC
Organism: Colias eurytheme; assembly: GCF_061535395.1. NCBI lineage: Eukaryota > Metazoa > Arthropoda > Insecta > Lepidoptera > Pieridae > Colias > Colias eurytheme. The sequence goes on along the minus strand of NC_142986.1, from coordinate 7,871,898 downwards.
CTTCAAGCGATACTCCCGGTCTCTTAGATCCGTGGCGGATGTGAAAGGGTTACCTTTTGTTTGAATTAACAGTTATATTAGTTTCTTAGGCCAGGTGGGATGCATCTTCCGCGTTCTCACGATGTTTCGCAGTGCAAGGGGTTGTGCAACTGTGTTTGCTCAATAACGGGTGAGCGCGTGATATTATAGGGATAACTGTACGTTTTTTGAGTTGAGAGTGTTTGTAGAATATTGGAAGAAAGTAAGGACGGCGAGCTAATTCAAAAATAATTACGTACTTTAATGTTGAGACATTAAAATAGTAAAAGTAATTATTCAATGGACACTATAGGTATTTTAATTATGTGAAATGACAATGCTAAAGTTAAGTGCTTAAAGTTTTATGAGTGAAGGATGTATCTAAGGTAGATACTAACCTAACTAAATACTCAAATAGTAATCGTGCATCATTTAAACCCTTTTTGAGTATATTATTAAACGTGCATATAAAATATAAATAAAATTTTATTGGAACTCGAAAGATATGCGTACAATTGACATCGAGTAGGTCATGCGAAATTTTATTCAAATAGTCGTCGATGTGAGGACGTGACAAACGTACGTAAGGAAAGCTATCGCTTATTGTGCATTATATTTTATATGCATAATAACTGCACGATGGCGATGTGTGAAATAATATAAAAAATAATGTTGGTACAGAAAGTTTAACTGTAACGGAATGGAAGTTTATGGCAGCGGCAACGGGTTAATTTTTTCATAGATTTTAAAATTTTAAATAACATAAATTTTTAAATGCGTCTTTTAATGTGAGAATGTATTAAAATGATAAGAATAGATATAAGAATGTCATAAAAGCACGAAAAATTGTACCGACGCGGACGCATTAACATTAGTGGAGAATAAGTTGAGTTCAATAAAATCATTTTTATAACACAACATGGCCGTTAATTCTTATCATTGTTATTCTTCAATTCAAGCTTTGCTTGTTATGAAAATAGACACAATAAATTATTATTCTATAGGTTTTATAATTTTCACAAAACATTCATTCAAAATTCAAATTAAGAAGCACACGCAAATTCCAGAACTTTCTGGATTATTCCAAAATGACGTCACAATGTAACCCGATAGCCGAAACAAGTTGTTTACCCCACAAATGCTATTTACTGTCGAATCCGCGGTCCATTGCCGGTATCACGTTGCCAAATATGTCTAATAGAATGTTTGATAACGTAATGTATGTCTGTGCACGACATCTACGATTGAATAGATGCTTTGTGGATGCTGGGTTGACACGTGGTTGTTATTTGTTAAAGTATGAAGCTGCTGCATGGAATATAATTAGGTGGGGACTAATTTTATGTTTAAAAAAAATTAATCAAAATATTTTTTGTATATTCCGAATTGTCAATACATATTTTGATTGTTAGTGTTTTACAAAAATACAAAGTAAAAATTTATATTATACAATTCAATTTTGTTTAATCTAACCATATGGACGTATAAAAAATTATAAGTCCATGAATCTAACTTTTAGTCAAGTATATATTTTTGCACGCCTCATAAGCGAAGCGTTGAGGTGGGTACTACTGTCACTTCGCGCAAAACATGTGATTTTTCAAACTTAAAATGTCTTTATGTATCATACATTGCACTTGTAAGATAATACATACACACACATATTAAGAAAAAACACTATTTTTAACGTTCATGATATTTTTGATGTCATTTTTGTTATTTAAACTAGTTAAAAAACAGTTTAAAAAAGTTCTGTCTTGGACGTCCGTGTGTCTGTATGTGCGGATCCTTTTTCTTGTTAACACGATAGCGACCGAAATACTTTACTAATCGAGTCTTTTTTTTTCTCTTACGCTTGAGTATGCTTAGGAATAGAACCCTTTCATTTTTCAGGGTCTGATTCGATGTGGTTTAATTGTTATTAAATAAACAAAAATAATAATTAATAAATATTTATTAAAAAAAAATTATGAGGCGTGCACTTTTGGATTTTCCAAATTATATTTAAAGTTACAATCGCGTGTATAAAAACAAGCAGCGTCTGCAGACCTTATCAGACATCACAGTTTCCGTGTACAAATAGAAAAAAACTACAGAACGCAAAAAAATATACGAATAGGAAGCCATATTTTCACCGACCTCCACCCCACATCCGAACGTCCGAACAGATAATCTAACTTTTTTACGCCCCCTGGCCTTATTACCTTACCAGTTATCTTGACCCCTGGTTACCCATACACAAGAGAAGATCTCTAGTACAGAACGTCTCATTGAAATAGTAGAGAGGTCTTCTTACACTGGTTACGTGTGTGGGGGCGTTAGTAGGGAGAAAAAGGCAGCAAATCATTACTGACAGTTGACCAAACGGGGTGACTGTCCCCTAAAATATGTATGAGGTTTGCGATGCCTGTTATGGTGTCCGAATGTTGATAAGCCAAGTATTGGGGACGAGATTGGATGGCAATAGGGGAACTGGAGTGAAATTGTTTGAATTTGTCGTCTTACGAATGCAAAAGTTTCGGATGGTATGAATAAGTATGGGATCTGTTGAGTAGCTTGGTGGCTTGGTGTTCCACTTCTAAACATATACCATAGAAGCTATTAAAATAGATTGGGTAATTATGTATTTTATAAGTTCAAAGTAAACTTGAAGAGGTTACAAGTATCGAGGATTTCGTAAATGAAAGTATTTTTTATAATCAACTAGCGGTCCGCCCCGGCTTCGCCCGTGGTACATATTTACGTTTTCTCTACATGTAAACCATCCTCGTACTTCAAGGAATATAATAAAAAAAGAATTATCGAAATCGGTTCAGCCGTTCTCGAGTTATGCGCTTACCAACACATTTTGCGATTCATTTTTATATATAAGAAAGAAGATTGAAAAATAGTGTTCAACATAATATGGCAATATAACAACAAACTAGACACATAAGTTATCATTTTATTAGATGAAAAAGTGAATATTAATTATACCATATTCGTATTCATCTAAATAAAAACAATATTTATAATGGATTGTAATGTGAAGTGATATGTGTATGTGGTATTTCAAAAAACTAAGATATCGAAGTGATTATAAAATATAAAATAAAATACGTAAATGATTTTACTTAGAAATCCTATCAAACCAATTAGTGAAAAAGCTATGGCATTTGCAGAACATCGCACATTGCACATTAAATTACATTGCAATTTAATGTCTACAAATAAATCGTGTGAACTAAAAAAAGTTCACTAAACGTTTTAACAAACGTCATTGTTGCCACAACAAAATATCTAATCCCTTTAAATCCGAGAAATAGGATTTTTTTTATAAAAAAAAGGTTTAGCAAAGCGGCTCGTTGACTCTCGCGAATCCCTACAATGGTTGAAGTGACAAAAAATATTAGTTTTTGTTAGTGGTGTTAGCTACCGGTGTAGTAAAAGTGATTTGTAGTTTTGTTCTTTGTCAATTTGAGTTCGATTTTATTGATATTTTTTGAGGGCAACATTTTGAAGTTATGATATTGATAGTTTTGTATTGTCTGTACTTACTACGATAGGATATATATTAATGTGGAAGAGGAAATTTGGAATATAAAATTTAAAATTAAAATTAGACTATGTTTGCTTTGCAAAACGTCTATAAATGAAATTCAGATGATTTAGACGTAGTTTATGTATTAAATTATCGTCGTCGTCCCAATAAACAACAACTTTTTAATAATCATAAATTAATAGAGACACTAGTCATACAAATAACTGCTATTTTTTTTTCTTTTATGGCAAATTACCAAAATTAATCACATTTAAACACTTCAATAGTATCAAAGGGTAACCCTTCAATATCTATACAAATATAATTAGAGCCAAACAATATATCAAATAAATAGTTTCCCCAAAACACACCTATTTAACCCCATATTCGTATTTTTTGCGTCACTTCACAACAAAATAATGTTTTATGGTGTCAAGGGCCAATCGGTGTGAAATATCCCAAAATACGAATTCACATGACCCCAAATTGGTACATGACCTTTTGAGTTTTATTGTCAACTAGATGACCTAGTTGATAGTTTAATAATTAATAATATCTCTAGATTATTAATACAATTTTCTTTGTTCTTTAATAATTTTTATATTAAGTTAAAATTAATTGAAAAGTGACACCGACATAGTTATGTAATATATTTGAATAATTAGGTAAGGAATCCAATATAAAAAATGTAAATTTCGAAAGAAAACCAATAGTAATTATTCAAGATGCATATACTCCACGATCTACCTATATCTACCACGAATAATAGATACATACCACAGATACCTACCTACATTATATACTTATCTATACTTTATTAAAATCAACCCTTCCGCTGCGCACGGTCTAGTTTTATTATTTGATTAATTTGAATGTTGCGATTTTTGCGTACCTGATCTATAACAATGGGTACCGTACATTCAACGTATAATCTATTCAATTTTTGCATAGGGTCCCGGTTTAATGTTTGCCTAGATTATTGGGGTAAGGAGCAGATGCGTTAGTTTTGCATTTGAATGATGCATGCACGCTTTGAGACTTTCAATGTTGCATAATTTTGGCGGAATTAAAATTGAGGTTTAGGATATTGGAATTTTTAGTATTCGTGATACAAAAGTACTCTTGGTGTTATAGGTGTATTTAAAATTACACTGATATTTGCCTAATTTAATTTTCATTTGTAGAAAGTCGTTATAAGAGTGAAAATAGAAACAAAATCATCTTTAAAGTATAATTCAAAATTGCTTATTTCATTTACCTAATGGTTGTACGTAAGATACCTCCAATATAATTTAATGTTACATATATTTAATATTGTGAAAAATGAAACATGTTTGGTATTCTGTACAAACTTTCTTACCTACTCTTACTACTAAAGCATTTGATATAACCCGCTACCACTTAACAAAGTCACTGCAATTTTACAAGTAAGTACCTCTTCACTTATCTTATAATCTACAATTAGCATACAATACATGCAAATTGGGCGAGTGATTTCAAAGCACATGTCAAGTACAAAATCATTAGCTTTTGTATCTTATCTAAACGTAGATCAAATATACTTGAATTAAACAATTTAAAGGTTTAGTGGAGGGTAGTGATTATATTTTTAAAGTTCTAAATTGTATGTATTTTATTTACTGTAGAAAAATCTATAGATTTTTGGTAGGGTATTAGTTATAACTTCAGGTTATAATAACAATTTCAGATTTATTTAGAGCTTCCTTTACAATTGAATCGATAGTACATTAGCAAAATTATTAATCAATCACGCTTCAGTTAAAAAGTATCATTGCAACGGTTTGTTATTTCAAAACTGATTTATGGCGAGAGACAAAGTTAAAAGCGAATAGGTACTTTTTTTTCTTAAATATTTGTGTTCGCAACGGGTGTTTTATTTGTGTCAAAAAATTTCGCAAGGGTCGTTCAGACAACGGTAATGCGTTAAAGGGTTTGGTTATTACTATTACTAGTTATGTGAGCTAGTGTTACTATTGTTATATAATGAATTATTGGGTCGGGATGTTTCAGGTACATTAAGTAGTGAAGGGTTACGTTGTGCAAAAATGACAGTCGAAAAATTCACACGTGAATGTGCAGTCAGGTAGACTAGTGCGGAATTTAAAAAATTGTTTCGTTTTTAAATTTTTGTGATATTTTTAAAGTTAAAGGTACTATGAAGTTTTGGATAAATGTTGAATTTAAATTTATGTGACACCATGGAAGTTGAAAAACTTGTGAGTATTACAGTTTATTACTAAAGCTATGCAAATTCTTAGATATTACAATTTGGTAATTGTTGTAAAACACGGTATGTAAAGTACTGTGACTAAGTACATATTTAAGCATAATGTAGTCATACCTTGTTCACTCCCTCGCCATAGATACGGTTTAGTCAAGCATATACGGTTAAAACAGATTATAAAAATTAATCAAACTCGCCTAACGACCACGCGCACAACCTTCGTAACCCAAAACCCGTCTTAAGCTTAACCCTGTAATAATAATTACACCTTTTGTGAGTTAACCCCTTAACGCGCCCGTAATTCTTGCGCTACCTGACCCCGCTGAGGGTCCTTTCTTCCCGATCCTTTATCGAATTTCTTTGCGTGTGCGCAGAGTTCGATCGATCACCTTATGAGCTAGTTGTGTGACGGTTTAAGATGGTATACTTGTAAGAGTGCGGAAGTTGTGCGAAAATGTTTAATTGTTAAATTCGGTGAGTTTAATTTGAAGTCTTTTGTGATGTTTCTACGTTTTCATGTGCAAAATAGTGAGTGATTATTTTGTGCAATTTAAAAAAAAATTAAATTCATAGTTATCCATATTTTGTGTAATATAAGCACCTAACAAGTAAGATTTACAGCGTGTGTTATATTCTGGTAATATTCTAAGAAATTGCAATTTTCTACTGAATCATCCATTATTAAATCTCTTCGCAATATAAGTGACTATATAATGTAATAGTAAGTACGTAGCTCAATTTCGGCACGTCTATTTTTAAAACTACCGCGTCACAGTAATAAAAGCCTCTCAGCGACGTCGTATATTACCAATAATTTTATTCATGCGACATGAATAAATGAAAACGCGCACATGTCAACAGTTTTTCACGAGACAATAAAAGAGGCCGGACCAGTGAAAACACGAGTGTCCTCGCAAGAACTCCGTATCCAGGGATGATACGTTGTTATTTCCAACATATTCCAATATATTATTTTTTATTGCCCTCCCCGTTGGAGGTAGGCGGGAGTCGCGTCATGCGTGATATTTGATATAAAGTCGGAACTCAACTTCGTTATGCGATATTCCTTTTTTCAAAGGACAATGGCTTCGCATCGACATAACATATTCTCGGGAAGATAGTGGATATTTTTCTTGATCCACTCGGATGGGTCCAATTATTTTTAACATGATGCTGTTTTCGGTATTTGTTAGTTCTCCGCGACGTGGCTTGTTAGTGTTGTAAATGTACTATGTTATCACAAATTAACGTTTCGTTGAAAATATTTTGGATTTATTGTTTTCTGTCTGTTTATGCAAATGTGTATTTTGAAGCAGACACATTGCAGTGAAAATATCAATAAAATTATGATTATAGTTTCATATTTAAACGGCTTTTAATTGTTCATTCATGAGGTCACCAAAAAATTAACGAATAATTTTTAAATACTTATTGATAAAAAAAATTAAACTCCAAATACTAAGTTGAATTATTGTTCTTACTCAAAAGGTATCTATTATTACTCTTATTCAAAAGTAAACGAGTACACAATATTAGACGTCATAGAAAACTCAGCTAATAATAATATAACTATACAAAGTCCAGTACCACCCGCCATGTGTGCTAAAATCCCCAATACATAAGCAAAAAAGAAGGGTTGGTCAGTGCCCCTTTGGTCCGCCTCGCTGGACGGCCACGGTCATAACGACCGGCCCGCGAGGGAGGGTTGCCAAACTATTTATTATTATTAGTCTAATATACCATTACATGTATTTTTCGATAGAATATTGGTTTTGGAAATGTTTATTGCTGTATTTACGATAATTAAATTTTAAAAAGAATTTGGTTACTTAAAGCTTAACTTGCAGAACTTGTTCTGTTTATTTTAATAACATTACTGTTATCATTAATTAAGCGTGAAAAAAAAATCCGTTGTAAGTTTTGAACAAGGAATTCTAATTAAAATGTTTTTCTCTCGATATAAATTTACTTCTTTGAAACACTTTATAAGTTTATCTTTACGTGTTACATGTTAAATTATAATTGCCATAGATTATTACAACGCGAACGCAAAGCGAACGCAACCCCAGTAAGTAAAATCCTACTTATTTCATGTCAAACGTCCGTTTTTGTTTTTTGTTTATGCAAAACAAAAAATAAATAATTGCACCTGTAGATAGATTTTATCCACAGTAAAATTATCCAGACGCAACAAACCAAACCACATCTTAATTGAGCACAAAGCGGAAAACATAAGAATTCCAATTTTCCAATTGCGAGTCAATAACGCGGTGTAATAGTGTGCAAAGTTCCACGGAGGGAGGGGGGGTAGACAGGCTACAAATGTCGCGGTCAGTACACCCCCCCTCCCCCTCCCGCCGGCAGTATCGTACGATTCTGAATAACTTAATACGACTCGGCTAACTGTGGTCTTTGTTTCGGATTATTTGTGAAATTAAGAAAGCAATAACATTTTACTATGTATCTTGAGCTTTCCTGTAAATATGTAGTACAATTAATAAAAATTATTTGCCCCATTTTAATTTGAAAGTTGTTGTGTGAGAATAGAGTAATGTAAATCCACATGAATAAACTAATAAACACCATCGAGTCTGGTGTAGCAAGTTATGCCCTTTCGCATTTTTTAGCGCATTCGTACCACGGACAAAAAAAGGATAAAAAAATTTCAGAGATTAAAGTGAATGCATTAGTATTTATGATCATAGGGAGTAATCAATTAGTTGATCACAAGCTGGCCGAATGGACAATAAAGGCAAATGGAGCGTTTTTATCTCGTCCAATATAAGTTGAACTCCAAAACATAATGTTTTATTGTTTTACGCTGAAATATCGACGAATTACGTAATTTCTATAAAATTTAATTTTAATTAAGAATTTTATTTTAATAATATATATTATAATTCTTTTATTAATTTTGAAATAACTAAGTAGGTACTTAAATATTTATTATCCCGATTAAACTCAAACAAAGACATGTCAATCGTCTACTATAAAAATATACAGCCTCTACGAATATTAATACCCATCTTTCAATAATACTATGAAATAATATTATTTCTTTGTTTCTTATTTATCAAATAAACTATAATTTTCCAAACATTACTCTTCATTTTGCGACGTACAACAACCTATTTACTTGTACATAATCTGTTCTGTAAATAGTTATATTTATTTACTTCAAGAAAAACAGTGAGTTCAACTTACACTGGTTACACGCAGCTTTCTTTACGATGATTAGCGTGTTTGGTGTTCGGCCGAGCGTATATTTTGCTAAAATATCTACTATTTGGCCGCCTTCCTTATTGCTACACTAAAAAAGGATTGAACATTATAATGTATTGTATGAATCAGCAAAAGAGCTTTCATATTAATTTATTTTTATTGTTGAAGGGATATCAACAATTGATGTAATAGAAATAAAATATACAATATTATTCCCTCATATTTATAAAAAACTACGCTTGATCTAAGCTATGGCTTCACGAGCGTGTAGTCTTTCGAGACATCATCTTATACAGATATAAATATATTTCCATACAAATTTCAGTCTAATCCTAATAGTACTTTAGTTTTAGCTTGTTGTTGTTACTCATACATGACCTCTTCGGTCATTCGGTCGGTAATTCTTCTTATTTATCTTTTACAAGCATAGATGGACGTCACAACAACACGCAAAACGAATAAATTGAGCTCTGACTGAATATGTAAGAAAGGTATAACAAATTCTAATCAGAATCTCCCCTTTATATTATGTCTAAGCACTTTTCAAATTGACAAAATTAAACCTTGTTTTCAACCCTGAAAGCCTGTATCATTACAACCATTTCTTACAAAACACCTAAACTATACCCATATAATATTGTCTTGCTCTTAAAAAGATATACATTAAAATAAACATTTCCATAACAGAGTATTTAATTTACAAAGCTTGCAGGCGGTCACCATCGCAACTATATCCAGGCAACGCGGTATTAGTCTATGCTTCAACAGATATAAGATTTGATTTCCCATGACAAAAGTATTGTGAACAGAAGTAGCCATGTTACAGGGAATAAGTGTTGCTAGATGGTTTTTGCAAATTAATAAAACATAAAATTATTTGGTTTAGAGAGATGATGAAATCATTTGCCGTTTTGACTGGAAAAGCGACTGTGAAATAAAATAATGTAAAGTTGCAACTTATTTCTTTTTATAATGCGTTTAAAATTTAAATGCAATTCAGTCTATTATTATAATTTAGGTACTCTGGATCTAGTGATTATAAATAAGTGATCTAAATGTGTATGGGCAGTAGTAATCGCGTGTTACGGTAAATACATAACTACTTAACATATCCTTTTTTATTTTCCACTTGTTGTAATTTAAAAAGTAAATCTTAAAATTAAATCTTAAAAACTTTGGAAGCGAAATTGCATATTAGTAATTTACATTGATTAACATGAGCCTTATCTAGTATCTATATTTCCTTGTCGTTGAGGTAGTGGGACAGTTAATATATTTGAAGTAAGGTAGAAAAGGGTTTCTTACGCTACCTTTGTGCGGGGATGCCCTTTAGTGGGATCTAATAAAACCTTGTTACGGCCAAAGGGATACCAATTCCAATATTGAAAGTGTTCTTTTACATGATACGGAATTTAGGGACTTCTTTCTGATATTAAATCGCGGGAAAATCTCGTTTCTTTAACGGTATAACATTATGGTATATGTTTATGGAATAATATTGTGGCCGCATTGGCTTTTCTATGGCTGTGAGTGGCTTAAATTGACTTAGGTGATCCATTTTGCTATTTTTACATTGTGCGGCTGTTACGTTGTATAATGCGCCTTTGTTCGTTATGAAACCTTAGTGTACAGTACATACATTAATGATTGGGTACATTTGATTTGGCAGACGCTTTGTTTATAATTTCAAAGATGAATATGTGTATATACCTACCATTTGATCAATAAGTGATGGTAATAGTCTTGGTAATTAGCTTTCAATTTATTGATTCCGCTATGGTCAGGATATACAACACACAATATCAATAAATCGATCCGATATTGACTGTCCAAGATCACGTTTGCTCTAGGAAAATTATAATGACGAAGTCGAATATTAAATCTGTTTTACATATTATTTGCTACATCTTTTTATTTAAATTAATAAGGGTGACTCATGTAAAAAATTGAACTAAAGCTCAGTCTGTTTCGCCATAGTAAATTTACAAAGCCTGAATCTTAAGCATAGGTAGTACTAGCCTTCCGCCCGCGGCTTCGCCCGCTTTGTCTAAAACATAATAAATTAATATACTAGGGCGCTTGTGCACTACAAGGAATTTTACTGTCCGGCATTCCGATTTTTTACGGTCCGGTGTGGCATGAAAAAACCGATGAATTGCTTGTGCACCTGTCCGTCTTTACTCGGATCAGTGCGGTACAGTTCAAGGAAGTTTGGCGGTATAATACTATCATAAATGATTGTTTTTGCATTTTACAAGAAACGAGTAAAAAATATAGAAGGTGAAATATTATATTATTTCGTTATAATAAAAAGTAAAGTTCCGTAAGAGATTTAAAATGCGTGTTTCACTTATTTATTTTAATCGGTGACGAGGAGCTAAAGCTATTCCCACTTGAACTTTAACTTACCAACACTTACTTAGATAATAATTATAGGTCAATGCTTGGTCAATGTATATAAAATAACAATACCGACTTCTCAAATCTCATTGCCAACTAAAAGAAAGTAAAACAAGAGCTTGCTTTCAATTGGCATATGCAGTAAAAACATTAAAATCCAAGCAAGTGGGCATTCGAAAACAATTATATCTACAGCGACTCGTAGACACAAAAAACCATCCGGAATAGGGAAAAGTAAAATGTCGGACAGTAAAATTACGTATAGTGGACAAGCTAGTATATAGATTAAGGGCGCTTGTGCACTACAAGGAATTTTACTGTCCGGCATTCCGATTTTTTACGGTCCGGTTTGGCATGAAAAAACCGATGAATTGGCTTGTGCACCTGTCCGTCTTTACTCGGATCAGTGCGGTACAGTTCAAGGAAGTTTGGCAGTATAATGCTATCATAAATGATTGTTTTTGCATTTTACAAGAACCGAGTAAAAATATAGAAGATGAAATATTAAATTACTTCGTTATTATAAAAAGTAAAGTTCCGTAAGAGATTTAAAATGCGTGTTTCACTTATTTATTTTAATCGGTGACGAGGAGCTAAAGTTATTCCCACTTGAACTTTAACTTACCAACACTTACTTAGATAATAATTATAGGTCAATGTATATAAAAATAAAAAAAACCGACTTTTCAAATCACATTGCCAGCTAAAAGGAAGTAAAACAAGAGCTTGCTTTCAATTGGCATATGCTGTAAAACGAGTAAAATCCAAGCAAGTGGGCATTCGAAAACAATTATATATCTACAGCGACTCGTAGACACAAAAAACCATCCGGAATAGGGAAAAGTGAAATGTCGGACAGTAAAATTACGTATAGTGCACAAGCTAGCATTTAGATTAATAGCGTGCCATACCGGACCGTAAAAAATCGGAATGCCGGACAGTAAAATTCCTTGTAGTGCACAAGCGCCCTAATGGCGTGCCATACCGGACCGTAAAAAATCGGAATGCCGGACCGTAAAATTCCTTGTAGTGGACAAACGCCCTAAAACCTTTTTCTTGAATCACTCTATCTATTAAAAAAACCGCAAAATCCGTTGCGTACATTGCGTACTTTTAAAGATTTAAGCAAACATAGGGACATAGGGACAGAGAAAGCGACTTTGTTTTATACTATGTACCTATTGATTACCGACTAATAAAACATATTTTCCTACCATTTCATATTACTATTTTATATTATTGCACGCCTCATAAGCGAAGCGTTGAGGTGGGTACTACTGTCACTTCGCGCAAAACATCTGATTTTTCAAACTTAAAATGTCTTTATGTACATACATTGCACTTGTAAGATAATACATACACACACATATTAAGAAAAAACACTATTTTTAACGTTCATGATATTTTTGATGTCATTTTTGTTATTTAAACTAGTTAAAAACAGTTTAAAAAAGTTCTGTCTTGGACGTCCGTGTGTCTGTATGTGCGGATCCTTTTTCTTGTTAACACGATAGCGACCGAAATACTTTACTAATCGAGTCTTTTTTTTTCTCTTACGCTTGAGTATGCTCAGGAATAGAACCCTTTCATTTTTCAGGGTCTGATTCGATGTGGTTTAATTGTTATTAAATAAACAAAAATAATAATTAATAAATATTTATTAAAAAAAAATTATGAGGCGTGCACTTTTGGATTTTCCAAATTATTTGTATATTAACGATGATATATTAACGTGATTAACACTTAGTCTCAACTCGAAACCTCCGTAAAGTGGATTTAGGAAAGTTTCAGAAATCCTTTGTTACTTTGAAACTAAGTTGTAGCTAAAGATCAGATTTTCAAATGATTTGGTTTTTTAAACGCAAATTGAGTTTTTAGATACTTTTTAAAATGTTCACGTCAATGACATTTATACTGTATTTTTCATGAAAACTATGCATTGTAAAGATGAAAACTTGGTCACTGAAATAAAATAAAAGGAATAGAAACCATATAAATTACAATATATGGATTTTATTTCAGTTACCAAGAGAATGTATTTTTCTACTGTTATGTGTAGGTATTAGTTATCATTTACCAATAAATAATTCCATCAAATAACGTTCTATCACACTTTTATAATATTGTAAGGATATTTCCAGAGCAAAATAATTGTAGCGATACCTAATTATATTTGGGTTAAATATTGGTTTCATTTCTATTCCTTGGGTTATAGTTTACTCCAAATTGTCCAAACCAACTCTAAACTTCTGTAAATCTAATTTAATTTAAAACTAAAATCTTTTTAGTTTAAGATACCGGAAATCCACTAATTTGCATTTCTATCAAAATTTAATTTGAGCTCTATAATATCTTCTTACTTATTTTACTATTCAATGATATCCATGTTAACGCTCATTAAGATCTACATAAGTTAGGTTTATTATTGTTTAACTAGCACTACAGCAAAAAAAGCATTGACTCCTTACTAAATAGCATTGAACCTATAATAATCCACCCGTTTATCTAACCACAACACAAGATACACATAGGTATAAGCAATCGATCAAACCAAGGTACCTTAAAAACCTCATACCAATAACGTCCAATAAATACGTTTTATTTAAAGCTCGTTCCACCTAGGGCATGCAGAACCGGATCCGGTTCCAAATTTCTGAAACCCGGTTCCAAATCGAGCTCAGAACCGGGTAGAACCGGGTTACCCGGTTCTTTTATAATACTTCGGAAAAAATACTAAATTAAACAAAAGTAACTGTAAAAGTACCTGATAGGCCTTTTATTTTACGCGGCTTGTGTCTTATTTTATTAAATTAATAAAGAAACAAAATTTCAATACTTCTCTTTATTTATCAGTCTTAGGGCCGATTTTTCAATCGCGAGATAAACAGTCTAATTACTACCCCTCGAATAGATTTATTCAATTATTTATCTAACTCATTACGGCTCGCCTATTTTTCAATCGTGATTTATTTGATGAATAACTATCTGACCAAATATTTCCATATTGGCAGCACTGCTCTCGGAGTGGCGAAACAAACATATTAAATTAGTCAGGTTAGAGCGGGATAGAGTCAAATCTTGCAATTTGTCAACAACCGTCATTATGACTCACGTCAGGAGTGCACTTGTCTTCTATGATTGTTGATTGTTGTTTTGATTAGTAAAGAGTTTGGTTAAATTTGTGTTTCAATTTATATATTTTACGATGGAAACGACATACCAGCAGATAGATTATAGGCAGCGTTCGGCAAATTTTCAATGGCATGGTCATCAGTACTATCAAAAACATCAATTTCAATATGATTTTAATTGATAATAATTATATAGAAAGAGGTTTAATTGTTAATAATTCTACGCTCTATGTTATGACATACGAAAATATCTCAAATTTGACGCGTCAGTTGTCAACTCAAACGCCTAACAGTCGAATAGCGCGCTATCTGGCCGTTGGAGCGGCAAATAGATTTATTCCTCAAATAACGTAGTTATTCGATAGATAAGTCCTATTCGTCTATTGAAAAATTGAATATTTTGTTAACTGAAGAATAAAGTCTATCTAGCTGTTTATCTGGGCATTGAAAAATCGGCCCTTATAAAAGTACCTTGGCCCTTAGTCAAACGTCAGTATCGCCAAGGAATAGAAATTGCTAACGCTAATTATTGACATTAGCTCATGATATTTTGGTAATGGTTCGGTCAAACTACCAACGACGATGACGACCACGACCAAAATTCAAATCTTGCCAAAATTTATTCAAAATAAAATATTTAAATCTCCCGTCATTACGGTACTCGGAAAAAAATTAATTCGAGGTCAATTAATAAAAGAATAGTTTTTTTTGCGATTTTCGCCGAGACGGTAAGTTTATCATACAATCACCTGGAACCAAAATACATTTAAATACATTTTTTCCTAGGAGCTACCGTTTCTACGAAAAACCTATTTTTTATCCATTGATCTCGAAAAAATTTTTTTAATTGTGTTTTGCACAATTTATTTAATTTCGACTGGATGAAAATTCCTTAGGCAAAACATCATACGCTTATGTCAATTTGTATCGATAGCGTATTCTATTCCTTAGCGTTTTGACGGTTGTCTCGGCGCTCTTGTTATCATAATATCACATAAAAACATGAAAAGTACCCAGCTGTAGGTTTTGAGTCCCATGCGAATGTCGAAATTTGCGAAAATTTTCAGCATTTACGGCTGTATCTTTTGATGCGTTGGCTTGTGAGTTCGACTTTTTCACTTAAAAGGGAGCGAAGACTTTAGTATTCGATATAAATTTCAGCTTGATACCAAAAACAAAAACATGACTGGATCATTATATGAATCAGTAAAATTAACAGCTTTTCAAATTCACGAGAAATCTAATAAAAATATTTCTGTAGCCTAATTTTTGTCATTTTCGAAGCCTAATTTTTTTTGGTAATACAACCGTAGGAAACTTATAGCATCTAATGTTAGACAACCAATCGGAGCCACGCTTGAGGCGTGGCACGAAAATTCGCGATGCACGTGAGTCTGACGTTGCCAGATACAATAAATTTGTTAAAATAATGCAGCAAAATATAAATAATACTTTATATTTTAATATTTTGGTCGGAACCGGGAGAACCGGGTTTCATACTATTCAGACCCGGTTCTCAAGATCATCAAAAAACCCGGGTTTACCCGGGTTTTTCGGAACCGGGTAAACCCGGGTGCATGCCCTAGTTCCACCGTGTATCAATTACGAACAAATAAGCCAATACCCAATTGAAGACATACGAATGATGACGCATGCGCCGGCCCTTGGTCGAGGCTACCTGACCGCGGCTGGACACTGATCAATATTAACGTCCGAGGGAGGATGCTGGGGGCTGTCTGTTTGTCTGTAACATTTATATGGAGCTGGTAAAACCGCTTTTGGGACGGAAAATGTCGATATGCTAAAAAAGCTCTTTCTATACGGGAAAGCTCCTCTTCTTCAGAAATCCTGTTCATTCCTTATTGTTTTCTTTAAATATTGGCTTAATGTGTTAAACATGTGCGCAGCTCTGTCCTTGTAAAGTCGTATTGTTGCCAAAAAAAAGCTCCTGGATACATGGGTAGACGTTCTGCAAATTAACTAGTAATTATTTTAAAAGATTGCTCACTATTTGTCAGGTCCAATAAAGTTTACAGATTCAAGAAGCAGTTCTTTGTATTTTTTTCAAGACGTTCAGGATTTAAATGAAAGATAACTCATTCTGAACAAGTTTTTTTTCTCATTTTAGTTTCTGAAATAAAGATCTTATCTAAAGACAATAGTAAAAATAAAATATACATATAAAAAAATAAAAAATATTAACAGCTCCATACGATTCCATGTTAACTCACCTTTTGCGGACACTACGGGGAGGGTCCAAGAGAAATGACGACCCTTAACTAAAACACACACATACATGCTGTCCGTACACACTTACTCCGAACATTTGTGTATGTGTGTTCTCCATTTGTTCGTGTTTGTTTGTATGTGTGCGTGTCCAGTTTCCAAGCTTCTGGGTTTTGTTAATTTAATTAGAGGCGCAAAAAGATTAAGGCCGGGGCATTAGGAGACCGCTTTTGTTGATGTTGTTGTGTATATTGTTATACGTATATACTGTTTGCGTATGTGTGTAACGGTGTGTTATGAGGATTTGTTTTTACAGGTAATGAAATTAAAATGGCAGTGGCTTATTCCCTTGTTTACTTGCTTCTGATTGCGGTATATTGGATATTTCGGGAAAACTTGGCTGTTGTTTTATTAATGTCAACTGTTTTAATTTAAAATAAATACAATTTGAATTAGCATAGGAAATTTTGTTTAACTATTGCATCGATGCTTTGCCTTTGTAGTGCATTTTATATGGTTTTGTATTTTTTTATCGATTTTGTGGGTATGTGTATGTGTATGCCTATAAAATAAAGATAAATGCTATGAGATAAACCTTTCCAACAAATTATGTTTCAGCAATATAAGCATTTATATTTTCAGTAAAAAAATATTCGGCTTTTATATTTTTTCTTAAACACACCGATGTTTGTCTTGAAAACACGGGGCCATTTCGACACCGCGATTCTTCTGAATATAAAAAGTAAGTCGATAGCTTACCGACAGAATTTATACTTTTGGATATTCAAAATATGTCCGTATCACCATTTTATTGAGAGCTCCCGCGCTTCCCGCGTGCGGTACAAGTTGTAGAGGATCTGGAGTCGTTGCCTCTCATGTGAGGGGTCAAGATTGATTGGACAGTGAAATACTGAGTATATCGTATAAATTCAGCCCACGGGTGAATATAACTGCGGTAGTCTCCGGGTTGTTTTCACATAATAGAACCATTTTCTTTTGTTTTTGTTGCGTACCTCGACTCGTTATAGGTAGTGTACAATGAAAACAAAAAGCAGTGTTTATTTCGGATTTTACGCGATGTTATTTAAAAGCAATAGTGAAAGGCATCCGTTTAGTTAGAAGTTAGAACATGTCAGCTTTTAAGTGATATGGCTTTTATTCTATTATTTAAATAAGTTTTGTTGACGTCAATTGTTTTGTTCTGTTGTTATAAAATTATGTTTAGATTATTGCCCAAGGTTTCGTGCTTACTTAAAGTAAATTTTGCTCTAGGTAAATTTTGCCTACCCAAGCTCTACCTAGGTTTTTGTGAAACTGATTTCCAAGCACTAAAGTATATAGTAATGCATGGATAATTACTAGGTAAATACACAATTTTTAAATTTATATAGCTACCTACCCACCTATTTGAAGGATTTAAGGACAGTCTAGCTGCTTAGTTTTTATATTCATTAACTTTTTATTCACACACTTCGCTAAAATATCCTAAAAATCACATATTATGTAGGTATTTATAATTAAAATGCGAGTATACATAGGTAATTTTACTAACTTTGCATATATCTACGACAACTTATATAATATCTACGACAACAAAGGCCATACAGATGCATTGAATCCTCCCAATAATATATTTCAAAAACGAAATCTCACCTTCAAGCTCAGCACGCGTTCACGCAAAAAATGCAACAAAAAAGTAACAAAAGGGTGTTGGGAGTCTCCCACCGCCGCCCACCGACCACCCCGTATCTCTGCATCCTCGCTAATCCACCCATTTTATGAACGTAATTTGTCCACTAGCACGCTCTAGCCCCTAACATCAATACAATAAAACACAATTTCGGCCGAACCACCAACGAACATAAATAACTTTCCAAAATACAAGACAGAGGGAAACCTAAAAAGTAACGGTGATGAATGCCCTCCATTAGGCGTTATTTATTTAGAATGTGGCCGAAAGGGATTCGGTTTAAGTTCACCTAAAGTTTACTTAGGACTGTATCGGGTTAAACTGAAGACGTTTTCAGCGTGTCAAATAAATTGCACGCAGTTAACGTCCAGTTTTTCGGGTTACTTCACGACGTCGCTTTTTCATACGAACGCGAATGTTTACATACTTTCGGCGGTTTATTTCTTTTGCTCTCAAATTTACGCTAATTTGAGAGTCCCCATTTAAAATTCTAAAGCCCGTCGAAATTTTGTGTATATTTAAATTTCGAATTTTCTATTTAGTTTAGTAATGTTTGTAATTCGTGAATGTAATGTGAGCGTTTATTTTAGGAAAGTATTAAGTTTGTTTTATTCTAACGAAATATTTATGCTGGGTTGATGCTTAATACGTTTATTTGTATGGTACCGTTTTATTCATGAGGTAAGATAATTTAAAGGAACCTAAATTCTTTTCCGTCTTGCGTCAAGAGTTCAACTAAAAACTTCTAACTACATTAATCTTGTAGACAAGTGAGTTCTACTAAATGTTTCGAGTCGAGTTTATTGGCATCGAGAACTGTGAACAAATATGTGACTATTATTTTTCGTTTCGACATTGTTGAAGCGATTCGACTTTTATTATAACTATTTTTTTAAGAAGCTTTAAATGGAGGTGTTTACTAATACAGATAAAGTAAATCACAACATATAACGGAGTGTAGTAAATTAAACATTCATTTAATCTTAAAAAAATAAAAAAGGAAGGATGACTGTATGAAAAAAAAGTAAGTAATTGAATGAAATAAATATGTATAAACTAATATTCGAGGTTATAACTTATAATTGAGGATTGTGTAAGTTTTTTTTTAATAATTTGGCTAAGTGGGTTCAAAAATAGCTTCAACATTATTTTTTACTAATGAGGCCAATCCACCTTTTTAATGAAAAATTAATACAATAAATATACTTCCATTGTCGAGTTACCGTAGTAAGATCGCCTATCAGTACGCAGTGGTCTGTCTGTCGGTGTGTCAATAGGTAACAAATAGTCCTGCCCCCACTCGATTGATGACTTGATGCAGATAAAAAATGTTCATTTATTCAGCTATGTAGATTTTATATACCTATCTACTTATAGATACGGTCTGAAAATGATCTGAAGATTGAGTTTCTTAGAAATCTGATCAGTGTAAACGTATAGTATGAAAGAGTCATAATATTTTATTGGTTTCCCATACATTAATAAATTGAGATATAGTGCGAAGTTTCTACACCAGATTTTCTCAATAGATTTAGTTTTTTTAAGTAAAATCAGTGACGATCGGTTAATAGCTTCACTATTCGATATGTACAGAATAATAGAAGTAAACCTATATAAACTATATATCCACCTATTTTTAATTCTATAAAAATCTTTGATTCAAATAAAAATTAGGACATAATATAAATTCATATTATTATAGTACAGTATGCCTATGTTTATTCTCATCCTATTTCAAGCAATTTTATAATGCGGGTACATGAATAAACTAAAAGCATAAGAGATTTAAGTAAATCCGATAGTTCCATTACAAAAGTGATGAGTAACTCCGTGTGATACAAATTGTATCCAGCATGAGCTGTATAATGTCGTATTCATGTCTAATGTATACTATTTTTAATACATCTACCTATCAACTCACATTATGGACGAACGAAAAAGGAGCGTCAGCAAAACAGGCGTCATTGAAAATTTTGGCTATTTTTTTAAATGAAGGAAACGCAATAAAATATTGCATCTATATTATTTTTGAACAGCACAGATAGTTGAGTGATATGTAAAAATTACAAAATAAATGCACAATTGTCACAGTTGCACATTTAATTGATTTGAAGATTATTAATTATTAAATTGGTCAAATTTAAGACTTCATTAGTATCACCAAATAGTTAATTTTGAAAACATAAAATACAAATGAACAGGGATTACCTATGACTATACGTATAACATGGTGTGGCGTGAGCTTGCTTTAGGATCTGGTTATGATACATTCTTAATGATATATTTATTCGTTTTTTTATGATGATAATTACTCCCTAACTTACATAAAAATTTAATTGATTTTATTCGAGTTTTAGTTCATCCACATCGCAATCGATAATAAAATAATCTAATTTTATTTGTCATTCGTACAATGCTTCGTCCCCAGCAAATGTTGTGGTGAATTTCATATTTTTGTAAGTATCTACCTCCGTCGTCTGTTTATTCTACATGTGTTTCGGTTCACATGATTTTTTTCCTATATTTTTTACGCTTTCATAGGCTTAGTACGATGCTTGAAAAGCACTTATTTACATTCGAAATATTATATTAGAGGTTCTTGAAAATGTTTATTACATTTAAAATTCGAATCGTGGATTTGAAATTCGAATGCATTCGAATGCGTGTGTCCGTTATTTTGAAAAATGACCCTCAAATCCCTGGCTTTACTACAAATGTCATTTCACCCCTTGAAGATAGTGACTTTGAAGCGGCGTATTGCCAAAAACATTGCCTAAGCGACTCTAAAGCGATGATAGTAACGTGAACAATGTCTTATGTTACTCACAGTGAAACTGAACTTTACAATGCCGAGTTAAACTTTAATTTGCGGGACGCTCCGGGCAGCTTTTAAACTTTCATACGATTTAAAGCAAGATTTAAAATGGCATACAATTTAAAGACAATACACGACATTATTACAGATGCATAAAGTTGAAAATTGCTTATTTTAAACTGTTATGAAGAACAATTTTTTGTTGGGTAGTTCAATGATTTAAACGACCATATAGTAAAATGTATAATATGCTTTATATCCTTGTTTTTAGAGTTTAATTTTAAAAGTACTGGTTGAGTGTTTCTTACACCTTTTTGTATGACAGCGTTGTCGGTAGTCGGTCCATAACAAAACACATAAATTAAGTGCTCAATAATAAATGGAAATGTCCCTTGCAGAGGACAGGGCATTAGGGCGGGATTATGAGGACTGTGGCCCTCTGCACTCTCGCCTCTGGATTACTATGGAATTACAGTTTCCACTAATTTTAAGAAACAGTTTGTGGCATGAATTTAAAAGCTTTTATGCTTTAACTGCAATTGCTACCACATTCAATTTCCAACAATATAATTTGCTTTCGTTGAAAGATTAATCCCCTCAATAATTTTATCCCCCGTAAGTGTGAAACTGGTTAAATATTCATTACACGAAACCGCATCGAAACAGGTATAACACGCGACAAAAAATCATCCCAAACCAAACATTGGGATAAATATCATTTAGGGAGATAAATCTATTCAAACATCCCCTGTCAGGATCGGGCACTTAGTGGTCAAATATATCGCCGTGTCAAACCTTCTTTGTGTTCAACCTGTCTTGTGTAGATAAAGTAACCGTTTAAAAGTATCAACATCCGAGGTCCATGGTCAATTCAGTTTAAAAAAAAAAGTAAAAAGCGCGCGTGGCTTGTTTGAAAATAGAAGCGAGGGGAGCACGCGCCAGCCGGACCGGTTAGCCATTGGTCAGTTTGATATTCGTTATTTGTAGATTGTAGAACAGCATTATGTATAAAATATTTTCAATTGGATATTTATACTTTAAGGGCCGATTTTTCAATGCTTGGATAAAACTTATCCGTCCAATAAAGTATTACACGATAATATTAAAATGTCACGTAAACTGTCAAATACGGGCAATTAGAATACGTTTTTAAAATGGTAGTTTTATACATTATTCGACGAATAAGTTTTAATCAAGGATTTAAAAATCAGCCCTAAATGAATTAAATACAAGTTTATTAAAGAATAATATAAACCAGTTTTAATATTTTACCTAGTTAGTATGATATTTATCTGTGGTTTTACATTATGTAATAATTTAATTAAGTATACATTAAAACATTAGGTAACAACCTCGCCAATGTTACATGGATTTTAAATCTAGATTTCATTGATGTATTATTTTTATATTGACATAGATGCAAATATGATTAAAGGGTGAACTTGAAGCGTGCGCCATGCGTATAAAATCCGTTTGAAATTTAATATGTAGCTCTGAATGCACTCCGATATGCATGGGTGAATGTATCGGAGATTTGAAAAGTTTAGTAGATATTATATATATGTAGATGAATAAATATAATTATATCAAGATAGACAGAAATTTAAAAATTAAGCTTGACTTAGTAAATCCCACACGCTTAGTACCTAAATCGCTTAAATTAAGTAAATAGTAAGCGCATACAATTACTCTTTCGATAATCTATTACTATGCCTTAGGTACTTCATAATTCATAATTATTGTAATCAACAAACGATATGGATGACAAGAACAACAAAAAAAATGTATAATGCCGAAAATTATTACTTACTTAAAATTGACAACCAAAACATATTCACTATTGATGAAATAAAAATTGAATAGACTTTTTTTAATTAATTGAACTTCACAAAACTATCAATTTAAAACCTACAACAATATGTATCGAAAAAGCCAGATCGAAGTGCCCTATCGCATCACTAAATTACAATTTGAAGGGTAGTTTGGGAAAACAAAAAACATTTATTTCAATGGCGGGTCGACTAAATTTACTAGTCATCGACAGGCCGTAAAGACGGAGGCATGTCCCTGTAGGCTCGTTTGGTTATATAGCTTAGGTATGGCGGGCAAAAGATCACGCTTTTAGGATTATTTGACGATGTATTAGGAACTAGGTAACTGGTCTGGAATTGACAATAATCGAAGGTCAAGACGGAGATGCTGTATATAATTTGATGTGTGAGTATTCAATTAGCAATTACCTACCAATTTACCACTGTAACATATTATTTTATAACCTTTCAATAATAAATTAAAAAGTGAACAGATAGCAACGTATGCAAAATTAACGTAGGTAGTGCACATTAAGTTTTCATAAAATCGAACTAAAATTTTTAATGCAGTAAATAAAACCAAAATACTACAACATTCTAGAGAGCGAACGTCCCTCACTTGTCAATTTTTTATATTATATTTTAGTGTAAGTTCTTCTTCTCCTTCAGATACCTAGAAAACAATGTAACTCCTAAAACACAAGTTTACTGCTTTATTCATATTCGCTACAGAATGAAACCTGTAGAACAAGCCGAAGTTCTACGATGTAATACACACCTCTAACTACATACTAACTGTTATAATATTGTATAACCACGTCTTTATTTCCTTCCTCAATAGAGTTTGATATTAAAGAGCAAATGTTACAGAGTAATGCTAATTCTAGTAGTAGCACAGAATAATAACTAGTAGCTAGCTAGTAGAAGGTTTACTATAATGTCGTCAAAGTAACATCAAATATGTACATATATCGTAATAGCTTTCCGCCCGCGGCTTCGCCCGCGTTTTCAGAGAAAAACCCGTTCCCGTAGGATTTCCGGGATAAAACCTATCCTATGTCCTTTCTCGGGTATCAAAATATCTCTATACCAAATTTCATGCAAATTGGTTCAGTAGTTCAGGCGTGATTGAGTAACAGACAGACAGACAGAGTTACTTTCGCATTTATAATATTAGTATGGATTGCTCAGTTTGAAGAACTATAATTTTTTTTATTCGCAAAAATCAAAGAAAAATACTACTAAATTTATAATTAAATCATAGTTTATAATCAAAGCATGACATGAAAATCAAAATAATCAAGAAAGATTATTACCCTAATTCCTATACTTTTACAAGTTTTACAAAATTCTTTTAACAGTATATGGGCAAGCAAAAACGCAATAAATATTAGTAAACGAAGGTCATTATTTCACGCCAAGACATATTTAGGGTCAGGGTAAGTTCGGGAAAGCCCTGGAGAGATCGCCGGGTCCCGGATAAAACTTGAAGTAATTTTCACGTATTATAAAGCATTTGTTGGATGCGCTGTAAATGTGGCCGTTTCCGTGATAAATATTATGTGTTCCCCTTTCAACCCTTGTTTGTATGTAATTTGATGGTCACTTATCCTTTTTTCTTGTGCAGGAGGAAAATAAATGTAAATAGTTTAGAATATTAACGGTTTTAGTAGCTCGTGTTGTTCTTACACTGAATGCATGCTTTTTAGTTATTAGGTACGTAAAAAGGCTTTACATAATAATGTTTTGACTGTATTGGGTTTCTAATTGATTTAAATAAAATAAGTATTTTTTTAAGGAATGTTTCTCAGAAATTGGTTGGAAATAATTTGAATAGATTTACGAATTTTAAATATATTTTATTAAGTTTTAGTTGTTACCTAGCTCATGTTAATTACATAAATTACATAAAGCAAGAATTAATTACCAGAACATGTAGCCAACAAAGTCAAAACAGTAAAACGTCACGTGAAAAGCATGTTCAAATATTTATATTGGTTTAGGTTAACCCTTGCGTTGCGACCTCCGTCCATAAGACCAGGCGCCTCGCGGGAATGGCCAGGTAAAACATAGACATACAATGCATCTAGACTACCTGGATATTTTTTCGATATATTTTATTCAACATACGTATACTTTAATTTTGAAGTGAAAACTTCTTTAGCGGCGTTGAGCACTTTTTCTGTAATGAGGACACGTGACCTGATCGAAAAAGCGTAAGACGGATACCATTCCAAAATATCAAACATGCTCAACGTTAGTAATCAAGTTTTCACTTCTGCCGGCACTCCCGGAGCGCAACCCGTGTTTTTTTATGTTTTAAGTGGCTACAGTAAAATATATAATATGTTATGTTAAATTGTAAGAATTTAAGTACTTCGAAGCTTTCTTAACTCTACACGGTCCGAGGGTCATTTCAGGATCCCGCAATAAAATATGTACATCAGGCCCCTGGATGTAAAAAATGTTGTTTTAGAGCCCTCAATAATGTATCCTTTAGGAAAAGAGTGCTCGTCCGCTCGGTTTTATGGGCAGTGTAAATATATTGCCATAATTTAAATAAATTGTATAATAAAAGTAAGAAATGTAAAACTAGAGTTGCCGAAATTTTTGAAGATTATGATTTAATTTATAATTATAATTTTCAACGCTGATAACCATTGTCAATGTGTCTAGGGTAAATTAAAACTTTCGTGATTAAATTGAAATTATAATACTCATTCTACTACTCTATTTATAAATCTGTTTCAGAAAAAGCGCTAGTCGCGAAATTGTCACGTAAAGAGATTGAACTGACGTCACCAAGATAATCCCAAAAATCGCGTCTCACTCGCAACTCAGTAAACTATCGGCTAACATTCACTATCAATAAAGTACGAGCCGTTGGGCAAAGGGCGGTCGTGATCGATGGAACTTCTAATTTATATCCAAAGCCCTAAGGCCGTATCGATTACACTCGCTAACTTTGCGCGGCCTGAAGGACCGATGCGAGTTGCTTTTTGCTAAATTTCCAAATCGTCTCTGGAGGGTTAAATGGGCTATTGATCGAGCATTAAGTAAATTAATATTTGTACACTTTTTTAAGCGATTTTTTATGTTAAAAATAAGGTTCTGTGGAAGCGAAATTCGAAGATAAATATCAAAAGTCATAACAGAAGGAAATGAATAGGCAACAGTATTACATTGTTTCCCTAAAATAGCTGAGAAATAATAAATATTAATTACGAAACCATTAAATTAAATTGGCGTATATAACCTCGGGGCTCTTTCGATACAGTTCGTTAAGCAAGGGTCATCCCACGGGTCACAATATAGCTTTCAATTTCATATCATTAATTAAATATTTTAATTTCGGATACGGCTTCTTGGATTTAATTTTGATAAAATCTTTACCTGAACCTTATTTTTGTTGTATGGCGGTATGCCGTATGAATAATAATTTTATTATAAATCTGTCGATTAAAATATTACGGCGATTTCTTTCTAAGTTACAATTAATATAAAATAAAGCATTATGATCTAATCTTTCATAACACATTTCTTATTGACGAATAATTATAATATTTTTTGATGTATAAACATTTTTATATGATAGAAAAGAACAAGAATGATCACACTAAATTTATCCTAGGTACCTATATGATGCGCCACGAGGTAGTCACTGGGGACGCCACTGTTGTATACATCTAGTAAAGTATGAAAAATTATAGATGATCATATCTATTGTACCAATATACTTATATACAGAGTATCTAATAAATATTTTATCCTAAAAATCTTTATGTCTACGTTATCACAGCTAAACCACTGCACCGATTTTGTCCGTTACTTCAATATTCTGTAGGTATAGTTAATAATATATTGTCGTCTACATACATCTTTAAAGTAAATAGAGTGTTTTAAGTCAAGATAAACATCGTTAGGTTGATAGTTAGGGTCATCCTGCGGGAGCAAAACTCCGATGCTGATACAGGATTAATTAGGGAATAGTGGAGGCGTGTAGTGGCCGATGGTAGACTTGTACAGTCGTATGGAAAAGTCTAATATCGTATTATAAAGTCAAAATTTTTTAGAAGTCAATATGTACAGAAAGTCGTGTTAGTTATCATGAAAACGGATTCGTTTTAGTATTAAGGTGACATCGTAACATCGTATCAAACAAACCTTTCTATTAAAAAAAAGGAAAAGCATTACTTCTAATTACCTAAAAATAATTAATAATAATAAAGCGTTAACATACTGTCCAATAACATGTTTATGTAATGAATAGGTATACATTATTCTTTACAAAAAAAATGATATTAGAACGACTGAATAGGTAATAGACTTAAAATCGATGTCTAGGAGATATGTATTTACGAAGGTGGATATTCGATAAAAGTAATAATACAAGATAGGAAATCTAAATATAGCTTTCAATTACACGTAGTTACATCTCAACTGAAGCGAATAGAATCTTTGATCCTTAGCGCTACTACTATCTATATCTTCATTATATCTCAGTTATTATCGCCTCGTTTTGTTCCATAAATTGCATAACATTATTAATTAATGACGGCAAGTTTCATTTTATGGAAGTCACTGATAGTCTTTATATGACACACTTTATGACACAGTTCTATGTTCGTTTGTATGTATTTTTGATAGCATATTTAATACTTTTTAATCCTTTTTTTTATTATTTGAACTAAACTTCTGTCATCGACAGTACCAGACCAGTAGATATTCGTCCAGCGGTTGTCTAACTGAATTACCTATCATTTTGATTGAGCGTTTGAGATCAAGATTTCCCCTTAGATCGTACCACTTATTAACATCCTGATTCCAGACGGTAAATATATTTAAATGTAGTTTACTTCGGGTAAAGGGGAATAATTCGATTTTAGAATTTTCTAGAATAATTTGGAAGTGGGAAGGAGTATTGAAGCATCGTCTTGTCAATGTGCACGAGGAAAATTACATTCGAAAAGATCAGGTTGTTGTGGCAGTATATAAACAGCATATTTATTTTGATTATCCACTGTTATATTAAGAAGCTTTTTTTTCATTGTGTGCAAATATTTCTCGCAGTTATGGAAATTGAGTCAAAAATTTAATGGTTGTAAGGATCTGCACCTAGGTGCTAGGAATTTAATCGGTCTCAAATCTCAATCTATTGTCAAATATGAAAGAGAGGAAACATTAATTACATTAATTATCAATAATGAATTTTATAAGGATATCAAAAACAAGTCAAATATATTGGCACAGAAAATTTAATTTTACATAATTACAAAAAATGCCAGAATCAAATATCAAAGTTAGATAGGTACCTACCCAGGGATATTCCTTATAGCATTACAAACTACAAATACAAGGTTTAGGTATACATGTCTTGAACAAATATAAGAACAGTGGCGAGTGACCTTTGTCCCTTTTGCGCGTGTGGTGGTAAGGGACAGAGCGTAGGGATGCACGCACACTGCTGTAATTGTTGTGTTTGCAAATGTGCCCCGCGCAGAGTTAGTTGGTCGTAGACGAATCAATGAATTTTCCAATAAAAATTGTATGGTGGATTTTCGATCGAGCTTAATAGAGCTCGTGAGCACGTGGAAAAGTAACGTAGGTTAGGTCAAAGTAAAATCACGTTCTTGTGTTATAATTATGTAGGTATCTAAACATTTTATGATTTATATCCAGACTTATACCTAATTAATATTATCTACTCTGTCACTGTGCAGCCATGAACAGTGTTTTATTTCACCTCAAATTCTTGCATTATAGTCGCCAATGAAGATGAAAATAATAATTTTGGATCTATATTGACGTTATACGCTGATCCAAATATAGTTTTCCAACTTTCGTCCCAGTTTATTTGCCAAGCTGCTGCTAATAGCTCCAGAAGAAAATTGCCAACTGCCCTTTAATTATAATAATTTTAAGTGGCGTGTCTAAACCTTCTAACACCATGTCTTGTAAGCCCGTTAAGCCGGGCCACCTTCCGATACAATAACGCAACCATTCCGAACCCTTTCTTCATCCCGGGTCGACGCTTATAAATTGCGGTGTCCATGCCCTCCTGTCACATTCGTTTGTTTATCTTCAGTATTGACTAATATTTTATTTAGATGAGTTAGTTTAGGTTTTTGCGATTGGTAATCAGTATCAGTATAACTAACATAGACAATAGACGCGGGGCGGTGGTATGGCAAGTTCCAGACAGGAGTAAAAAAAATCTGTAGAACTAGAGTATTTGGAAATTTATATTAATATGTTCTTTAATTTATGGAATAAGCCTTATTATTAATTGATGTTAAAATAAAATGATAATGAATATTAGATATGAAAATGAAAAATGAAACTAAAATCGATAAGGAATTTCGGTTAAAGTAACTAATGAAGCAGGTACATTGGATAATTTAGTTCTCTTTTTCAGATATTTACGTATCATACTATAACATTTATTAGTTTTCCCAATGTTCAATAAATTCAATAAACTTGTATACTACACAAAACACATCAGAAAAATATACTCCTGTTAATATTTTCTACGGGTAACATTTGGAAACAAATATTGCCATATTACGCGACCCCTGCCCCTTCAAATCGTAATAAAACCGAGGACAGACCACCTTACCGTATTTACTTAACTTGGAAACTTTTTCATTTCCTCACAAAACATGTTGTTTTTATTGACGGTCACTACCTTCTGTGTAGACTAGCCTTTATTGGGGTATGTTTTGAAATATGACTATTTTGGTGCTCGATGAAAATTTTAATATACCTAATCTTCTTATATATAAAATTCTCGTGTCACAATGTTAGTCTGCATACTCCTCCGAAACGGGTGGACCGATTCTCATGAAATTTTCTGTGCATATCGGGTAAGTCTGAGAATCGGCCAACATCTATTTTTCATATGTACCACGGGCGAAGCCGGGGCGGACCGCTAGTATTGTTATAAATTATTATAATGTCTTATTTAGGGAAAACAATATTATGTCAATGTATTTAACTATATGGGATCACATGAAAGGAAATAGAAATAAAAATCATTTAGAACGGTTATGTAGAATAGCTAGGGAATAACTTACTTTTAAAATAATTTTTAAAAATATCTTTGATTTCCGATTAGTGTAGGTAATAATTTTATGATGTAGGTACCTATTCATTAGAATTAACAATTCAAAAGTAAGCAGACATATAACAGGCAGATTAACAAAACTTTAAAATAAAGTAATTCTTTAAAACTATAAAATAAAGTAGGTAAAATTAGTTAAAATATTAATTATTGACATCAAACATTTTGTATCTACGATTAAGATTATCTCTAATGTAATCATTACAGTACATTTAATATTCATAAATTAACTTTAAAATTTGAATTTTCATCTCAATTAAGTTTTGTAAATAACTAGCGGTCCGCCCCGGCTTCGCCCGTGGTACATGTTTACGTTTTCTCTACATAAAAACCATCCTCGTACTTCAAGGAATATAATAAAAAAGAATTATCGAAATCGGTTCAGCCGTTCTCGAGTTATGCGCTTACCAACACATTTTGCGATTCATTTTTATATATAAGAAGATATCTTAAAGCGCTCTCAAGTACAAAATGAATTAGTATTAGCTAATAATTAATATTGTATATTTTAAATTTTTATTTAGAACCTATTTTAAAATATGACGTACCTACCTAATTAACTAGTCACATTAAATATGTGATACCTTTTAAACTTATTATAACAGCATATAAAATAAAAAAGCCGAAGATATAGGTTTATATTAAGAATATAGGTACTACTAGGTAGCTTTTTCTAGGAAAAAAAATCGGTTTAGTAATTTCGGAGCTTCTTCGGTACACACAAACATACATTTCTTCTAAAACATTAGTTTATAACAAAAGAGAAATAAAAATATTCATAATTGTATTGAAATAAGCTTATATTAAGTTGATTTATCGAACTTTGGCAAGAAGCGATATCATTGGTAATGCAAATATAGCGGCTGGACCCTTTGTGCTTTGTTTTATACTAGGAAGTTACCTACTGTCGATAGTGAAAATTAGCAGAATATTATTACAAACAAAAGTTTTATTCACACATTACTAATGAATTTATTCACACAATCTAGTTTTTGACTTTTGTTTATATGTAAAAAAATAGAATTTTTATTTAATGGAATGTCTCCACTTAGTAATTAAAAAAAATTCTTTATACGTTTTACATTGGTTAACGTTGCGAACGTCTTAACTCGTGTCTTAATTTATTACAAAAAGAAAAAGTTTTCAAATGTACGAACAAATCGCTACCTATCTAATAAAATATTAAATAACGTATTCCTATGCTAGTTAAAGCGACAATGCAAACAGAGCATAAGCTAGCGCTGCGGCCAGTTCTCCCTTTGGGCAGTACACCCTGCAAACAACACATAATAAAACATAATATCCTTTATTTTGCACACAATTGTATACTCTGTACTGTAGATATTACGGTGGATTATCCTTTGCAATGTTTGGTGGGCAGTTTGGTTTAGGGGGGCGGTCGAATCGTCGGATAGTGTAGCGCGATTGTGTAGTTTTGATTTTGTTGGAATTAGGTTAGTTTGGAAATATTGAAATGAAAAGTATTTATACCTATATAATTTTCAGCTTAATGATAGTTCAGTTTGGACTTGATTGGTAGTTTTTATTATCTTTATACTTAATAATAAATTACAATGATCCATTTGGATAGAGAAAAATTAGTTTTAGTTAATTGTTCTCATAATATATAAAAAATTTAGACCATTTAGGCATCGTCCTAACCCTTAACATGAAGAAAAATATAATAAGCACGTAACTTTGTTTGTACAGTGTTCATAATAATTATTGCTTGAAAATACAATACAATACATAACAATAATGTTCTAGATATTTATTTTTCACTTATTGTGACTTATAATTTTTAATGTTATAGTATAGGTTTGAGGGCCGAATCTGGATTTTGTTCCTACTTCCTTGCGTAGATTAACATGATTAACAAAAACAGATATTAACTTGAAGGCTCATACAAGGAACACAGGAAATTCCTAACAAACTTATTAGAATTAGGTAGATTTAAATTATTTTTAAAATATTTTAAACATTGAGGCATAACTTAACTATGATCTAGTTTTATAAAACTGTATGTACCTATAACTACATAACACAGCCCAACAAGTTATAAAGGTAACCCATATAATGACATAACCCCATAATAGTTACATGCATCGGCACCTGTCGGACGTGAGGAAACATCATCTACCTCACATGTCAAACTGTACAGTGACAGGCGACCGTCGGTCCGCAAATTGCTTTGTATCCAACGTTTTTCCTTGACAGCGGTGTTTATACAAGAAATACCCCTAGTGTGTACAAACTTTGTTACAGTTGGTGTGCGGTATGAGTAATGAGATACAGGCTAGTTGTATTTTTAACACGCTTTTGGTACCTTCAACATCTTTGTACGCATGCACTACCCGTGCGAGTCAACTTGAGACCTGCTACCTATACCCGTCTCTTTCACTCTGACATGATAATAGAATGGAGTGAAAGGGACAGGACCATTTTTCAGGTGTCAAGTTAACTTGCCCGAGTTATAGATATGTTGTTCTCTGGAGTTAATTTTGTCCCAATTTTAATGGACATATTTAATTCAAACTTTGTACATTTAGCTATAATAATTAATTTTTTTTTGTATATTAAGCCATATTTATTAATCGTGCTAATAGTTTCTAATTTCTAATAAAAAGTAAATACAAATTTGTTTTCTGTTACAGGAACAAGAACGGATGGCGATTGTCGGTAGAAGATGGCGTTGAAATGCAAGAATAAATGGAAGGCAAACACATAGAACGATGAAACGAAACGAAATTCTAAGAAGAAACTAACTATACTGATAAGAACTCCGTTCAGCGGTAAATTAAATCACATTAGAATTATTGCATTATCAATTATCATAAATGAAAAATGTTGTGTGGTTTTATGAAACCATGGTAAAAGTGAAACTGTTCGAACGGTTCCGAACACTGCTTTGTGTAGCGCATGTCGCGTGACGGTCGGCTGCCGAGTAGGTATACCTACTCGGCAGCCGCGATACACGCGACATGCGCTACACAGACCAAAAAGTTTGAGACGATGTAATAAAAGTTTCACTTTAATAATGAAGTAAAAAAGATTAAAACAAAACATAGATCCAAGTAAACTCTTACTTCTATGAAAACCAAATATTTGGAAAAGTTTGGGAACGTATAGAGAAGAAGTATCATTATCAAGTCTTGAACGTTCAAACTAAAACTCAATAACTTTAATAAACCGTCATAATATATTATTGTTAGATACCTTTTGCTACTTACCAGTTCGGAAAGAAGGTTCTACAGAGAACAGCGGGCAAGAAACTCTGAAGTTGCTTTTTATGTCAATGCTACATAGGTATATTATGTATATGATTTTGATGCCAAAGAACGTTGTTTTGAAAATCGCTTCAGCCTATACTTTACAGCGGTGTCGCCAGTGACAGCGTGACGCGGGTCCGGCCGGTCGGCGATATTCTACCTATTTCACCGACTGTCGCCTTTGTGGCGCAACTTCTTCTGATAACAGAATGGTACTCGTGTTGGCTTGAATATGTATGGAATATTACTGGGCTCTTCTGTGAGATAATACGGCTTATATGATTTAATTCTAATAAGAGAAGGTACTAGAATTGATAGGGAGTATAGTAACTGTTTTGGTTTGTAATTTCTCAGTTTTCCAGAATCACAACTCATCAACATGTCTACGAGCAAATTTTTAATCGTTGCATCATGCACCCATTGAAATTGCTTAAAAATATGTCCAACAGCTATTAATTTATCAACATTCTACACTATTAAATACATTATATAAATTATTAGTTGTGAAATAAAACCGAATATTACAGGTAAAAGTTTTAAAAGTATAACGCTCGACTCGCAATAATTCCCTTCTCAGTCTAATATGATTTGATTCCGCGCCCTCTATCGTTGAGTAGCGGTAAACATGTTGTAAAGTTTAACACAGAGGCCGCTATTTTAGCTGCCATCTTAATTCTAATAAGATCGCTAGTTCAGAGATTGCAATTTTCATCTGATTAGATATTGTACTAATTAGAAATTCGACTCATTGAAATATAATAAAATTTAATTTTAAAGAAAATACTATAAGGTAGAAGCACAGACTAATAATAATGTACTGGTAGAAGATTAGTCCGATATAATTTGGAAAATCCAAAAGTGCACGCCTCATAATTTTTTTTTAATAATTATTTATTAATTATTATTTTTGTTTATTTAATAACAATTAAACCACATCGAATCAGACCCTGAAAAATGAAAGGGTTCTATTCCTGAGCATACTCAACGTAAGAGAAAAAAAAAGACTCGATTAGTAAAGTATTTCGGTCGCTATCGTGTTAACAAGAAAATCCTCCGCACATACAGACACACGGACGTCCAAGACAGAACTTTTTTAAACTGTTTTTTAACTAGTTTAAATAACAAAAATGACATCAAAAATATAATGAATGTTAAAAATAGTGTTTTTTCTTAATATGTATGTGTATGTATTATCTTACAAGTGCAATGTATGATACATAAAGACATTTTAAGTTTGAAAAATCAGATGTTTTGCGCGAAGTGACAGTAGTACCCACCTCAACGCTTCGCTTATGAGGCGTGCAATAATAATATGACGACGCATAATTCTGAATACGATTCTACATAGGTAAGCTAACGTGTTGGTTTATTTAAATAATTTTTTAAATCAAATATGTCACAATAAACACTTAAATTCCCATTAGCACTACAAGAACAACTAAAATTCCAATCACAACGCTGTAACAATCGTTTACATGCAAAAGAAAGTTTAAAAGTTTCGCGAAAGTCGGGCGATGTGTAAAAATGCAACTTCTAAAGAGTGAAAGTGGCGTCTTTGCAGTTCAGACGATTTACATAATTCATAGTTTTCAGTGTCACTTTCAAAGTTTTCGCGTACTGATTTTGTTTAACATTTAACACGGTTTGATGGGGTTAAGTGCCTTGTACTTGTGTTTTGTTTGATGTAGAATTTAGAAATTAGAAAGGTTTAATAAATAATTAAGATTATTTTCTTGTAGATTTTTTTTTTCAAATAGGAAATACCTGTACTATTTTTTTAAAGTAGTTTTACGGACGAACCCGTGGGATTGATCACATATAATTTCCTTTTGAATCCATTCACACGTCACAAAAAGTACAAAAATAGTCCTCAAAATCTATTCAGAAAATACAAAATTTCCTAACGCATCCACAAGTTCTACCGCGTCCCATACCGTCAATTCTCATTCATTTCCCGACAAAAACTCACTTAGTGAGCTGTTAAAATGGGCGGCGAGCGAATATCCGACAAGATTGGCTCGCTGATTGGTTCTGAGTGAATGATTGAATGCGTTCTGTGGTCGAGTTAGATCTTATACAGTACCTATACTGAACTGTAGAGAACTAACTATCTATAAGTACGTCTATATGTAGATTCGAGTTAATGCTGGGTTTGACCTGGGTGGAAATTTAACATTTATATAGGTTTTAAAAATGCCTTTTTTGCGTTCTGTGGTCAACTTAGGTCTTATACTGAACTAATGTACCTACTAGATTAGAACTATCTATAGGGTAAAAGTGGGATAGATGCCCCACTTTTTGAAATAGCCTCATAATTTTAAAAACATGAATCTTATACGAACACTTTGTATGAATATAGCTAGGTTAATTATCTGTTTTGAATTACTATATATATTTTTTATCCTATCATTTATAGATAATGTGTAATAAACATTTTTGTAGAACACCTTTTTTGAGGATAGATGCCTGCAGAGTGGGATAGATGCCTTACATACTCTATAAACGCGAAATCTAATAAAATTTATATGATAAACCAGCAAATGTCATGTTAACATAGTTGTTCTGTTGTCCAAGAATATACTTGCGCTCGAACTCCTTCTTTTCTTTTGTATTTTCGTGGCGTGGTTCTCCTACAATCAGTATAAGGGCAGATCATTAATAAGTAAGTATACATAACAAAAAAAAGCAAATTAAACGAGTAAAATCGGTTAACATAGAGAAAACCTCTGGCGCAATCAGGTAAAAATATAAACGGTACCTGTGATTATCGATAATAACATATACATAATATGTATGAGGGATAGATGCCCTTAGAGGCCCCTAAGGGCATCTATCCCTCGAAAAAAAAGGGGCAACTATACTTTTTGATAAGGATAGCTGCCCCAGTATTTTTTTTATTAAATAAAAACAAAAGAGCCACTATTTTCACTTAGATTTGTAATTAATGAACCAGTGTATAGACATAATAAGAAATATAGTGAAATTTATTAATGCTTATAAAGTTATGCAAAGGCAAATATCAACCTTTTTAAATTTTAACGTGTTCGTGAAGTTCGCCGCGGATATTACAACACGCACTAGCAAAACACGTCTTCACCAAACAACAGCTCATGCGTACCCGAGGTGCGGGGTGATAGGAGCTCCTATTTAAATCATTAATTCGTAGTCACGACTCTGGGAAGTGAGGTTTTTTGAAAATGAGGCATCTATCCCGGTGCGGCATCTATCCCACTTTTACCCTACATATAGATTTGAGTTTAAGCTAGATTCCCTAGTTTCACTTAAGTGGAATTTTAACAGATATAGGCTTTAAATAAAGGCTTTCTTTCTTTCTAAATTATAATAGTGTGTATAATTTCTACCCAAAAGTTTGAAACATCAAGATAGGTATCTATTTAATTATGTATTTGATCCATTTGCGGTAATAATTGTCTAAACTAAGTTGTACATAAAAAAAATAAAAAGCAATGAAAAGTGTAGATAACAAAACTTTATTTACAAGTATTGGAAACATTTTCATTTATTTTTACAACTGATTTTCAAAGATCAAGTATCAATGTAAGTATTGTCTATTCCCTTTGTTCTAACAAAGTCGCAAATAATTATTGAACAAGAACACGATAAGTGGAAATTAATGAGAATCTAACTGGATTACAGAATGGTGTAAAAATTTTAATTGCACTTGCAAATGATACAAAAAGATTTAACCCGAGGAATAAACAAAACGAATTATTTTCACAATAAAACATAAAAACCTTTGAAGAGAGGTTGGGAGGTTTTTGTAGCCTGTGAAAATTAAACATTTGAAGAGCGATCGATGAAAAATGAAATAAACAATGCAGGTATCCTGATGGGGTGCTGAAATAATCCTTTAAAATAATGACCAAACAACTCGGAGTCTTGAGTTTCTTATATTCCTGCAAAATATAGGTAGGTACCAAGTATTTAAATGTTGCATTTAATGAATTGTAAGAGAAGTGCTTATACTTAGGTATATTTTAAAACCATACATTTGAAAAATAATCTTACCAACAATTACCTCGACTCGACAGAGAATATGTTGATATTTTTTTCCTCCAAATTTCATTTTGTACTACCTAGGTACCTACTTATATCATTTTTTTAATGTAATAATAAGACGTGTAATATTTAATCAGTTTTGCATATACATATTGTAAACAAGTCGATATTGTGTAAACAAATGGAGTCAGTTTGAAGTTATATTATTCCAAATTTAAAATATAATTCAATACGACAAAGCGGCAATTGGAAACGCCTATATTAATAAGTTACGGAAGAAGTTGATTTGGTGGTAGACTGTAGTGTATACGGATCCTTAGATATAGAACTGTTTCGATCTTATAAGAATTTTATTTTACCTCATAATATATTAGAAAAATATTTAGTCCAATTAGAATTAAGCGGAAATTGGAAAATGATAATATAAATAATAATAATCTTTATTTAGTAGTAGTTCATACTAGAGTTTAGACATCATTGTCCTTCAACTGTTTAAAAAAAATTAATATATGTAGCATATCACTCTCAATACTAAGTATCACATCACGTGTTTATAAAAATACGTATTAATAACGTGTAACGTCGATATCTTCACAAAGAGTCTCTTTGAGCCGATAACCCTTTGAAGATGTCTCATTATTTCTGCTCCCTCACGTGAAACAAATTCTATTCACTTTCTACCCACCTTATATGCATTTTTTGCAGGTAAATTGCAATTTGCGGACATAATGATGTATTTATTAATTGATATACTTAGCTAGAAATATTGGTGATGACTGATGAGTGATAAGAGACAGCGTTGATTAGGCCTTATCACAAGAGGATATTCTGTAGGTGGATTTTTATGATCTATCGCTATTTATGTTGAAGTAAATAGTGCTTACTGCTACTTGCTCACGTCGTTTACTAAAGGTTTTATTATTTCAGGTAATTTAATCTCAATTTCGAAATTAACTAGTTTATCTTATATCACTTTTTGTCACTCAAAATACATAATGAAACATTTCAACCTTTCACTAGCACAAATCGTGACCATGTTCCCTTTAAAGTACACGAAATATAGAGTTAGAAAATATCTTATACTAGCTTTCCACCCGCGGCTTCGCCTACTTTGTCTAAAAAATAATAAATCTTAATATATATAAATCTCGTGTCACAATGTTTGTCCTCAATGGACTCCTAAACCACTTAACCGATTATAATAAAATTCGCACACCATGTGCAGTTCGATCCAACTTGAGAGATAGGTTAGTTTAAACTTTAAACATGTAGGTACCACGGGCGAAGCCGGGGCGGACCACTAGTAATATAATAAAATCTTCTTCTCGAATCACTCAAATCAATCTCTTTTAAAAAAAACCGCATCAAAATCCTTTGTGTAGTTTTAAAGATCTAAGGATACACACATTCAGATAGTGATTAAAATTGTAATTTCCAACCAAACCAAGAAAACCTAATCTTAAGAACAACATTAAATTTATAAATACATACACGCATATAATATACTACTATAAGGGCTTCATCACACACGCACAGCGCTAATATTAATCATTCGTGGGCCGGATTGCGCGTCATTAATCATTGGGCGGCGGCAATCTGAACGACTGGGGAGCTTTTTGTTAATTAATCTATATGTTATGTATCATCTTACATACAGTAGGTACGGCCCTGGTTTTGGCGGTATATAAACAAACTTCGTCCTATGCGATATTGTAGAGATAGACGAGAATAGATTGTTTATTTTTGGGTCTAATAAGATCTAAAAAAATATTTTGCCATAGGATGTTAGAAAATAATGGATCAAATTTAAAAATCCTTACTACGTATTTAAACATACAGAATAATATATTTATACGCAAACGACGGACGACGGGTGAAAAATATATAAAATAAAAAGAATGATTAGATACAAATGGATACAAACATATTACAACATATAATGTATGCGTGTGTGTGCTTCTGCTTCTAGTAGATAATTATGGTCGAATGTCGACCAATGGACTACCACATTTATATAAATTCGAAATTATATTAAAAACTATGTATGGAATTGACCGTGCACCGATATTTAAATGACGAAACTATCTACACAATAGAAAATATATAAATACTTACCTACTTATTAGTAGAACTAACTTTCGGCCGCGGTCTTGCTCGCTTAAAGGTACCTACTGAAAGTTATGGTAACAACTAACAACTGTTCCGCGTACAAGAATTCACACACACACACACCCTCTATTTCACCATCTGAAGTTTTGTTTTTGCGCCAACAAATAATCTGTCCTTTTCGATAGTATTAGAATCTATCTGTGGTTTGTAATTGAACGTATCAGTATTCAGTACATTTATAAAAATGTTTAATGTGTGAAGATGCTTTAATTCTAAACAAGTAATAAATATGAGTTATAAATAAATTCTTGAGTAATATACATATTTTCATTTCTCTAAACTTATAATGAACTTCGATTCATTTCACGTTAATACTTAACATTAACCTTAACAAATAAACAACTACCTCCACAAGTACATAAACGATAAAAACAAATATGCAATTACGCATTAAACTCCGCTTACATCTCACGTAAGCCAAAAACAATTACACCCCAGAACCCACTGTCAAAATTATGACTCGCAGAATGACCACGCAAAATGCTGACAAAATTCGTTCAGACGGGGGTCACCCTACACCCCACGCCCCCTTGTGGTATGTCCCCCAACGTCTAGGTATGTGCGCAAATTAGGAACTCTATCTACATCCAAGAACAATGGTGTTGGAGTAATAAAAATAAAAGAATTTGCCTTTACAATTTTAGTTACATTGTAAGGTAGGAATGGCGTTTTATTACAATGTCTTACAGGACAATGGGAGCTACATTCTCATAAAATAATAAACAGTTACGGTCTTGATTAACCGACGATGTTATGGTTTTCTATTCTTGCGTTTTGTATCCGTATTATTAAAACGTTTTGTGCTTTTATTTTATAGGCGCACTAGTGCCAAGCGGTTCACTTCACACGTTGTTTTTAGTTTCAAAATGCATCGTACTGAAGTACCTATAACTATTATCCTTAATAATGGAAGTATGTAATTATTGTACTTAAGGGTCGTGGAAGGGATAATTCATTTAAATTGTTTTTAAGTATTTTTTTAATAAAAATTACTTTGATTTTACTGACATAATAATATAATATCTTAAAGTTCGTAAAAGTCAGGAAGGTAATTGACCTAATTGTTGCTTCGATAAATTTCACAAATAATACTAATTTGCATGCGGATAGATACTATATCTACAGCCTTACAAACAGACTGGACATCAGCCTGATTTAATTTTCTTCTTAAAATTAATGTAAAAATAAACACAAGCTAAACATAATGCGGTCATAATATATCTTAAATAGTTGTGGAAGAGGACTGAGGAGCCCAGGGCCAAATACAAAGTCCCTAAAACAAACTTAAATACATTTGTTACAATTATTGCTTAAACTTTGGAAGTGGATACGTTACATCGTATTGTTGTATGATATATATTTATTGCGTG
Organism: Colias eurytheme; assembly: GCF_061535395.1. Lineage (NCBI taxonomy): Eukaryota > Metazoa > Arthropoda > Insecta > Lepidoptera > Pieridae > Colias > Colias eurytheme. The sequence goes on along the minus strand of NC_142986.1, from coordinate 7,830,872 downwards.
TTTTTCTTGAAGACATATTATAATATATGGATATAAGCAGATGTATGCTAGCTCCCATTAAATAAAACAAACAGGTATGTATACTAAATATCATGTAGTACAAGAATATTAGGAACCAACTTCACCGTGGTTGACGTTGACCTGAGTCTTAGAGAAAAATTATATTATTAACCTATATCCTTCCGTTATAGTTAGTGAACGTAGTTTACTTATTCTATTTTTTTAAGCGGTCGAGTAGTTGAAAATTGAAATTGAATATTGAATATTTACAAACAAACACTCTAAATGCGTAAATATTGATTCTTATTTCTTAATAATATGGGCACAGAAGTTTAAAAAGCTCAGCAAACTCAGTACTCACTACTCAGTGAGCATCAAAACTAAATGTAACAACGGTGACATAAATAAAATTATTTTTGAAAAGTTATAAAATACTTAATTATTATATGCTTAAGAACTATAATCCCATGCACTTATAACAGTAGTGTCCACTATACAGAATACATAACGCAGACACCCTACACTCCCCAAACCGCACTGGTAAGGACAGAGCATGAATATGCGCTTTAACCCTTCAGGTCCATGCGGCAATTATTCAAACAGAATAGTTTAACAGAAAGGATTGTGAGCATTGTAATCCACTTCTGAATAATCTTATTCGCATACACCATGCACTTGAATGTCGACTCTATAAACCTTGCCATAAAGGATTATATTCGATTGAATATTTCGTGATACATACGATATTATATGGCAGTGTTTAAAGGGTACAAAATTTTCCTGTATTTAGAATATTTATACATTTGTGTTGTGAACACGGACAGCGGTGCGAATGAGTTCATAGCTAGGTATATAATAAATGGTGATTTAGTACGGTGCGGTTTGTAATAGGCAAAGATTTTACCGGAATTAGTGCGCCGCCATTTTGCCGGATGCCGTCTCGGATAGGAGGTTTTATTGGGATTATTTATTGGTCTCGGTTATGTACATACAAATCACGTTAAATCCTTTTTAGCTTCTATCTCATTTCCATGTGGCTGTATAGGAAAAGACCATTGCTTTTTATTGTGTCTGTTGTCTATGGCCCGCAAAAAAAAAAACAGAATTGCCGCGCTAATTTTCGAATGTCATTTTTAATCTGTTGAGTGACGTGTGAAAATGTACTCAACAAAAGACGGAAAATCTAGATTTTGAGTGTGTTTATTAAATGTGATAGTGGTTCAAATATAACCGGTCCATAGGTACAATTGATGCTGCGTAATTCAGGTGAGGGTCGTGATCTTTATATTATGTTGTAATGGGATGTAAGAGATTCGGTCATTGGTCATTTGGTCAAAGGTTATAGGGATGCTGTAAATGTCTATTTTATAGTTAAGTAATGTAACGGAGAGGTCAGAGACACAAAGGGTTAATATGTTTTACTGTCACATCTAGTGTTATTATATTGAGATTTTATGTATTAATGTAGGTTATTATCTACATAAATAACTACTTTTATTTGTATTAAGTGAATGTAGTTAGGTATTTTTTTTATTTATTTGGTAAAAATGTTTAGCTTGCATAAATTAATATGTTGAATACGTAGGTATAATTTTTGTAAACAGATGATATAAAACAATTATTTCTACTTACCTTTCAAATAATATTCATGATTAGGTATAATAAAAAATTGAGTTGCTTTGTCCAATTCAAATGAGGGTTCTCAATTCGTAGCGCAGCTTTTTCTATAGGTAAGTAAATCTAGATATCAAGTACCTACTTGACTTATGCCAATGTATTATGTTCATCATGTCCGTATTTAAAAGAGTCTTACAAGATTCTGTAAAATATGATTATTTTCCGTTAACATGGTTTGCCGTTTGTATACCTAATTTGTAAAAAGATCCCACTATCACAAAAACTATGGATATCGTCGTCTTGTAGGTCATTTTGAGGCTTTGAATATTTTTTATCACAACAAAAAATATTAAATACGAAACTTATTATAAAAAATCACTTCAGTGTATAAACACAATAGGGACATTCATGATACCGTTTTTTCAATTGCATTCAGGATATTTTTCGAAATAATTTGGACAAGTATCGATATTGTTATAAAATGAACCGCACTAAACTTCGAATTTAGAATCCAAGTATTGGTGTTTTGATTTATTATACAGAATTAACAAATAAATATTTTTGATTACACTCTTGTTATAAAAATCCGTTTATATTTAAAACAACTTGAACCATTTCTGATTGCCTATATAAATAAAAAACTACTCGGGCAACTAATTAAAAATAAAAAACACTACAGTTATTGCTACCGAAGAGGCAATCTCAGGTCATACTTACAAGCACTAGATAAAAATGTCCGGATATTTTTCGGTCTAACGGCTATAAAAGCCGGTTAGCCTACAGAGTCGGACTTGATTAATATTTCTTTTTTTATTTTATTTATTTCTTCGCTTTTATTCAGTCTGTGCTTTTCTTTCTTAAGGAATTGTAATCACGATGTGTATTTGTGTACAATTGTTGAATAATTACAGTCTTATTTTCAATTATTATATAGCGAACAATTAATGTTTTTAAGGGCCGATTTTTCAATGCTTGGATAAAACTTATCCGTCCTTAATTTTAATACATTTTTAAAATGGTAGTTTTATTATTCGACGAATAAGTTTTAACCAATGATTGAAAAATCCGCCCTAAGCAAACTAAAATTGATCGATTTTTGATTAAAAACAAATATAGACGCATAATAATTACAGTCTTGTTATTCTACAAATATTATAAACACGTAAAGTTGTATGGATGTTTGTATGCTGCTGAACGGATTTTGATGATAGGTACGTGATTAGTGATACAGCTTAATATGTACCTATCAGAATAAAACATGAGCTATAAAAATACTCGCTTTTTCTCCTGTGAAAGCGGGCGGCACAGCTTACATAGTTAGTAATAAGATAAATATTAATTTCATAAGTATATATTTTATCGAGAATGTTTTGTAATATAAACATTCGATAATACCTAAAAGCTGTTCTGCACAATAAATGTAGCTGTATTATTTATTATGTACCTACATTAAACAAATAAATATTCAAAATAAAAATAACACAATTATTAGATATTAATAGTATATGTTTGTTTCCGTAACAATTATTAAATCATACACAAGTAGGGAATCTTACCTTATATTAATAAATACCTATAGCTACCGCTATTTATTTCACGATAGTACCTGAATAAAGTCTCAAACTTCCACATCTCGTTTCAATAACCAATCTGTAAATGAACTATATCACAAAATAATTCATACAAAACATAGCTATCTAAAGCCAAGTACACACAGTAGTCGCAACTTAACAAAACCGACTGTAAAGTTCGTCCCAGCGCATTGGTCGTCCCTTGTCCTCCCACCGCCACCCCTTGGTTCCGAATTAATTGCAATCAAAAGGAAGGACACGAGTGTAGTCCGACCCTAACTTTGTGTGCCATGTTGAAAAGGGGTTTGAAACTTTTTGTATGGACGCTGGCATATCGACCTGCCGCCATTTTGATTTTTTTTCAAAATCGCGGCGCACGATTAAAGTGGTATGTATGGATAGAGGACACATAGACGAACAAAAAATGTCTCATAACATAGTACCCTAAAGCGTCACATTACCGAGATATTTGGAGGTAAATATTCACTTATGAGTACAACGACAAACACTAAAAATAGACTTATTACGTGTCTATATGCATAATATTATCTCCAAATAATCACTCCCAGGTAGATTATTATTATTACAGGAAGAAATTAGGTATTCATTACATTACTTACATTTTTATGTAATGTATGTATGTTTTTATGTAATGAATGTACCTACTTTCTTCCAATAAACTGTTAATTAATAATAATCTACCTGGGAGTGATTATTTGGAGATAATATTATGCATATAGACACGTAATAAGTCTATTTTTAGTGTTTGTCGTTGTACTCATAAGTGAATATTTATCTCCAAATATCTCGGTAATGTGACGCTTTAGGGTACTATGTTATTAGACATTTTTTGTTTGTCTATGTATCCTCTATCCATGCATACAACTTTAATCGTGCGCCGCGATTTTGAAAAAAAATCAAAATGGCGGCCGGGTTGATATGCCAGAAAGTTTCAATGCCCTTTGCTTGCCGAGTCCGTTTGTTGATGTGTGCGTTGGTGTTGCGCGTGTGTGCGTTGAGATTGTCGTATTAGTTATTGATAATTATATTTTATTGATAGAATGTTTTTAGTTAAATATTGTATGGATAATTAACGGTAAATTAAAACGATGTTAACAATATATTTTTTTCAATCGTCTTTCTGCTACATAAATTGGCATAGTTATGGTTTATTTCTTTCTTTGAAAACATTTTTATTTTTAAAATTTGTCTTTATTATGTTTATGTAATTTTGTATTTTCATAATGCTTTTGTTAAGTTTGAAATAAATCATTCAGTTTGTCATACTTATATTATAAACACAAACTATCAATATTTGATATAATTTAAAATAAGTATAAGTACCTACATCCAGAGGATATACCTTTTTCAGAATCAAAACAAACTCCCTTTGTAGTGTAAAACGAGCAAGTTATTAACCAAAAACTAGCCATAATCGAGATCGCTATCAATACGTAAGAAAGCGTTCATATACGATTCTCGGAAACTCCATTAATATTTCACAATCCTCCAAACTGGGGTCCTTTCTAAACAGCCTATGGTCTTCCAAAGTTATTCTAACTTCGGAGTTCGGAAGGTTACGCTCTGGGAGCGTGCAAAGATTACTTTAGGATGAGGGGAACCTTATCTACAACTTACATATATTAGGCTTTTTGATAACACTAAAACATATTGTTTAAGTAAAGTCCCTCGGGTGCTCATTTATCTTAATGACGTACGAATTGTTAAGCCTCTGTTAGAGCTTGTATGGATCATATGGATGGATATGCTTTTCATATTGTATTGGTAGTTTTATGGTATTTTTGAAGCTATTAAAATAATTCTCTTTGAATTTAACAATGATTCGTTATCTTTGTGTAGACTTCTTTTTAATTAAAACCTTTTTTTGGTTAAACTTTACCTATATGTGTATAAACTAATTGAGTTGGTAGATAAAAAAAACGCATGAAAAAGAGTGCAATCAGGGAGCTTTACTTCCTTAAAAATAAATCTATCATTAAAATAATATTTAATAGAACATATTACATAGGTATTCATACATTTTTGCATGACCATATCTTTTGATACTTCGGACGTTTAAGCTTATAGAAGCGTTGATACCATTTGCAACTACCTACTGTCTTTGTTGTGGTGACCATGATTCACGTCAAATTAAGATATTAAAACATTTATTTTAGAGGATTTCAATTGAAGGTATTTAGATTATTTAATTATTATTTTTTTGTTACAGATACCTAATATGTCATGAAAATGATGAAAATGATGATGACGATGAAGAAATAATGAAAAATGCTTATAACTAATATAAGCCGGATAATATGGCAATACATACCTATTTAAAAGTTAATAAATGTTACCTATTCATTCTTCATAATTTATTGGCAAAAAGTAAAGGCAACATCGCGATTGGTAAGGGATTTGCAATAAAAAGTTAATAACAATGTACCTAAATCAATATACCTAGGTATCGTTGTGCAAGTGTAAATTGAATACCTACCTATACTTTCTAGTCACTAGTGCATTATAAATTCGATTCAAGCGTTCATAATTCGTTTACCACATGCAAAAAGACAAGTAAATCATTAATTACATGAAAAAGACAAGTAAATCATTTCTATTTAGATTTTACAAAAACCAGTTGTTGGTAATTAAGGCAATACCTAGATTTATATCAGTACTTAAATTTCCGAACGCCCAGTCACCCCACCACTCATGTATACGTAGCCAAGTCGAGGCAACGAGATTTTGACCAATTTACAGCGTGCCAAGTGGAAAGATAAGCTAATACGGCTTAGCAGGGGCTCTATTGGAAAACTAATTTTGCATAAATACATGCTCGTTGTGATTACTGATGGCTTTCCATTATCATATACTGATGACTTGTGAATGGGTTGATGAATTTATTTTTGCCATTTTGAGCTAGAGAGTATAGCTTTGCGAGTAAACACGTGTTCCTAACAAAGATTTGTTTATATATACATAAATAGTTGTTGCAATCTATCAAGATTTGTTAAGATACAAAAATAAAATAATTATGCGACTACGATTTTTTTATGGGTAAATAAGTTCGGAAATAACACGACGAATTACTTTTTAAAGATATGCTCTATATGGTAGAGTTCGATGAATTATTAAAATTATCATCCCGAGTAGAAAAAAATGTATGAATGAACGTCATGTTTTAGCGAAATTAAACAGAAACTTTCGATATACCTTAATCTATATAGCGGACTAATGACTTGAAGGCACGCGCCTGGCCGAGGGGTGACCAGCAAGGGACGAAAATTTCCTAAAGGGTTACCCTAAAACTGGGGACGAGCGATAATTAATGCCTTAAACGATTGTTCATGCGGCTAACACAATGCGAATTTCAACTCTAAGTGCTGAGAAATAAAGCCCAATGTTTGGTCAGATGTTTCGCAACGTTTGGTCCAATTTTATAGTCAGGGGTGGCAAATAATAAGAGGTTTAGGTACATACGAAGTTGGGAGCGAGTTGTTGATGAATGACACTCCACGGACCCATTGCCCTTCGGATGTTTTAAGTGGGTTGGGATAAGAAATGTCGGATATCTAGTGAAATATTTGTTGGGTGTGTGGAGTCAGATATTGTGTTTGTCTATCGCAAGTAATTAATATGTAAAGTTGGTGATATTGCTTTGTTCTGATTGTTGATCTGGGAGGTCTGCTTTCAATGGCGTGACGATTTAACCTATGCCTGTTTATTGCTAGCTATATGCACGTGACTTCGTTTGCGTTAAGTGAATGATGTGGAAATAAAATTAAAAAATTGTATTTAAACTCTCTCTATCATCATAGTCTATTTTTAAACTTAAGGAAAAAAGACTTCATTTTTATGCTAGTACGTTACTCATAATTACCTACGTTAAACACATTATTAAAACAAGCCTTTATTATATCAAATGCAATTAACGCAAATGAAAGAAATGAAACACTACACAACTCATTACAAGAACGACGCACGTTAACAAACAGAAATTAGCTAAACCGTGACGTAGTGAGGTTTTTATAATCTACGATGAGTAAGACTTATTACATAACCCTCCACCGCTATGATGACTTGAACATATGTCAGGGGTCCACATTAGCCCGGCTAATTATCACACTTTGACAATAAGCCCCAACTTTCCTAATTGCTCGTTAGTATTTGATAGCGCTGAAGGGTTAGCTGTCATATTTTTGAAGTTTGCGGCTAAATTATCATCACTGTGATGTTGCCAGTTGGAAATTTATTTAACTTCATAGGAAAGGTAAATGGGAATGTACTTTGAAATATTGCAGTTCTATTCTTGATAGAATTCCCTTGCGAGGAAATATATTCAAGATTTCTAAAGTTTTTTTTTCATCAATGTTGTTAATTTTTATCTGTAAATAGTTGAGTGACCGGTTTTTATTGGTACCTTACAATGTTTTAGTTTGTATTAATAAATTTTCTTTGATTATGTATCGTAATAAATATGTAATAAGTAGGCCGGTACTGAAAGATATTTTTATCTCACGAGAGTCGGATATAAAAATAATAGTTTAAAAACGTTTAATCCGCTTCCTCATTAAGATGTATCGCGGCACAGATAACGGAGTTTGTACTCCCACATATAGCTATACCTACAACAAAGTTAGCAAGATATGTGGCGAAACAACTTCAGACGTAAATAAACACCAAATTCTACCCTGAGGCGCAGTAACACATTAGAATTTTAACTCCGCGCTTCTGTAACATTAACCAATTCCAATCACGACTAAGATCCGCATATTCCAAGTTCGTAGAAAGGGACGGAGGAGGTGTTGTACTAAATCAGAGAAGGATGGTCGTGAGCTTCTACATGGGTCTGACATAATGATATATTAATTTCTGTCGCGAGCTCCCATTGTTTTGGTAGGTATTTTACGATGTGACGCATGGTCATTATGTTTTCATAGTTCCATAAAGGCTTGAATTTCAATGGCGTCTGCTTGTCGTTTAGTGCTTTGTGCGTTTAATGATCGAGTTATATGCGATATGATGAATTGGGCGCTTATTTACTTGATATTTTGTGGGGTTTGTTGGGTAATCAGTAATTTTGTTTTGTATGGAAATGCTTCCGCATTATGTATAGTCCTCTTCACGTTTACATAAAGACCTTCTGAATGATCAAATCTGCAATATTATGTACAATATTGGACTTTTGTTCAAAATCTAACTAATGATTGCAAACCTGTGTTACAACTTACATCATAATATAAAATGCGACATTTTGAACCTCTCTGTGCATTTAAATAACTTATCCATATGAAATAAATATTATGATAATAATAGAAATAATTACATCGTTCATATGAAACTAATCATATGTATTATAGGTAATACGAGAGCTTTTCAATTTAACCGTCAGAAGTTAGCATCACACTATTGTCGCATTATGTTTATTTATGAAGTGCGTTATCTTATATTAATTAATACAACATGTTATCCTTTATCTCCACAGCTTCACTGGCATGGAAAGCTTTAACATTGATATCCTTGTTTCTTCCCTTTCAATTTAGATTAACGATAATAATGATGCTATAGTTATCAATTAAACACCACTGGTATATATCCCTGTCATATTAAGGAATTAATAATTATATATATATTACTAGCTTTCCGCCCGCGGCTTTGCCCGCGTTTAAAAAGAAAAACCCGTTCCCGTAAGATTTCCGGGATAAAACCTATCCTATGTCCTTTCTCGGGTATCAAAATATCTCTATACCAAATTTCATGCAAATTGGTTTAGTAGTTAAGGCGTGATTGAGTAACAGACAGACAGACAGACTTACTTTCGCATTTATAATATTAGTATGGATTAAGGAATAAGGAATTAAAAACAACTGCAAAGTGTCCGAAACGCCGGGATAGTAAAATAATCATATAATGAATAAATCGCGTTTCAAATTAATATACATTTTAATTTTTAAATGTTTAATATTCGCGTTAAATCAAACACAAGAAGATATTATTAATATTTTTTTAAACTCTTATATGATTTTAAAACGCGTTTCCTAGATATTTTTAACAGTTACAACGTAAAAACGTATTTATATGTCAAGCAACTTAGTAAAAATTGTTCAACACAAAAGCTTAACATCAAAGCTCACACGAAACATAGAACGCAATTAACAAAGCGTTACAACAAAAACACATCAATGTACTAGCATTAAAACAAGTACGTTTGTTAGTTGTATCAATACGCAAGCAAGCAGCGTCTCGCAGTGACACTTTGTCGAGTCACTTTTTAATTAGCGTATTTCTCTTTGTAGCGGTCTCTTGCAAATTAGCCTCTGATGTGAAGTGCGCCGCAAAGCGAAGGCTGCCCTCTTTTCCGAGCTTTACAGTTGGCATTAGCAAATTACAGCTGTATCTGCTGTGATGTATGCTATTGGATCTTGATGTGTTTGGTAACTATTTGTTTGATATGCTCATAGGTATGTCTTTTTGTGAGGTGTTATTATTAACGTAAATGGAGCAGTTGAAGATCTTTTCTCGCAATACCTTATTTTTTAGAAACAAATCAATAATTATTGTGTAATATAAGAGAGAGAGAGCAAAAGGTTAGTTCCACGTGATTAAAGCAAGTAGAAGAGTGCAGTTTTAGGTTCATTAATTTCGTCGTGTAGTCGATCTATAAGTTAATTCAAAATCATATTATCTATATGCGAGGTATTTAACGTAAAGAAACAGTAAAGAATCCTTAATTATATGCACCTATGAAAAGTTTCAATGCAGACACACAAGCTATCCATTTTCCAGTTATAGACAAAGACCCTACTCAACAACTTAAGATGTTCATAATTGCTGTTTTACAAGACTCCTGTGTGACCAAGAACAAGCCTTACAGTTTCAGCGATGGTCGGATCCGCTTTTAAAGATGAAATGTTTTGAATGAAAATGTTCAAGATTTGTGAATGCTATAATTGTTTGAGCGTCTTTAAAATGAAGCTGTGCTAGGTTGTACACTTGAGAAACCTTTCTGTGGGTAATCGTTTCAGTAGCTGGGTCAAGAAATTGATTATACAAGAGTCTGTGAATGACGGTCTGTATTTTAGCCCAGCATTGTTTAATGACGTTATTGTTCAATGAAACCATTGTAAAAGGAGTTCACAATACAAATAACTGTAAGAAGTGTCTATAGTGGTTAACGTTTAACAAAACGCATTACTGTGAAGTGATATGCTTTTAATATAAGGCTTAAACTTCATAAAAATGCACGCAATAAAAATAAATATAGCCAGGTAAAACCTTAAATATATATTCCTCGATCCTTTCAATACCAGTGTATTTTCATTAATAATAATAATATTTTTAGTTACAAAACATCTATATTCTATATACATTTAGATTATAATTATTTTAATAAATCCCATCTACTTCGCTTTATAAATAATCATTCACCATTCCTTTTCAGTAATATGAGTTACATACTATAAAACTTAAGATACCAATGATCCAGAAACTACAGAATCCATTCACAAAAACACAAAACGAATCCAACAATCGGCATATACCAGCTTATTATAATCGTAACAAGGTATTCAAGATGTCTAAAGGAAATGATGTGCAGTCTGTAATGAGCCTCCGATGTGTTGAATGTAGCTGCAGCGTTACAGACACAACAAAAGGCTTGCTTCATGATTTTCAAAGGAAAAATACGGCTCTAATACAACGCTATGGAAACTTGATCGTAATGATGTTCCGTTGTTAGTTTGTTCGCGGAATGTAGAGCTTTTATTGTGTTCTTGTAAAGAACGACTTTTAATGGGTAATACTTATTGTGACTGGCTCGGTTTTGTGGTAACATGTGCCCAGATCTATAATGACTGTAAGAACGTTACAAGGCACGGGATTTATGATTACTAAATGGTACATTATTTTTTATTTCAGAGGTAGAGGAAAATTCGCGGCGATTATAAAATTACAGCGTCTCCATCTTTTTATTTTCTCATTAGGTATGTTAAAAAAAGCTTCTGCCATCAATCCATGTATTTTAAAGATGTGAATGTCACTTTGCCGGATATTTTTATCGGATATTTTCTACTTAAATTCTGTAATTGTACTGGTGATAGAATTTGTATTCGAAAACGGCTGAAATTGAAAAAGACAACTAAATTTGTACCTATTTGATGTTCTAAAACGTAGTAGATATACCTGCATAATTATTTAAGAAAATTTCCATGAAACAGTATCACTCATACTTGTTAAAAACTATTGAAACTTTTTTAAACGTAGGTACGTTCTATTTAGTTCTATAAGTAAGTACTATAAATAATAAAGATTGGAAACCTTATTTTTACCTCAAATTTTATATTTTTAAAGCAAAAATGACATATTTTATATGTTGTATTTCAGAATCACGTATTGTCGCGGCGAATGGGGAAAGCATCAAGAATTAAAAGCCTTTTAATGACAGCCCGCCCGGAGCCATCGGCTTTGGATCGCTTCATGCAACAGGAACAGTTTAACATATTTAAATTGTGTTTGAAATAATTTCGATGTTTGCGATTATAATTTAAATGTAATTTCAATATGCTTAATGCTTATTATATCAACATGTAACGCATGCCTCTACAATTTTCACAGCAGTAAAACACTTCAAAACTTGAAATTATTGTTAAAAATATTATAACGAACTGTTATAGATAGTGTTTTTTTGATATTAAATCATAGATAGAGGTATTATAATGTTTTATATTATGAAGTTATTTTTAAAATTGTACTATTTATTGCGTTAAAATATTATCTTTGGCATTCGGCTAATCTAAAATCTAGGCATTAAATTTCTTAATGTATTTATTAAATAATTTATTTCAAATTGACTAGATAATTTGTAATTTATTAAAAAGTAGAGATGTAAATAGCATAATATGTCTTAGTTTTATTTATGCTTAACAATTAAGTAATGTACCTGAGTATTTTATAAGGCGTAACTCGTATTGGAATATAAAACAATGACAATTATACACCATTTCATATCATCGATATTTAAATAAAAAATGATATAAAAATAATTGTAAAATAGCATAATTTATTAAGTTTTTTATTTATTTTTAATTTTCTTAGCGCACTCTCGCATACTCCGTCCCTCTGAGTGCTGCAGGCTTCTTAAACCATAGATGTTTTATCGGCGTACAATGCTGTATAGCTGGCAATCGATTGTAAACAATTATTCTTTAAACTGTTGTATGTTGCATTATTACGGAAGCTCTATATTGCTTCTATATGTACTTATTTCAAAAGCTCTATATAGCTTTCGATATATTTCATATCAAGGTATTTTCGAACTTTTTAGGACGATGTACCTATTATTTGTGTGTCTGTTTATACATAGATATAAAAATGTAATTATTAATAATGAATTGTTAATAATCATGTGTTTTTAAATTATTAAAAAAAGTTAAAATTATTACATATTTTAAAGTTGGCTTCTTTAAAATTTTTTCGTATTATGTTATCGTTTATTCAACTACTTTTCTAGTTTTTTTTTAAAGTGTATGTATGTGGATAATACATTTATAGGTATTTGCACCATAAGTATGTACATACCTAGATGAATAAAAATTATATAAAATTTTAAACGTAATTATAAAAGTTTATTCTCTGTAAGCATACCTATTAACAAGCTGTTGTTAAAAGGTATAAAAAAACAATGTAAATGTAACCTCACCGAAAGTTAAAAAAGGGAATTTCGCGAACACCAAACAGGCGAGATGACAAACAAAACTGATCTAATTAGGATCTAAGGAATGCTAAAAGAGGTTGCGGTACAATTGAAATGATCCAACATTAATTGGCACATCGCCACGTGACGGTACAATCAAAAGCAAAAGAGGTACAATCGGGAAAAAAGTGGCAATTCCACGACCACTCAGTGTTGTAGCATTGCGCTAATTAAGGTCCCACAATCAAGGTACGATACATTTTTAGGATTCCGTATTGTGATTAGTTGCGAAGGCAAATGGAAAGGTAGGTAACTATTTTAATAATTCAAAGCATTTCATACCTATTTACCTAAATAAATCACATAATTGCGAAGGTTTCATTAAAATGTTTTTAAAAAGAAAAATCGACACGGCCGTGTCATAAATTAAAACTTATGTAGTTTACCAAATAGTGGATAGTTTAAAACTAAATTATAAATTTAATATCAGTCAATATGGCCTAAAAAAACTCTTAACAGACAAGAAACAAAAATTTTATATGACAAATTCCAGGGTAAGTACTTGCTATACGTACTAAATACATTTTATGGTATCTATATATTCATAAGCATAGTCTTTATTAATATGAGCATTTATATTTTTAACCGACTTCAAAAAAAGGAGGAGGTTATCAATTCGGCCGGTATGTTTTTTTTTATGTATGTACACCGATTACTCCGAGGTTTCTGAATCGATTTACATGATTCTTTTTTTGTTCGATGCGGGATGGTGTCGAATTGGTCCCATAAAAATTTTATTCGGATAGGCCCAGTAGTTTTTATTTTATGAACATTTTTGTCTGTATTTGTAAATGTTGCAAGTACAAGTTTGAAGTCGGTTGTTTTTAACGCAGTTATCACTTGTGTTAGACATTTTGGTTTCTGGAAAGCACGTTTCTAGCTAGCTACACAATTATTTTCACACTCCACACATCTTCAAAAATAATACAGACGAATATCATACAGAACCTTATTTAGCTCAGATGCAATAGTGACGATTGCTTTTTTTGTTAGCACCAGTATCAAAAGGCTTCTAATTGGTAATTTACACTGCGCGCATAAGGCTGCACTCGTGAAAGCACTCGATGTCGCCATTTTTTATTTCAATCGCAGACAACACGTACGAATGGTTAATCATAGATGTTTTATTATTGAATTATTGCAGGCGTGACATTTCACATGACGTTTCAATGGGAGTTCTTCAATTATCAATTTGCTCACCGATTTAACTAGAACAATTGCTGTTTTTAATTGGTTACGCTGGGGGGTAAAATATAACTTGGAAATTGTAAAAATGTTGTTAGTTACGGAAAGTACTTGGTGGTAATTACGTGTTTGTTGGATTTTGTTGTTGTTAATATATTTGAATGTTATTTTATTCTGCTTATTGGTAAATATTAACGTAGTGCCTTAAAATTAACAGATTTGTCGAGATGGTCGAGTCCTAATATACTACAACAATTAACCCTTAAATGGGTTAATCATTAATTTATAATTATATAGGTACCTATAAGGTACATCACACGGAATTAAATTAAAAGATTTACCAACAAAAAAACGGTTTATTAAAAAAGAAGAAAGAACAAAAATACATCTAACATGTCTAATTGATTGAGGCAATCGTTATTCAGATGTAACAAGAAACTTCAAAGGCATTCTCTGACGTAGACTCGGCCTCAGCTGGACTTACTGAAGCATGTATACTTACTAATTTATATCTATTGAGTATAATTGAATAGTCTAGTCGGATTTGCACGTTGTATTGCATATTTGCAATTGTATATCCATCGCGTTATGGTGTTGTCAATAAAAGAGAGAATTTACATTCATGAAAAAAATTGGGTAAGTAGGTACTTAATTATTATCAGTAAATAAATTATATAATTGCCTGCAAAATTTATTTGAATAAATGGAGGTAGTAATATTTAGTAATGCAGACAACTATGGCACCATTTAATTAATTATACTAGAGTTTTAGGTTATCCATAAAATTCAACATATTTAACGAACGAGCACTCAAATTTATCATTTATTCCATAAATACACCTAGGTATAATTAATAACAATATTTGTACCTTCCGGCTTCCATTAAAAACCCACAAAATTGATCGATGCTATATAAGCTACAGCACGCCGTCAACAACAATTATTTCGTACAACAATTTGTCATGTTACCCCAGCGTTTTAGTGTTGACAAAACTTTATTACCGAAAATTTGACTACATTACATCAATATTTTTTGTACGAGCCCACCGCGACGGTCAAAAGAATGATCTAGTTTTAACCCTAAAATGCGTACCTTCAATGGGAACGAGTAATTCCGGTTTTCGGGATTATTCGACCCATGTTAATTTCATTATTGTTGATCGAATTTCGTGTTTGTACGTAAAATAATGACCCTTTATGAAGAAGGAATAAAAGTAAAAAAGTGTATTGCTCTATATATTTATTTTGCAAGAGATTACTTTTATAAGTTCTAAAAACGCGTGAATTCACAATACCTAGGTACCATATTTTTAATTTTACATTACTATCACTATGAAGTTACTAAAATACTGACATTTATTTTAAATATTCCTATTTAAATCAATGCACATTACACATGTTATCTGAGAATGATAGCAGAATATTAAATTCAACTGTCTACAGAAAAATAAATTTAATAAAAAAAATTGTAAAACTAAAAGTTACAAGATAAAAAGTAAAACAACTAAAACCCAACTACGACAAAAAACGACGCTGAAAAAGTATAAAACAAAAGTTAAATTGATGAACTAATAAAGAAGCTATGAACGAAAAGATGTGAATTATAATATGCAATCAGCCCATGAATACAGGTAAAGTCACAAGCAAATGCTAGTAATATATATATATATTCAAAATGTGCAAGTAAAAAGCTTTCAAATGATACCAAACACGGCATATTTATCTTAACTTTATTTTTTTACTCTGTATGTTTTGTCCGCTAGAGGGCGCCACATTAGATTTTGTGAAACCCCATATAGCCTATAACCAGCGGACAATTAAGACGCTTCTAATGATATGTCATTTGTCGAATTCTGATAAGTAGTTTAGAAGTTACGAGGGAACAGATGAACATACATACATGCTATGTATGTAACATAGCCTGTCAAAATCATAACCCTCCTTTTGCTTTGCCGTAGTCGGGTAAAAATAAAATTAGGTAGTTACCGTTAGGTAGGTAGTTATAGTTAGGTAGGTTAATCCGATGACTATATTACCTATATTTACAAAATTAAAATTAATGAGCATTATTTCTATTATACCTATTGGCCACATAAAGTCTGGCAGGAAGAATGGCAACTCCAGTACAATCCCCCTTAATTTACTCACTAGCCTGTAAATATACTCTGTGATAAATTCTTCTCAACCGCAGCATTAAAACAAAACAGCGTAGCTTTTAAGTCTTCAGTAAAATAAGTACACTGGCAGCACTCAACCATCGACACACGGAACGATATTAAAAATTCAAAATTAGAATACGGTAAAACAATAGCCAACATTCGTTCACTTTGCAGACGCAGTCCGTCTAGAACAATGGTGACCCATTGTTAGCACGTCCATTTTGAATGAACAATATGGCGGGCGTTCCGAATTCGAAACAAACACGGTTTGAAACAATGCTCTCTAATCTCTGAAAGGGTTAAATGCACACTATTGGTCAACTCAGCTCCCTTCGAAATATGAATTGTCCGCGCTGTTAGCAACTATTCGCGCTCTTTTAATTGTTTAAAACTAAAATGGCGGTCTTTATTTTAATTTTTAAGACGCTTGAATTGCCCGTTCTACCTCATAATAATTGTACGACGGTAAGAGTGATCCTTTTTGTGTACCGCTGTAAAGTTACTTTAGTGTGCTGGAAACTGTAAATTGATATCTACTGTTTATATTGTTTTGTGTATTTAAAATGATTAATTTGTATTTAGTACACGTAAATAAATACATTATATAGATAATAATTTACTGGTAGGTATACATTTTTACTTGAGTTAAGTCATATTTTTTGCGTATTCTTAAATATAAAAGATCTAAATTGTATCTATTTTAGCGACATAATGGTACCAATAAAAATATAGCAAAGTTAATTTAAAAATAATGACATCAAAGTAAAACTCGTTAAATGTTTCAAATAGAGGTGTTGTTTTAATTACATTATCAGGCGAGCACACGCGACCCTTCTCAGGATGAAAGACATTCAAATAATAGAGTTTAGAGAAAAGTAGATATTGTACAGTCACCCTGTGGAAATGATGCGTCAGTTTAATTTATGTACGCAAAAGTGTCCCTTATACACGTATGAAAAGAGACTGTTATTGGATATTTGTGAATAATTATAAGATTTATTTCGATTGCTCGTGTGGAATGCAGTTGCTTATAAATTACTTTGGGTTACAGGAAATTAAAATTTAGTTTCCAGGACAATTTATTCTGCGTTAACATACACGCATAACCTTTTATTATTATGAATAGAGAAACTTAAAGTTTTTCATTTTTCTTGATATCATTTTTCGCAAAATTCTGATGTAAAAAACATTTCGAATTGTCTGTAAAAAATGTGAAGTTGTACATAAAATGACGCTCACATAGTAGCGACATACATAAACACTTTAATTATTAATATCTACATACCTACTTGACAATGTTAAGTATTCTTCTATCCTTGGTTAAAACTTATTGTGGTATTAACCACAGAATACCTACTTAATAGTAGCTAACGCTACAAATACACATCCAAAATTTTACAGTAATACTAGGCAGATAACATTAAAATAGTATCATATACAATAAATAACTCCACGTGCTGATGCTGAAGAATATTTAAGCAAAAAAAATATCAACCCAGCATCACCGTCCTTACGCAGATATTCCGGCGAAAATTTTCATGGTAACATTATATCCCTACATTAGGGCTAAGTGATAGCGTCACATTTGTTGGATTAATTCATCATCTCAATTGCTCGGCCAGACTGATGGCTCGCACCCCCGCCCGCCCACTCTATTTTACTATGTTTTTGGTTATATAGGCTTTTTATTGAAAATATTTTGAAGTTTAAATAACAATAAGAAGAAGGAACGGTAGATTATTTTATTTATGTTTATTATAACTAATATAATTTATATATTTTGATAAACTAGTACAGAAAGTATAGATAATAGATATACTTACATTGAAAATATCATCAGAGATATTATGATACATAATCATTAAGTATAAACTTCTAGCTTAATGTAAATGTTAAGTCATAATAAGTAATTATATCGGTAACCATAGCAAATTGAAATACCCAATAATTAATGGATCGAAATCGTAATATGTACAATTTTTATACAATAGTTCCCAAACTAACTCAAGAACAATTTAAAATACACATAATTTAATAATTATCATTAATATATGTAAACTAATACAAAGTTAATGCGAGATCCGAAATTACTTTTCAAGAAATCAGAGCAACCCTTGAATCTAATTACCAAGTCGCTATATCAATTTTAGCCAAGTCCCAACTTATTCGGCGCGCGTGAAAACTCGCACACATTGTTATTTGTGCCAAAAACTTTGGATACCGTAAAACATAGAACTTATTCAAAGGGCAAATCAGTGCTTAGTTGCGCTAGCGCCCTTTGCCCCCCCTCCCCCTCCCTCCCTAGTCCCTCCGCCCACCCTCCCGACAGGACAGCGAGTGTAAGGATAAATGGGAGGGCTGCCTCTTCGGTTAAGTGTAGATTTTCCGAATGCGGTGTTGATGATGGTTGCATAGTGATTGCGGTAAGTTATCGATGTTAGTTTTAGGTAGGTAAATATAATTTTTAATAGCGAAACTTAGGTATCTGCTGTGAATATATAAGATTGCGGTTCTATAGATGCTTAATTTATTTAATTATAGTGTACCTAATTATATAAAAACAGTACGCACGATTACATATAAAAAAGAGAAGAAAAATACATACCCATTATGCATATAGCCGCGATTACCGCTTACGCTTCTGAACAAATACTTATTTATATTAAAATTATTTGGAACTAATTTGATAAACAGTAATTCATATCTTATATATCATACTTATAATATGAGTTATTATCTTTTTTCAGCTTATGTCTAAATTAAGTCACCGATGATTAATGCGATAAAGTCAAATTGAAAATACTACGTAGGCATGTAGCTTTTAATATTCTAGTTGGCTATATTTACAATAAAAATAACAAACTTTTTTAGACAAATATGTAATTTTTAGTTGCTAAATCTAAAACATATTATTGCAAAATATCGACATCAAGTTAATTTAAATTTCATCGACATCCACGTCGCAACACTACCCCCACAATTTCCGTAGACCGTTGGACAGCGAGGTTGTAAATACTCGTGTAAAATTGTCCACGTCCCACCCTAAAAGCCTTTTGTGTTACATATTTCTTTGTTATTTACCTTCCTGAATTACCAGCTATTACGGATTTAGATATGTAAATATGTAAGTGATGCATTTGTAAGTGAAGCGTTTTGTGAAGTGTATGCATTTATTAGGTAATAATGGTAGTGATTAGGAATTTATGAAGATAATAGGTATTGTTACAGTCGTTTACAATAATTTCAAATGTTTGCTTTATAAAAGCATATCATTTTAAGATTTAATAAATTCGTCGAAGAGAACTTAATTAGTAGGTAAGTCAATATGTTTAAAAACATAGGTTAGGTACATAATATTACCAGAAAATTAGGTTTATTAATAGCTTTAAGACTTTATGTAGGTATATAAAGACACTCTTACTAGTAGATTATACAACTGAACGGAATACTTATTACCGATAATTTTTATTTTATGGAGTTCTGAAGAAGTCAAAAATAGTAACAATAGTTTTATATATCTTCTTTCTTTTGAGTCTTTAATAAACCAGATTAAAATTTAATAAAACCATCACAAGGAACGTAACGACATGCACGCAATTCCAAGGGAGGACAGAATGCGAATATGTGAAACTATTTCGTGTTGTGTTCGAATCACGATTCCTGCGGGTTAATTGCGAGGCACAAATGAGTTGCGTTGGTTATGGCGGCCCGACACCTGCTGGAAGGGTGGTGGCACACCAAGAACCGCATAGCTTAAAGCTGGGGACTTTCGCAAAGATTGTAAGAGTAATCAATCACGAAATGGACCAGTTACATAATATTATGTCATAATCTCCTATAGGTATCATAATCCCTACCTAAGTATATATTATGTGATAATATCTGGACTATAATATTACATACCACAAAGCTCTACTGTTCGTTTGCGTCAGAACTGAATGTCTATATCACTTTCTGCTTGAATATGAAAGATACCTATTACCTTCGTCATTTTAATAAAATAATATAATGTTCGAACGTATTACGTGTAACGTGTAAGTTATCAGAATGAAAATGAATGCTTCAGCTATTTTTGTTAGTGTTTGCAAGCTCAGTGCAAATCAAACCTTAGCACAAAATGTCTCCCTTTCACCTTCTACTTTCGCTTGGATAATCTTATTTTGTCACCGGCAAGGCGTTCTAATCTCTTTATCTAATGCTGTAAGGTCGAAATTACTTCAGCATACTAACAGGAGTTAAAATGTATTACCTTTTATTGTGATCCTCAACGCGGATTAAGAGAGCGCGCGGTTTTGAATTTTGATTCGGATTGTAGCAACTCGGCCATTCAAATTAGACCTCTCTCGGATTATTTGTTGGTCGTTTTCTAATCTGATTGTCGAGTTTGTTCGAGGCGGGGGAGGTCAGGTGAAGCTGGTCGGTCTATGCACACCTATTTTGTCTACGGCCGCGGTTACATTCAACAGAAAGGTCTTGAAATGAAGATCTTGAATGTAATGGACGTGATGTTGCTTAAGTTGTTAACGTTCTAGTTTTGTGTTTCAATTTTAATTTTAGGTTACCTTATTCAGGTTTCAAGTTGTTTCATGTAACTGGAATGAGATGACACAGTTTGTTTATCTTAATGTTATTATCAGTGTGGTGAATATAAACCCTTAATTTGAGTACTTGTACTAAGGGCTTTATAATTATTCCTACCTATAAGAAAATTTTCAAAACATTTTAAAGCAAATTTAATATCTTAATAGTCACTTTTTGTTACCAAATAAAAATCTTTTTGTACCTTCCATTGGGTGAATGCGAATATTTTCGGTTATAAATAGATGTTACATCGTACTTGTAAAGCTTTTATTTATTACTTATTCAGCTTCGTTTTATTACCTATATTATATTATTAATTTTCAGTTTATATTTAGAATAGGATACTGGTCAGAATATAGTGTCCGATATTGATTCATTATTAGATAGTACCCAAAATTTCTACCTAAATAGTAAATGTTACCTACTTATGAATCTTTATGATGATTAAGGGCCGATTTTTCAATGCTTGGATAAAACTTATTCGTCTAAAACTACCATTTTAAAAACGTATTCTAATTACCAGTATTTGACAGTTTACGTGACATTTTAATATTATCGTGTAATACTTTATTGGACCGTGGACGAATAAGTTTTATCCAAGCATTGAAAAATCGGCCCTAAATAAAATGTATAATTTATCTTATTTTATTCGTGTATAAATGTGTGTGTTCTCAATTCTGTCATAGTGAGCTATTCCATAGGAAAATTAAAATCTTCGATAAAATTTGTTTGTTTTTATTTGGTAAATAGGTAATACAATTCTAAATTTTTAAGGTTTGAAAGAGCTTCTAAACGAAGTCTATATAAGTAAGTTTTTGAGTTTATAGGTATCTTGGTACTAATTATGCTGAACAACTTAGAGTCGATTTCCCCATTTGCTGATATCTTTGTTAGCCTATTTGACATTTTAGAACAAAATTAAAAAAAAATGTTGTGTGGTTTTATGAAACCACGGTAAAAGTGAAACTGTTCGAACGGTTCCGAACACTGCTTTGTGTAGCGCATGTCGCGTGACGGTCGGCTGCCGAGTAGGTATACCTACTCGGCATCCGCGATACACGCGACATGCGCTACACAGACCAAAAAGTTTGAGACGATGTAATAAAAGTTTCACTCTAAAAATTGTCTTATATAACTGACCGATAAGCTAAATAGGAACATAATATCTATCAGGAAGTTATTAAAGCTAAAAGTATGGCAAGCAAAAACGAACACATTTATAACGAGAGGAAAATGCAGTAACGGCTTTGCTAAAAGCACAAAAATACATAACTCTATACCGGTTTGTAGCATCTAATATTTCTACTGGCCAGTTATTAGGGCATTTTAACCCTTCCCTGCTCCCCATATAGGCACTGACCTTTCTAACCCTTTCCCTGCTTTCTGTTAAATCTAACCCTGCGCGTGCTGTTTCTCTGTAATATTATTTATATTTATCAAAGTTGTTGACAGATTGTGGCATATAATATGTGATTTATTTCTATTTTTATAAATTTTATGTGTTATTCATTGATGTAGGTACGATATTTTTAATAAAAGTTTTTAAAATATTGTACCGTCTTTTATTTAGCCTTCTTACCCAAACTTAAGTTAAATTTTATTAATTATACCTACCACTCTTGAAGATACCTACTCTAGAACTACCTACAGAATCCTATACAAAAATAGAAATGTTATCTACTATTATCCTGAAATTTAAAACTTCATTGATAGAATACAATATAGATAGTAAATGATTTTAACAATCAGAAATTTTAACTATGCGTTAGAACCAGTTTGTCTTTATTATAATATAACGGATAACCCCTTTGCAAATTCGCAAAAAGTGCATTATAAAAATGGCAGATGGTCAGAATAACTTGTATTGTGTTCCGAGTGATAGTGAAACAAACATACGTTATACTATTATCTATATTGAAACTAGCTTAACTAATGGCTTGCGAGTTTGCACGCGTTCTTTTTAATTTTTCGCAAAACAATTTCTATTCATTAAATAAATAAAAATCTATTCAGTTAATTATTATTTACATTTTGATTTATTTACGCACAAACGTCATTATATTTTTCAAACTTACAAAATTACAAAACGCATTTCTTCTCAAGAGTTAGGTATCTAATTTTTTAATAAAAACATCCCGTCAGGTAAATACTTTAAATCTTCATCTTTTTAAATAAATTAAAAAGATTCAGTAGTTGTTAATGAAAGATACTTGAAGTACCTAATAATATACCTACCGAAATGTTCACAAATGTTTTAGGTACCTACTTACCCAGAAGCTGTGATAACTTACAGAATTAATGTAAAAATATGTGTCTACCTAAAATATAAAACGGAAACAATGCTAACTTGTATTTAAGTTATCCAAATAAATAAATTTAAATACTTCATTGGCTTTTTATTTTATTGTATTTCCTATAATATTAAAAAGGGAAATGATTTACAATCCCCGCCCTCAGCTCTTACTACAGATAACTAAGGTCAAGAAACTCTAACTAAAGGAGTGTACCTAAAATATAGGTAACTCAAATGAAACACATTAGCAATTTTTTTAAACTGTTTTATTTTCAATATTCACTGAAAAGTGCTTCGCTCGTGCCAAAAAGTTGAATATCCTGGAGACTCTTAGCTGAATCAACTTCTACCTGGGTCCTGGGTTAGAGATACCTACCTACATTTCATCTAAAAAAATCTGAACTAATACTAACTAATAATTCAGCAAATATAATCTGTATCAATAATGTATTATGTATGTATCCTGGAATAACATCATTCTTTTTAGCCAGCGAAAATATCAAAATATTTCTAAAAAATCATCACCTATTTTCGTTTCATCACATGCGCTCAATAATAGTGCATGCATTACTATTGCTGTTTCATAAACACGTATTAATTTAAAATGTTAATAAAAAAATCATGAATCGCTCTTAAAACTATAGGTATGACTCTACCAAAAATTAATCGATAAAAATTCACACTATCTAAGTATAACTCTATCGATATTAGACTGTTATACGTATTAATTAAAAAAAAATAAAAAGTTAAATCTAATCGCTCTTAAAACTATGTGACTCTACCAAAAATTAATCGATAAAAATACACGCTATCTACATCACTATATCGATACGAGGGTGTGGCTTGTACTGCCCATTGGTCAGTGGGGAAGGGATCCAATCACACACGTGAAAAATATTCTATTCAGACATAATATTATTACCCTTTAGAGGATTTTTCTTATTGGAATTTGTTGGGTAATTTTCGTATGAAACTTATTGAAAATTTTCAAATTAGTTTGTTCTATTATATTAATAGTTTTATTAATATTTGAATGTAACTTTTGTGTAATTAAAATTACTATAAATTATAGTCTAATCTAATAAATTAAACTTATACATAATATTATCACAGAATTCTTCAAATTTATATTTTCTATCTGTCTATCATCTCAAAAAATCTAATAGGTAATTAAGCTTACCTGATTAATGCCATGCAATCTAAATATTTTACCTATACATCTACGTATACCTACATAATTTAAGTACCCTACTATACCTACTACCTTCCTCAAAATTCAAAGGATTATCTAAGTATTTTTGTTTGATACAAATGAAAGCATGAATTATAAAAGTAAAACATTAAGCCTCAAATTAGCGTACCTACTCTATACTACGAATAAAGTAACTGGGATAAAATTAATTATTTAGCATGAGTGAAAAAAATTACTTACCTTATTATGAATTCGTATCAAAATTTTAACCTGAAAAGTTGTTTTTATTTTATTGAAATTCCTACTAGACATCGATTAAATAAGATGTGTATTGGAAAAATCACTCAGTTTCTAAAAATGACCCTAGATATTTGTATATTGTTACTCTGTAGTGACATCTATAATCTTAAAAATACATTAAATACCGCCATCTAGTGATCGTAATAAGAAACCGGATGATTTTTCCAATACGAATCTTATTCGGTCGATATCTCATGGGATTTTTTTAAACTTTTGAGTGAAAATTAGTCTCATAAGAGCTATAACATAACTATTACTTTTTTTACGCAAAATTAGATCTCGCTTACAACAATAATTCAGCATAATATTATTTTAGAAATATATAGAAGGGAAACCTTTATAAAAATTAACCTCTTTGAGTACTCCTAAAATATTATCATGTTTTTTTAATTAATTTTAAAGAACAAAATACATAAATAGTTTATGCAAGATAAGCATATAGTTTTCATTTTATTGTCTAAGAATCGATACGTGTGATTTAATAACTAGGTATTTAATATTTAGGTAACTATCTTTTTTTTAAATTTAATGTTCTTAAGTATTACCTTACACCAAAATGTATTTTATGAAATCGTTAATTACATTTAATAAATAAAATTTTACAATTAATAATATCTTAGTATTAATTATCTTTTACATCTCCTTACGTCCAACAGCTTATAACGTTATTAGTTTTATCTTGTAAGGAAACACAATAAGGTACCTACTCATTATTATTATTTTTTCTAAATTAAATAATAATAATTTATATTCTTATGATATAAGAATGATAACACTAGTTTTTAAAGTGAATACAATTTATTTTCGGTTCATTCTACGAAATATGCGAAATAGATTCAGCTACTCGCCTATAGATGGCGCTAGTAGCGCGCCGTAGCTGCAAAACTGTTTTACCACGACTTGTAACAATGTTGTAACTCATGTAAGTACTACGCGGAAACTGTGGACGAAAGTTTTTAAAAAAGTTTGATATTGTGACTTTTTAACAAAGAATTTGATTTCATTTTTTTTATACATAATCTGTTTTATTTAGTTGAAAGGATAATTAGAATATAAATTATTTATATTTTTTTCATAAGCCTAGTAAAATAAAAATTCTTTTAACATCCATTCATAGGATGATTGTCCTTAAGAAGGGGAAGTGTGGATGATTGAAATGTTTATTTATATGTTTTAATTGTAACTTACCAATAGTTATTACTTATAATAATAATTCATGCTTAATGCTTTTTTTTAATCATATATTTTGATACCGTTGGTAAGGTTAATGTAGGACAATTTGTTTCGATCATAATATTTTAAATTTTTATTGGATTTGATTCGCCTAAACATATTTCTAGCATCGCGGTATCTACAATTATTTCGATCGACTCATTTGATGCCTAAATACCCAACAATATAGTAAGGATTATGATATCCTGTGTGATCAAAAAATGCAATTTGCTACGAATCTAAATACCTACCTACTAGTTCAGACAATTTCAGGAAAGTCGGTTAAAATAAGTGAACATTTAGAAAGCTTCAGCTCTATTGGTAGATATTTTTGAAATAAAATTTGTAAAAATTTTAGAAAGGACACAATAATTAAATTTAAGATAAAAATACTATAATTAAGATTTTACACTTCGAAGAGGGATCTTAAATGCATGTTAGTATTTTCTTTCCTAGTATTTACGTATAGGTAGGTATAAATGGTTTAGGTACATGATTTTGTAAAGGCTCTATATGGAATAAAATTTCTAATGAAATTGGTTACCAAGAAGCGACATCTCAGTGTACCTAAGCAGTAGGTATATACTGATCGATCGGCTTAAGCCAAAATAGAAATATAAATTCTTATAATATAATCCTTTCTTGAATCTCGATCTGTACATTTTTTTTATTTTTGTAGATTTGTATGAATACACAATTTTTATTTATTTAGTAATTCATATGAATCTATCAATATTCGATACCAATAAATAAAATTGGAGCGTATGATAGGCGTACAAGAAAAATCTCCTCGTTTCTTTCAAAAGGTATTCTTGTGGAAGAACTTTCATGATTACAATATAGCGAATAAAATCTACTTTTTAATATCAGTCTTATTAAACTTATTTTCTGAAATAATGACTTAATTAGTGTTATTTTTATACAATACTTTACCACCCAAGAGAAAATATCGTACCTATTCTTTGTAGGTAACACCCTCTACATAATAATATGTTTAAAGTATTAGGTACCAGTTATAGGTTTTTTTTTCGCTAAATTTATCACTTTAGATTATTAATGAGATCACATAGATAATTATTATATTACCCTAAGATATTACATAATATATTTTGTTTTTCTCATAAAAATTGTAACTTTTTCCTTTGGGTCATTTTGTTAATTGTTTTTATTATTAGCTAATAGATTATAGATTACAGATACCTATGAGAATATTTTGAGTTACCTATCTGTGAAAGCGAAATAGGTAAGTTTATATTATTATCAAAACATCATCATAAGCGAAAGAATTTAATATCTATACTACCTATCTATCTACCTACTTAAGAGTTTATTCAAAAGGTAAATTTATTTTATTTATTTTTATTTTTAACACTTTACTATGCTAGTTAGTAATACAAATTACTTAAAAATAAAACTTAATTTATTTTCGCCACAAGTTATTATTTTTGTGCATAAGTAGGTACCTACGTAATTTTGCATACAATTAAATGCTATAGGTATTGATATATTGACAACTTTGAGTACCTATAATTTTTAATTATTATTTTCTCAAGAACTTTCAGGTGGGATTCGAACCCAGTATAAACATATTGTAAGCATGTAATGTGTATGATGTATCTATTTATTCTTACTTCTCTTAGCAGTTAAGACTAGTAATGAAAGGGGAAATCAAACAACATATTTGATTAACAAATCATGGATATTTATTGAAATAAAAATAATAAAAATGAAAAATAATAAAAACAGGTCATCTTTCACGTAGTTACACAATAAAATTTGTCTTAGTTTTTTCATTTATCTATTTTGTCTCCTCTACCTTACTCCCTTCGTTTGACTAAATATTTATTGTAATCTGTACACGAATTTAACTTACATAAAATGACCAAACAATCACCATAATAAATATAATGAGAGGTTGGTATATTATGGTGCGAATTAGGACCCGTCTTAGAAGCCTTAAAATTTTAATACAAAAGCAACTAAGAGAGGCCCTAATTAGGACAAATAATGGGAAAGGATATAACTATTGGAGACATAACGTATGCATCTATTATAATTTACTTAACATTATCTAATATAAATTCTATATTTTACATTAAGTACGTATACCGAAAGGTTTCACACTTGGACTAAATTTAGGTACGAGTGAACATACTTCCACGAATCACAAAAAACAAAACTGGAATATTTTTCAGTCTTAATAAAATAACTGGCTTTCCATCCACAGGAAGTTAACGTTTGGAAATGAAGATTATACGCCTCGCAAAATAATTTAATAAATTTTAACACTAATTAAATATTACCTTGTCATTAACATCTACCCTTAATCGCATCCAATTTTGTTTTCTACATTCCCTATCATATTGTTTACAGGAAACACACCGTTTTGCCGAGAACATGTAATTTTTTAAAATTGCCAAACATATTTATAAATATGAACATCAATAAGTAGGTACTCCATTTACATTTAGTATTTACATAAGTTATCTAGGATAGGAAACATTTGTTTATTAATATACAATACCCTAAAATTAACAAAGAGCTTATCCAAATACACAATTACTACATCAATCTATGAAGATCTTAGAAATTACTGGAAAAAATTATTTAATTGACACTATACAGCTTAAAACTAATTACTGTATAAATCAACGTAGCTAACTTTGGCATTGGTTTCCACATTTCTACAATAAAACAAAAACGAAGTTGAAATATAACGTAAAGATCATGTACAAGCCTTGAAAGAAAATAACTAAAAACTTTCAAAGTAACATTAACAACGTAACGGGAAATCTTAACACTGGCTCAAACGATATGTCACTAAAGGAAAGTGCCCCTTTCGGAAGCTATTGCAATAGTCATATTACAATTTCGCCACATCAATGATTTCTAAAGACTAGAAATTGAACTTGTTTAATTGCAAGAAGCAAAGTAACGTTCAAGCGAAATGTTTTTTCTAGAAAATCTGGCTGGGTGGCGCAGGAGGTGGGAATCGCAGGCCACCCCAGGGGTAGAGTCACGATGCCTCGTCGCGGCAAGCGTTGGAGTCGTCAGAGAGAGCGAGAGCGGCACCACCGTTACTCTGATTTACGACACACTTCCGCATATGCTTCTCTAGAGTCGAAGGAACCGAGAAGGGCATCTCGCAAAACCTGCAGCGATATACGTCCTTGCCTAATCGACCATGCGTCTTCATATGCCTCGTTAGTTTGGAACTCTGCGCACAGGCGTACGAGCAGAGCTCACATTTATACGGTTTTTCACCAGTATGAGATCGTCGGTGAACTGTCAAGTTTGAACAGTTTTTGAATACTTTTCCACAGAACTCACAAGTATCATTACGTCGCCCATCTTTTGATTTCAGTAAAGGGTTTTGTAGAAGCCCGTTACCGCTGTTCTTAAGACCGTCAAAGATATTTTCTGGCGGTCGCTGTGCATGAAGCGTGGGCAACCACCAACCTTCACCTCTATCCATTTCTAGTTTCATACGCTTCGAAGCTTCAAACGGACTTTCGAAAGGGTTGAACAAGGGATGTGGTTGAGGTGGCATTTTCGCGAATTCTTCTTTTAAACGCAAAGCAGCAGTCGGTGGCATTCCATTTGGTTTATCAGAAGGAGGACCGTTATTATTATCACGATCTTTAGCTAATTGCCATTTGAGAGAGTTACCAGACTCTTGCAAAGCTTGTTTGAATGCCTCACTATATTGTGCTATGTTTGATAAACCAAACTTATCCATCAGTTCACCAACAACAGATGCTGTTGGAGGGTGTGCTGGCAAAGCGGGTGTTTTTCGGGTTGGTGCAGAGGGAGCACTGCTATTTGATACAGTTAGATCTTCTGCTTCTTCAACGTCTTCTCCATCATCGTTTTCTTCTTCCTCTTCGCCATCTAATTCCTCGTCCTCCAAATCATCTTCCGTATCATCCTCACCAGTGTCACCAGCCGATTCACCTTCCTCATTGTTGGCATCAGAGCTTCGATGCACTTTCATATGCTTTTTTAATTTGGAAGATTTTTCGAAAGCTTCATCACACTCAGTGCACTTAAATGGTTTTTCTCCAGTGTGTATCCGCCGATGAACCATCAAGCTGTTTTCAAATCGGAATTTTTTACCGCAGAATTCACAGGTGTGATTGGCTTCATCAGTGCGTTTATTCGGTGGGGATGATGTAGGGCGCTCAGGAGGCGCGTCCGCCGTCTGTGGCTCCACTCTACGTTCGGGCGAGATAGAGCTGTGCGCTCTCGTTGCTTCACGAGGCGCGTCCACCGTTCCGGGTCCGGCGCCCACCGGTGGAGTCTGGCCGACTCGGGAGGGCGACGGGGAAGCGAACGGAGGAGAATGCTTCCTGGGGCTAGGAGAGCTGGAATTGCCTGTGGCCGCCCCTGGACTGGTCGTACCGGCCAGTTGCCGCAAGCGCTGCGAGTAAAAATCCAGCTGGGGTTCCAAAGATAAAGGTTGTGAAACTGGAGGTCGATCTCGAGCTGATAACGATGTGGGAACTACTGGGGGTCTATCGGCGGGAGATGGAAACGCCTGATGTGGTGGAAGTGAGTTTGCCGCTACGGCAGCAGCCGCTGCAGCCAAGTTGAGACCATGATGGCGAAATTGTTCCGATACTAGTTGCTCCATCCTAAAACGATGATCGTGATGGTTTGGGCGAGCGAACAATGGTGTAGGAGGAACTGATGGGTGGGCTAGAGGTGGTAAGCTACCAGGTAGTGGCATTCTTAATAGCCCACCAACGCCAAAAGGAGAATGCATATCTGGTGGTGGTAATAAGGGGTGATGGCGCAGAGATGGCGGTGGTAGCGGGGCGCCAGTTGAAGAACAGCCTGAGCTACTTGATGATGAGCTCGATGTGGAATGGTTTTGCTTATTTTGAAGCTGTTGTGGTATGCTTTCCATGTATATCTTCACACCGTGCACATGTTGCACATGCTGCACCAGTCGCCACGCGGAATGCACGCGAGCCTTGCAAGTTGAGCAGACGTAGTTGCTCGGTTCTGTGGACAAAGAAAGATGAACGTTAAAAAAACGGTTATCGAATCGTTTGATGGATTTACAGCAATATTAACGCGGGCAAAGTGTCTAGTAATAGCCCTCACATATCGTGGAGTAGGCCTAGGGAGGGCGCGTGGCACGCATGCTAAGAAGGTCCAAGGGCCCGTCGGCAGGCGTGACGGATAGCCCCTTCGTGTTCCGCGTGATTCATGCACCTCTAAAATCTTATGAAATATACGCGGCGCGGAATCACGTACGGATGCGCGGGTTAAGAGTGTTGATATTGAAATCTATATGTAAATGTATCGTGGTATACGGAAAATGAAAAAGCTTCTTTATTGCTTCCACTTTGTAGGTCGTTTATATAAGATACATGTTGTATAAAGAATGCGAAGTTCCACTGTTTATAATGACATTGTAATTGTTACAAGTAAACAAACATACAAGTACCATCCACAACATATAAAAACATTTAATTCACTGCTATCAGTCAAAATCAAGAAACACCTAAATCTCCTAACCACGAGCACATGACATTCCTGCATTCAATTACGAAAAACATATTACAAAAAATATTGATAAAAATAAGCCCATCACTAAGAATGGTAGGCGCGGCAGATAAGCGATCTTGTTAAGACGATTATTGAAATGTAACGGTCAGGCTGTGACCGACCGGAAAGAAGTCACATACAGGATGTATAATTCAAGACACGCCCGTTTTCGTCTTGATTTTCATTTAGCCGAATTGAGAATTGTTGTAACTCATTACCTACCTACACGATTTAAAAATAAATAAAGAAATGTTATTAGATGAGGCAAAATCCTATCAATGTACAAGTATTTAAGCAAAATTATTTCATAAAGAAAGCTTTAAATTATACAAAAAAAAGAAACACATAAGAGTAGACTTCAGCTTTGAAACATTTTTAAGAGAGTTCCTAACTTCCTACCAATATAAAAACATCATCATAATATTATGTAGAGAATACGTGTTAAATGGTTTGCAGTGTAATTCTCGTTATAAACATCGAATTCATTGTTATTAACTAAAATTTTAAATATTTATTTCATAATCTTAACATAACTAATCTTATTTAAACACCCTTACATCAAAAAATATGTATCATAAACATCAATGAGTTTTGACCTTTTTATCCGAGCCATTGTCCATTGTGTTTTATCTTGGTCAATACGATGTACTTGCGACAAATAAATATCATTACAATGTAGTGTTGGACATTAAAATTTGTGTTGAGCTGTCTTTTTTGTATCTTTGGACTTCAATTGATATAAAATGGACGAACTAATTAAGATATTTTAAGTTTTGAAATTATTAATTTTAATTTTATGACAGTTTTTTATATCAAAAAGGTTAACTAACTATAAATGTGACACTCTTAACTGTTAAAAAATAAACATTTGGTGTATTTATTAAAGGTTTTCCTTACAGAAAATTTCCTTTACAAAAAACGACGACTAATAATCGCTAAAACACTGATTACAGACCTGACTATATTTTTTCAATTTACAAAAAATTCAAAGCAATTGATATTCTTATTCTTATTACTGTAAACATAAATCTAAATATCCCCATATTTTGCCAACCGTACATTTGTCAATTTAAAATCAGTAGCTGTGTCGATATTGTACCGCTTATAAGATTACCGACCTCATAATTTCTTTAGCGATACAATCTCTAAACTCGATCGTAATAATAGTGATAATTAAACATAATGTGTGGGCGAATGATACGAATCGTATTGTGACATTGGACATTATTCTGTTTAAGTCAGTCAGTCAGTAAAAAGTTATAGATTCTAAAGCTCATTTATTGATTGACTGGTCGATAGGAGTTATTAAGAAATACTACTTTGGTAAATGTATTCATATATAATACTAGAGGTCCGCCCCGGCTTCGCCCGTGATACATATTTCGCAATAAAAGGTAGCCTAAGTCCTTTCTCGGGTATCAAAATATCTCCATACCAAATTTCATGCAAATTGGTTCAGTAGTTTAGGCGTGATTGAGTTACTTTCGCATTTATAATATTAGTATGGATGTAGTATGTATTATTACATGTACGATAAACATAGGGTATATAAAGGATCCCTTAATATACCTAGTCATTACATATTGCGAATTAGTACCTAGAGATTCTGGATGAAATTCGAGTTAAATCTTTACTAATATTATAAAGCTGAAGAGTTTGTTTGTTTGAACGCGCTAATCTCAGGAAATACTGGTCCGATTTGAAAAATTATTTCGGTGTTAGATAGTCCATTTATCGAGGATGGATATATGGCGTTTAATACAAGAATGATGGTCTAAAAGTGCATTTTATCTAGACACACAAATAAAACATGACCACAAAACCTACCCTGTAATTAGCTATTTAGGCTTGGATTTATCTCAAATACCGTATCTTAACCCCTTACAAATCACCAAACCGGACAAAACGCATGAATGACGTCAGCGTCTAACAACCGTTTCGATTTCAAAAGGCAATCGTTCATTATGGGCATTGTGTGAGGAAAAAGGCAGTGGGGGTAAAATTTTTAAACGCCACCCCCCTGGACCACCCTCGGGGGATACTAGGATGGTAGCTTGGACAAAGAAATCTATTTTGTCTAGCGGAATTTTAGATTTTTTTGCATTTATTCAGGTAATTGGTTAGTTATAGGGAATTAGCTAATAATTTTCTATGTTATAGATTTGGATTTGAATTATTTACTTTTTACCAGTGAAATACTACATATCTTTTAAAATTTATTTAAAAATTATACAACATTTTCTAATTAATTATCATCATACTTCTCGATCTTATATTCACATGTGGCGCATTTCTAAATGCAAAAATATTTCGTATACATACCGAGGATATATACAGGTGTAACATACTAAAATATAACCGAAATCTGAAACCTGACCCTGAAATCTGTGTCCGCTTCGCGTAAAATGCCCTATGTATAGGTATTTTCTTACTGGCAAATTTTGATATCAATTCCTACTTATGATAAAGTTTAAATTAGCTTCCCTCTATAATTACCGAGTTTATCTTAGCTCTATCTTTTGAAAAAGGGAGAAAAGAGCTACTTATTACTATTTATTTTCTTATGTCTGTACTTAAAGGTGGTAAACGCTCTTCATTTAATTAATCTTCCCTGACATCGCTTTTACGACATCCGATTTGCATCTAAATGTACAATACGTGAGTTTTGACTTTATCTTTGCAGTTTCTCATTGTATGATATGATATTAAAAGTTATTATGTTTAGTATGTACCTACATAAAAAACAATACTACTGTAAAATCATTTTTTTTTGTAACTTCAAAATTATTCAAACATCGAATCCAAGAATTGTTACATTTTAAATTTCGAATGAAAGATGGAGGATTCGAAAGATACGAAATACAAAAAAGTGTTAAAATTTTAAAAACTTAAGTTTGAAAATGGAAAATGCAGCGTCATATAGAACATTCGTCGGCCGGAAGCCGTCGGCACTACTTCCTGTCAACAGTTGTGCACTATAGCGCCTCCCGTGGACACCTCGAGAAACTGTCTAAGTTACGAACTCGCTTGCAATACAACTTAATATTCATAATAAGAATATCGTAAATTAAGTTTTTGGCTGCTATTTCAAACTTATTTAATCCCTCTCACAATTTGTAATTGGATCAAAAATTTTCTAAGTCCTTACTTTGCGCCCCCTTTGCTTTAGGCGGACCCGCAACTTTCAGATAGTAAACTTCAATATTATGTTATTAATAAATAAATCCAGGATAAAATAACAAAGAAGCTCCTTACCTAAATTCTAAAACTAAACTATAATAGATAGATCGTTAAATATTCTGTGTGTGCCTGCACGCATAGAAACCGTGAATGAGCTCATTTTGAGGCTTTTCAAAATATTTTTAAGACGCGCCACTTTGATGCGTACATATATAAACGTTAAACTAGAAAATTCTACGATCACGAATTTGTAAAGTTTGAAGAAGGAAATATCTGAAAATAGTGGAAATATTTGAAGAACTCGTTCACAACTTGTTATTTGTTTATCGAGATTAAACAATACTGTTAATCTTAGTACGTAAGCATATTTTATATTTGCATTTTTAAAATATGTAATAGCGCTATTTAAAACTTGTCAAGAGAGGCCCTCATAATTGCAGATTACAAATCGCAGCCACAGTCCACAGATACCTTATATTGAAAAAAAGTACATTTATAACGCCACAGCTTAGACCATCAACTTGTTATGCGGCGGATGTCCGTCGCGCCGCTGCTCTGAATGACCGTCTTCCCCTTCCGACCCCCCACCCCCCGGCACCCCCAGCACCCCCCGGCTCAGCCCGGTGCGAATTGTGACCCATAACTGTTACGATGTGATGTAAAACTGAGGTATGTTGTATGTGGAAAGGCATAAATTAGTTGCACTTTTTTGGCATAAGAAAAGTTGTTTAAGAGAACTCTTAACTAAGAACTCAGGTGTGATTCGCTTTAAACGTAAGTATAACGTAATATAACATAAATTTGAATACCATTTTAAAAACAATATTTACAGATTATTCATTTAATTATATCCTGAAGGCATATTACATGCGTCACGAAGAAAATAAAATTTATTTTATTCTTATTCTTTATAAAATATTACATGATTAGCAAGTGACTAAATTACACATAAATACGATTCGTTGATCAAAATTCGCATAGGTATTCGTTGTAATATCAACAAACCAGAAATCTGGAAAACATCATCACCATTATCATCGTTTAATTAAACAAAGTCGTCAATACACATAAAAAAATGATGAAGTAAATAATTTTCCTTGGATAGCAGCAAAAATGACATTACACCTTCACATCTTAGTCATAAGCAAATAGTATAGTTATGTCCGATCGGCGCGTCTGTACAAACACAAGTGTAAACGCAACAATGCTAGTGACCCCGGCTGCGACCTTAGGTTTTTCTGAGGATTATTATAATTTATATATGTACTTTGAAATATATGTGCTTATGTAATATATACCTAACAGGAAAAAATGTAGGTAAGTTGGAGTTTTCGTACGTAAGAAAATCAATTGATATTTCTTGTTCCCGAAAAGAACAGTAGATATTAGTAGGTGTACTAAAACATTAAACTCAAACTCAAACATTAAACTCAAACTCAAACATTTATTTATTCAATTAGACTTCTTCTAAAAGCACTTTTACCATTTACCACCGATTCGGAAAGCATATCTCCATAAATATCTATGGAGAAGAACCGGCAAGAAACTCCATAGACTATAGAATCAGAAATAGATGGATAATATTTGGAATAGCTACGTAAATCTAAATGAAAATTTAATATCCAGCCGCACCCAGAGCGGCTAAAATTGTGATTTCTGTAAACTATAATGTTACTTCGCAAATTGTTACTCCCCCGGCCAATCAGTTCCACCTCACTGGGGCGTGATGTTATTGATAACTTAAATATTAAAACTTGATTTCAATTTGTGTTTTCAACTGCCCAGATATTATGTAATTCATTAATAGTTTCGAGTTAATCTAAACTATGGAATGGTTATGCAAATGTACCAAGTTTTAGTTTGATCAATTTGAGTAAAAACATCTGGGAAATCTATAATTTCACTCCATAATATATCTCATCTAATATCAAACGTCAATATATATGTAAAATTAAAAATAAAAGCAATAGACCAAATAATAATTCTTTTTATTAGTGTATAAATGACGTAACGACCAAAACAAAACCTCTATTCCCAAAAATGTGATCTCCAAAATTGGTCCGCGATGGCCAGATGTGGTGCGCTATTTTAAACTCGTAATAACCGTTGTCGACACGTGTGGAACGACCATTACCACATATTACAAAAAATTGAAGAAAAACAATAAAATGTTGGGGATGGGGGACAGTGATGGACGCGGTTTAAAATTAATGCTCGCTAGCTTTGTGAGATATTGAATTCTAGAGGTTGATTTAATACATATATGTCATATTTTGTATATCTAAATTTGAAAATCTTGTGTATTCTTCTGAGTACACTTGTAAGAAAATAATAATCATACAAATACTAAATATTTACTTTAAATATGTGTATGAAAACATTGCAATTTTTTAATAATCACGAAATTGACAGTTTTTCACCACGCTATAACGGCAGAGCTCTATCGATTCGCTATATATTCAAGGGCACGGATCAATAGTAACAGAAAATTTTAATTAATAAATTCTCTCGAACAATCACAGCGTGGACCCTCATGTGACCACAAAGCAACTATGATAGCTATTCAATGCGCCCTGCGTTATCCAATCGACGTGACCAACAATCCTTTAAAAATCTCTGACCTAGGGGACGAATGTCAGATTCAACCACTATATCTGACATGTCAAAGTCCATTGTTAAAAACGTTCAATGAATTCAAATACCGCTCTTCGCAGAGCAATCTATCATAGAATAAATCTATGATATATTTACACACAGTGAATGCATTATCACCAATCCTAAATCAGCTATCAACGGACTCTTTTCACTAAAAGGGTGAGCTCTCTATAGAAAAGGTTGACCCTTCATAAAGACTTATCACTTCATATACAAAATAAGGTTGTACTAATCCTAGATAGTTCGGACGAGATGCTGTTTTAAAACTTAGTGTTAAAGATCAAATTTCCATAACCGTCGCTCGAAGATGGGATCTAGTCGAAGTTGGCGGTAGTTTTTTCTCAACAATCTTCTCTCGGACTTAACTTACGTTATCTCGCCCACGAACGTAGGAATAGAACCCGCACATGTATAATAGAGGTGATATTTCTAAAGAAATTTAAATTTGCCCGCAAAGGTCTCGAGATAGGATTAAAGATTGGGTGTAGAGATGGCCCTTTGTGGTCGACCCTTAAGAAAACGTCCTGATATGGAAATATCGTGGACGGAACTTAGAAGAATCATTTGCGGGCGTGATCAAGAGTACCTACCGTCTTTGATATATCTTTTAATGAAATGTTTATTTCTAATTGATAATAATGAACTGTCTATATTATCTGTAATTATCGTTCAGTATCATAGGTATGTAAGTTTTATTTTCTTATATAAAAAAGCAATCATGGTCAAAATCCACAAAATGAAAAGAAATTGAATCAAATTTCTATCTATATAATTTCAAAGTGAACATTTCTCATTCTACAATCCTGCATTAATTCGTAAACCAAATAAAGCGTTCAAATACTGGACGCAATACACACTTGTATCAATATTTATTCTGATACAAACAAGTGACGACCATCAGTTCTCCCGTGTATAGTGATGTTAATGATTTCAAAAACATTTTGTGGACACAAGTATCGAAGACGGGTTCTTTGTTACAGATATAACTCATGAGCAACATATAAATATGGAAGGAGCGTCACCTTATTACCTCATTTCTTCGTTAAATGCGTTCTAAATATAACTAACACATAGTCAAAGGACACGCGATAGGCACGAGACAATCTCCCCTTACCTTTAACAGAGAGACGTCAGTTCTAAAATTAAAGCCACTTATTCAAAACCGCCACTTAGCTACCTTTCGTCTCACAAAAACTAAAAATATCCTCGACCATTGTGTCACCGTCAAAGAAGTTCCGTAGGTCACGGCAAACACATGAACGTGTACGTGTCAGGAGCACGCCAAACATTTTTTATCTTTGAAAATATTATAAAAGACCGCGCCTGACAATGGAACCTCAGTAGCATCTTTGACAATTATAATATCATACACAACCTTAAATGATACGCCTTTAACGCCACCGAAACGTCCTTCGATATTGAACTCTAAACAAATAGGGTCACAACTGAATATTCATTGGCTAGTCTACAGAACATCATCTCTTTTGTGCGTCATTTCGTCATGGTTAACATAAGGGTCATCACAAAAGCAGAAGATAACAATGCGCGTACGTCAATCGTGTGCTCATGCAAATAATTTTTTTCTCCAAAACATCCCCTTTATCTCATCGTAAAACGATGGGGTTAATTAATATGTATAAAATACTATAATTCAATTTACGATCTTTTTTTTAACCGGCACGTTCGGGGCATCTTTTCAATGTTAGAGTTATGATCTTATTTTGACAATATGCACGAACTAGTAGATTTATAGACGCGATTGCTTTGTTTCTATTCAACTTAATTCGGTAAATGAAATATCATATAATTTTATTACAAACGGACCCTCATACGTTATTGAATGTAGCTGGTTTGACAGCTCACTCGAAGGGGTTAATATCAGCGTTTAGGATAAACTCAATAAGCCGAAACAACTGGTGTTGAAGCGAAACCTGCAATTGACATTTGGATGATAACGCAATCGTTTTGTGGCAGAACTTCTAACGTCCTTTATATTTTTCGAATTGCAAAATTCCACGGCCATTTAGCTCCGTTATTTTCGCTTAATTTTTGTATTACTTGTTTATAGTGACCGTTCATTTATACAAAGCAGTTGGCAAAATGCGGGTTGAAATTTTGAACGTTGTACAATTTTCGGGTTTAAGAAAGCTTTTGTTGTGCAACGGTTTAATACAAAAGTGTCAAATGACGGCACATCTGCTGGTACAAAGGGTTATGCTCGGATAGATTATTTTTCGAACCACCCCCGCAAGATTGCGCTTATGCAAGGCTTATACAGATGTTCCGAACGATTCCTTTTCACGTGTATTTGTTAAGCTGTTGAGAGATTATGATAAGGATTCCTAAATCACTTTATTTTTACTTTGACTTAAACGTCTGATCACTGTTTAGTATTTTTATTAAGTTCATTGTTGTTTTCTATATGCCTTTATACTTTAAAAGATTTGACGACTTGAATATACTTTTGAAAGGTTGGACAAAAGTTTGATTTTGATTTAGAATAATACGATTGTTGTGAATTAAAGAACAAACAGAGAACACACTGTATATATGACAAGATTAAACAAAATCCCAAATGTATGGTACAACGATGACATCAGCATTTCACGAACGCTGTCCAGTATTGTTGTTGTGCAACATCTTGCACGAACACAATGTGGCAAAGGCTTAAGCGTAACGATAAAATTGTCTACATGTACAAAATCCTTTGAAGCTGACAGCGAATTGAAAGAATCATTAATAATACTAAATCGGGCCAAGAATACACGATGGCATTTTTCTTTTGAGTTAATTTGAACGGAAAGGCTTTATAATATCGAGGTATTGTATCAATTGATAATTTTTTGTCACCAAAACTTTAAAGTTGATCTATGCTTTCGTGCTAGACTGATTTTTAATTCGATCACTTTTACTAATATCTTACCTTGTAAGCGTTTTAGTACATTAACCTTCTATTTTAACTTTAAATAATTTAGGTCAAAACTGTAGAAATTTTAATTAACTGATTA
This sequence comes from Colias eurytheme, assembly GCF_061535395.1. Classification (NCBI taxonomy): domain Eukaryota; kingdom Metazoa; phylum Arthropoda; class Insecta; order Lepidoptera; family Pieridae; genus Colias; species Colias eurytheme. Next base: position 7,790,612 of record NC_142986.1, on the reverse strand, counting down.
GAAAAAAATATTCTAAATAAGTATAATTTCGAGAAGCGTGGTTAAGAGATTCAGTTCGGTGATCAACTGAGCAACAGTAAATATGAAATAGTTTGCATATGCAGATAAATTTTCAGTAGGAACTTACCACTATGCATTGTATTTGATTCAGCGTCAGCCATTTCTGTTCTTGATTTCTTTGTGTCCTCAGGAGATCCAGATGTGTCCATGTGTTCCTGTTTGATCTTCGGCTTGATGTCTTCATCAGGGGAACTTGAAGGCATCGGTGATGTTGATGCTCTTCTCTTGGGGGTTGATACTTGCGCATCTGCATCTATACATATATTTTTATTTAGTCCAATACTTTAAAAGTATCTATAGAAATTAGTCCGAACTAGTGAAAATATATCAATGGTACATTAAAGTATAAACAAACCAAATTAGACTAATTTCTACATGATACCATTTCAAGATAATTGATTTCTTATTACGAAGTAATTAGCTAGGTTTTCAGTCGCTACCGTTTAAGTTAACCTACTTTTTGATGAAAGTAAAATTGAAGTAAAGTAACAAAAGTTTCTTTGTTTTGAGTTATTATTTTGGTATCAAAATTTTATCGTGGGTGAAGGCGATAAGGCTATTGTAATTGAAATGTAATCATGTAGTAATTGACAATAATTTTAAAATAGGTATTAAAATATAATATTAGAACATACATATTTGAACTTACCATCCAGTAATCTTTTAGGTGTGCTGGATGCGCCACCATCTTCCAATAAGTCAGGAGGTGCTATCGACGGACTCGCCAAGGGAGGTGTGTGGACCCGACTGCTCGGAGGTCTCCTAGCAGTCAACAGAGATGGTCTTCTGCTACTGGAGTTCCCCGTCAACTGTCCTGGCCTTGAACCATCCTCTTGGTCGGAATTCGGACCTGTACGATAGATTATTTACTCATTTCCTTTCCATAATTGCAACGTTGTTACAAATTTAAATACGATTCTCCTTTCGAAGGCCAGTGTGGGAAATTAGTTTCTATCGCTCAGTTTGATATAGAATTACGTAACATATTTTAATTACCTTTGCTACAGAGTATATTTAGTTGTTGAATATTTAGAAGCATTTTTAAATACAGCAGCATAAATATAAATATAGATCTGTACTAATTTAATTCCTCGTTGTTAAACATAAACAGTTAATAGCTATAAATATTGACGTACCAGCACTGAAGCAGTGGTAGGAGGTGAGGTCCTTATCACAGGAGGAGACCTTGTGTTGGATGAACCGCACGATGTCAGCCAGCGCGAAGGCACGCCGACACGCGCCGCATGTGAGGGTGTCGGCTGGAACTCCGGGAGTTGGAGAGCCTCCGCCCTCTGCCGCGCTGTCCGCATCCGCTGAAATAACCTTCACGTTAGAGAGTTCTAGAAGATTTGTAGCAAAAAAATAAATAAACAAAAGTCTACTTTTCACTTTAGGATTTAAATATTCGTGAATATCAAGTTAAGGAACAGTTAAGTTTGAAGAATTACGTCGTTTTAAAATCGTACTCTTGACTTCAAAACCATAATATTATACCATCTCCATAATTTGGTAAAAGTGCGTGTGGTCGACATGCGTAAAACAGCGTCAAAAAACAGGTCAAAATATGAATAACATCGTATTAAAATATAGTCCAAGTGACATATGGACAATGATGCATTCAACCCTTCGAGTGCTAAATTATATATAATTACATCGAGTCACGGTCGAAGGTGTCAGTTGTGAGATTGACCACTTATCTCTCAATGGGACAAAGGGAATAATAACTGGCTTAAATTTGTGGTTCGTCTTTGAGGGTTCTTTATTGGGACAGCAGAGTTAATAGCTCAAAACAGATGTGACGGCCGTGTCTCGATGTTTTGACTTGAATAATTGAATGTGTAATGAGAGCCGTAATTTGCAAAAGGAAATGACACTTTCTAATTATCTTTTGTGTGACCTTTATTTTGTAATACGTAATTTATATGTTAATTCGTCCGATGTTATGGGTTTAATTGATTGTTGTGTAATCATTAGTCATAATAAATTTGACTTATATATTATAGTCATACTGAGGAGGAGAAACAAAACCTGTAATAATGTGTTTTATTTTGAAAAGGAATCTCTTCAATGGTATTATTATTTTATGTTATAATACTTTATTCTTATATTATTTTTATTTCCTGGGAATCAGTACATTGGATCATTATGGTTCCTAAAATCGTCAACCCACATGAGTTGTTGTACATACGAGTAAAGAATTTAATTGCCTAATAAATAAGCCGACACCGGCATCGACGCTTGGGAATTATAAAGGCGCTTTCACAAGCCTCGCACAATTGGTCGGCACATCAAAGACGCCGGAGCTAATTTTACATAAGTACTATGCAGACTCCCTTACATTCCTTACGCTTTTATTATTATTTTTCCTTCAATCGCTTTGTGAGGAAAGTAGGCCGGTACTTTCTTACGGAATAATGTACAGGGGGTCGATTGAAACTCGAGTACTAAATTAATATAGCGTAAAAACTACATGATTCCCGCTCATTGTTTGCAATGTCCTACCTAGTTTGTTTAGGGGGTTTATTATGTAAATGTGTCGTGGTATTGATGTAGTTTTTTTCTGATTTATTTAGGCAGCGGCTTGGCTCGTGTCCCGATGCAAATGGTTTTTTAGCGCTTCCGTCGGAATAGTTCCTTCCGTTGTGGCCGCACCTTTATATTTACAAATTAGTTGAATGATTACTGTGATACAGTGAATGTCGCGTAATTTAGACACGCTTTACATTGTTGACTAGAACATAAATAATTTTCCTTGTAATTAATTGAAATTTAGCCCAGATTTCCTAAAGTGAAGTCCCGTGTCCCCGTAGTGGGGTAGGGGGCAGATGCATTATTCATACATCTGTTTCACTGATCGATTTTTCTTTAGGGACAAGTAGGTGATCAGCCTTCTGTGTCCTGCCAGACCGAGACATTTTTTTTTTTCGTCTCCACCGGGAATCGAACCCAGGACCCCTCGGTTCTACGCTCACGCGTCAACCACTGTACCGAGGAGGCGGTCCAGATTTCCTGGGGTTTGATTTAAGGTGGGATGTGTTTAAGAATTAAAGTTTATATTGGATTATAAACTTGATTAATTGTTTCACAAAGTTTTAAAGCTGATCAATATCTATCGTTACATGTATTGTGAAAGACTGATTTATTTTGGTTAAAAATAAATATTTGAAAGCAATTTGAGTAGCATTTCATTTAACTACCTATTCCAAACATAAACCTAATCTATACAACTACGATATACACCTTTAACCGAATCTATACATAGCCGTCAAACCCTATCAAGTGGAACCCTATCGCGTCCGTTTTCCGGGGAAATATGAGAATTTAGTGATCTATTTGTTAGCAGGTAGCCACACCCCCGGGCGGGAGTGGACAGTGGTCAGTACATGCGCGATGGGCAAATACACCCACTGATCGAACCGATTTATTGATATGGGGTTGAGGTTTGATAAATGTGCATCAATTGTAAGGATTTGGTAGGTTTGATTTGTCAATGTGGTTTAAAATTTAGTCGTCATTGGTCGTTGAAAACTGTACTGGCGTAGCTAAGTTTATGTTGGCCATTTGGAAATAAGGTAAATAGTAGATATAAAAGTTTATTAGTAAAGAACGGATTAACAGGTTTTTAGCAATAATTACCTGTTTAACATAATTTTATATTATCTCTACAAAACTTTTTATTCAATACGAATATAGCATACCTACATAGAAAGTTTGTATTTCAAACATCTTTGATCCCTTTAGTTTTAAAACCGAGCATACCTACATAAATATGTCAACATTTTTAACTGAGTACATCCCAGCTATACATTATCTGTGATTTATTGAAAACGTCTGTCTAGCCTGAACTGTCAAACGCCTCAGGTGACGGGGGTGCCACCCTTCAAAAGGTTCGCGCTGAAAAGTTTAAATTAGCTCGTTACCAACGTTCTGGAGCTAAATCTGTTTTGTTTTTTCACATAGGGTCAATGGAAACTTGCGTGAAGTTACCGTCGTCATGTGAATTAATAATTGCAATGTTGGTTTACAAATTGTTGTATCTTGTTACATGTGATGTGTCTTTGGATTTTACGGAGTTTAATTGGATTTGAGTTAAATTGCAGAATTGTATAATTTAGATCTAACGTTCATTAGTAGGTAATTTTGTTATTGCACGCCTCATAAGCGAAGCGTTGAGGTGGGTACTACTGTCGCTTCGCGCAAAACATCTGATTTTTCAAACTTAAAATGTCTTTATGTATCATACATTGCACTTGTAAGATAATACATACACACACATATTAAGAAAAAACACTATTTTTAACGTTCATGATATTTTTGATGTCATTTTTGTTATTTAAACTAGTTAAAAAACAGTTTAAAAAAGTTCTGTCTTGGACGTCCGTGTGTCTGTATGTGCGGATCCTTTTTCTTGTTAACACGATAGCGACCGAAATACTTTACTATAATCGAGTCTTTTTTTTTCTCTTACGCTTGAGTATGCTCAGGAATAGAACCCTTTCATTTTTCAGGGTCTGATTCGATGTGGTTTAATTGTTATTAAATAAACAAAAATAATAATTAATAAATATTTATTAAAAAAAAATTATGAGGCGTGCACTTTTGGATTTTCCAAATTATTTTGATAATATGCCATCGTTATAATTTTTGTTAAGCATACTTAAGAACACATTTATAAAAATAGAGATAATATCGTGTAGATAAATATTTTGTTTCTTTATTTAAAAATGTAGCTCTATGTTATGCGCAAACGAATATTGCAAATTAATAAGTCACTAAAAATGTGCTGCTGTGTCTGCACATAAAACTGTCGAAAAATTATACATAATATAGGAATTACAATGTCATCTAATTTCTATATATTATAAACTAAATTTGTATAGAACGTATAAGATTGATCAGACCATCCATAACGCGGTATCAAACAAAAAACGTGTCCAAATTTGACACAATCCTGACCACCGTGTCCGATATTAATTGGCAGGGGATCTCAGGCACCCCATTGTGAGTTTCCATACAAATCACACATTTTTAGCGACAATAACATGAGGTAAAAATAATACCGAGCGGGGGCGAAACGTCATATGATTATATGGGTGACTATTGATTATTGTGTTTTCGCAAATATCGTATCGATATTATTGTGTAAGTATAAAGTATTTTTAGGAAATATTAAGTAATTTTTACGACGTAATTATGAATCTTAAATGAATCTTTGAAAAGGAGTTCGATTAGAGAAGATGTTGCGGAATTCGAATTTATATTATGAGACGGCATCACAGGACGGCATTCTAATGCCCAATTTGTTTTTTTACTTTGATTTATTTCCCGTATTGAAAGCGACAATTCTATCATAGTCTTTGATATGTATTCATTGAATGGGCCACGTTGTCGGAAATGGACATTGAGTTCAAAGGGCTGTACAAATAAAGCCTTGTGTCGGCGAATTCCGATTCAAGCGATTTGTTTTATGCTTTTAATGGCTCAATAATGCGATGTTTTTGTTTTTAATGTTGCCTCTTATCAGCCAGCTACTGCAAGATACAGATAATAAAAAAAAATTAAAACGTCATGTTTACGAAACCGTTCGTAAGTACAGATAATAAAAAAAGTTTAACGTCATATTTATTTTATTATTCTAAATTCGATTTTCATTTTTTATGAGGAAAGCTTTATTTTAATAAATTGAAACTTATTAGCTCATTTGCATGTTTGAAAACAGTTCTGTGAAATTTCATTCCAATTATAATATTTATAGTTTAATGTTAAGATTAAGAACATAATTAGTATAATTTATTTCTCCGTATTTCGATTTCAAATATAGAAATACTAGTTTATTACTGCATAAAATATAATCCTTATTCAATACGGTTCTAGATTTATTCGTACTATTTTCGAGGAACATTATTTATATCATAAGCCTATACAATGAAGCGGAAATGCTAATGAATACCAATCTATGTCGTGCTTTTTCTCTGAAACTACTGAACCAAAGCTCATAGTTTTTACTTTTTACGTCATCTGCTTATATTAAAGTTTTTTAGTGTTGGTAGGTAAAATAAGCGTATCTAAAATAATTGTAACAATAAATAGTAATGTATAGGTACCTATGTGAAAATACTTATATTTAAGATTTCTAGTGACTTCTATTTACATATTAGTAACCTTAAATCGAGAACCTCTTGTAATTATTTACGCGGGTAAATCCTACCAATAGGAAAGAAAAAATCATGGTGGTCAAATACATTTAAAAAAGAGTATCATATTTGTTCCAACGGTTCATACCACGCCCTGTACATTTGGCTATTCAGGCGGAAGGCGGGCTATGTCAACAGCCTGCTAATGACGTCATACCCCCTTACCTATAATTATTATAACCCATGTATATGAAGTGCTTTATTTTTGCTATATACCTATAATCGATGGGGCAAAGCTATTGTTTGTTTTAAGACGCCATGTTGAATTTGGTGTACTTGAGTGTACAATGATTGTGGTGACGTCTTATTTTTTTTTAATAAATCATGGTAAAACGAATAATGTAAGGAGTAAATCTGATGTGGGCGACGCAAGAAAAAAAAGAAAGTTAAAAAATAATAGAGAATCTTATTTATAAAAATGAATCGCAAAATGTGTTGGTAAGCGCATAACTCGAGAACGGCTGAACCGATTTCGATAATTCTTTTTTTATTATATTCCTTGAAGTACGAGGATGGTTTTTATGTAGATAAAACGTAAATATGTACCACGGGCGAAGCCGGGGCGGACCGCTAGTAGTAAATATAAACAGGTATTCTTTATATGGTGGGTCAATTTTCCTTAATTATAATCATGAACTAATAACTATTCACATACTAGCTTCAATTAAAAATACTAAAAGCAAAGCATTATAAAGCTTTAGGGCAGTGGTAAACAATAAACATACGCAACTTTAAGAAAAATAAATAGTAAAAGTAAATTTTTTGGCGCGCAAATAGGTACTAATTTGACATTTGCGTTTTGTAAAAACATTTTTTATTAATAGGTAGTATTAAGTATTTAGGTAGGTAGGAAAATATTGTACTATTATTATTACTTACATTTTTTTCATTCAAAACACAAAATGTTTTCTACCACTCATTATTTATGCGACCACCTAACGCAAGTTCATCCTATTATCTCGAGATAAACGAATTATGAGTTTACCACGTTTTTACGAAGCAGGTAAACTTCCCTTAGAGAAAAAAATGACGGCTACAACTGATCAAATTAAGGCCGGGTCAGTAATCGTGTTACTGATATCTAATATCAAGTATCGGCAAAGAAAACAGACCTCTCCTGTGTATTGCCCTCTTCGTTAGAGAGATTTGAATTTTTTTCTTTTTTTGGTGTAAGCTGATATGGAGCCTGGGGAAATGGACAACCCTTAATAGAATTGGATATGAAAATTGTAAATTTATTTTTTACGCGAAATAAAGTAACTGTTGTAAGCTGATCTTTATCGAAATTGGTTGGCCGATAATTGAATTTTTTGAAGCCGCAACTAAAATGCCTATTCCTTTTGTTCGAAGTACCTACTTATAAGTTATATCATATAAACAAAAATTTTGCATATAAATATGTTATTAATAATTAAATGTCTTACTTAACTACTGATTTATAATACATATTTACATTTAATAATATTTCAAAATATTGTTGCTTTACTGCAAATATATTTTTGCTAAAAATATTTTCGAAAATTCACATGAAAAATGAAATTAAACGTCTAAAATAATTCGTGTTCTTATCAAAATATATTTTCAGTTTAAAATTACCCGTAACACCGTCATTTGAATTTATTGGAGTATAAAGATGGTTTAAATATTATTAACAGCCACATAATTATTATTCTAGATAATTATGTCACCCATACGCAATAACTATAAAAGAAAATATATTTTATATACGTAAAAGAAAGAATTGTAGGCCTTCATTCGTAGGATATTTGTCACGGTACGAGTGTCAATAAAAACGACACACCGGACTGTATGCCACTACACTACGTGCGATAGTGATGTGACTCAGTTCAGTTTTATCGATAAAATTTATTTTGACACTATAACATTTTCGGTCGGAATTTTTTTAAAAACAGAATATTTTAGATTATTAGTAGCTTGTTATTTCTAAATGTGTCATAAAATTTGTTTGTTACTTCAATAGTTTTAAGTCACAATGAAGTAGATCCATACGTATCTACCAAGAAGCTTATATCTAATACACTGGAGATTGCACTATGACCATTAACTTGTCACAAGAAAATATAACCTTGAATGACGTCAGTGTTGTTTTTTGTCTCTTTCTGTGGGTGACCACACTGGTTTGTATATTCAGGATTTTTCGAAATAAAAAAAAACTAAAAATCATGGTCTATAAATAATAACGACATATATTTTTAACAGTATTTATATTATAATATAGTAATATAGACCAGTAGGTCAACTTACATGAATAATTATCATCTTTATAGGTACATACCATTTTAATTGGTAGAGAATGATAGTTATAAATAACGCTTGATAACTTTTGATCTCATACTACGATTTTTTAATTAAAATGAGTGCTACATACATTAAAACATCGTTTTGGTTACTCAAGCTTCAGTCTAAAACTTTTCAATATTCCAAAGGGAGAGTTGCATCGCTAGTGTTGATGTGTGGTAACGATATTACAGTTCTCAGAAATTCGTATGTCTTTCAGGAGCTGTACTTACGATTACTAATGGTTTCATGGTGGTTAATTATAATATAATTAAAATTACTTTATCCACAGTTGAGACGCAGTAACAAGAATGTGGTAAATAAAAAGGTATAGCACTTTTCAAAAGGTATTTTTTTTCTGGACCGTAATCCTCTGGCTTAAAATGCAAACTGCATATTCTTGCATGTTGATAAATTTTACCCTTGATAGGCACTATGGCCAGCCATTTATTTCTTTTTATTTCATTTTTGGAAAGCTGAAATAAGTAAAACAAAAAAATTTGGTAAGTTAAAAGAACTATTAATTTCTATGTTAAAGAAGAACAAACATAAAACCACATGTGAGTGCAATATCGATGTCGTGCGTTGTTTCATTACTAGTATAAAAATCTTTGAAATGGTGTTCTAAATGTTCATCATAATTTTGTTAACTATTACAATATTTTCTCTTCGCTATGCGTAAAAACTCGTCATCATGGTTACCTTACTTGTTAAATTGGTTTATTGAAAAATGATGAAAGTATTAGGAAAAGAACTTATTTAACACGATTGCTTAGTAAAATGATGATAAATTTGACGATTTTTGCCATTAAAATGATTCTAAACAGGTAAATGCATGAGTATTGAGGAATATTATAAATAACGTAAATATACACTTGCCTGTGAAATTTTATGCCAGAATTTGGTGTCCAAAAACTTCTGCAATTTTTCACAATGCAATACATTATTTATATTCGGAAAATATTTATTAAATACGCAACAATATTAACTTAAATATTCAAAGTGACGCAATTTTTTTGACACTTATGCCATATTGTCAAAGTGAGAGTTGCTACAATTTTATTATGGTAACTACCCATAATCAGGGAGTATCGCTTTTTAATAATTGGTTCAGATACTTATTTTATTTAGCATAAATAATAATTGTCTCATCCAACAATGCTTCTGAATGACGTTGTTGGCAATTTATCAACATACTCATGTACAAAAACTAACCTTTTGCACAGAATATTACAGCATACATAGTAGCCTTGGGAAAACTTCGTATTAATAGTGGCAATACCAAGTTAGGTGTGAAAGTGATAAAACACAACATTTTTCTTGTTACACGTCAAATGTTCATACCGAAATCTCCAGTGTATAAGATATAAGCTTCTTGGTATCTACCTACTAAAATGACTGAGTGATGAAAAAAGGTTTAACATTAATAGTTATTTTTTTCTTGTAAAAAAATATTATTATTATTTGTGCTTAGACCATAATTATTAGTAAAAATCGCATCGTTTAATACTATCTGAAGTACATATATGTATAATAATTGTATATAAATCATTAAATAAGTATCCCGATTCAAAAAACGCGACATTCAAATTTGATAAAGTCTTTACAATGTACCTACTTAACATATAACCTCTCTATATAACAATAACCTCTCAAACCGCAATAAGTTTACTTACCTACCTCCTAAAATCTATTCTATCGATATCGTCACGCGCACGGCACATCACTGGCCCGTTAAAGCGGACACTTAACCCCTAATCCCCAGCAGTGCTCGGCGGAGTTTATGGCAAAAATCTTAATTCTACCGTCGCTGCCGTTAACTGCCCGCCTCTAATTATTACCACCAATTGTATCTATTACCGATACATATAATATACTAGCAGCTTCGCCCGGCTTTGCCCAAGTGGAGTCGAGATGAAAATAAATTTCTAGCTCATTTTACTTGGTAGATACGTCGCATTATGACTTTAAAACATATTCTATTAATCGACTAATTTTTAGTTCACAAACAAAAAATAAATTCTCTTTTTTATAATATAGGTACATTTATATGAGTATAACTGATAAGTGCTGAAAAATGTTATTGGAACGTGCCTACAAGAATAGAATTTAAATTTGCGAGGTAGTTATAAGTTATAATTAAAAATAATGAAGTCGACTTATTCTCGTTATACTTTTGTATTGTTAACACGGTTCGATTCTGGTCATTATAATATAATATTTGATCATAAATCTGCAATTGTTATCGAATAATTAAAAAGTTTTGATTGTTATTTTTAACTACCTACTGGTGAAGTTAAAAACTCAAAGACAAATGGAATAAATCTGTTCTAGAGCTTTTTAATAATTTTACATTTTTCAGTTCATGAAAAAACATTACCTGTCTATAAAACTGACCTGATACTTATAAATCAAAGGTAGCATAACCTACCCAATTTGAGTTAACTTTAAGAAAGTCACAAAGTTATATTTTTCAGACAGAGTAACAAGAGATAATATAGTTTTCCCCGAGCAATAAAACTAGGGTCATAAAACTGCGTCCGGTCGGAGTGGTGCCAACCCTTACACTGAAAACCGGTATAAATAATATAGAAGTTGCAGATTTTCTTGGCTCGCTCCCGTTTTTAAGTTTTAACGGATCATTCTGGAGATTATAATGAGATTTGAATGACTGAAACTGCTATAAAGCGACATAATTAGGAGCGTATGTTATTATGAAATGATATATGTGACGCATTGTGAAGTGGTCTTAATAGGACTTTTATTAATATATGGAATAATTGGCTTAAATGGGCACAATATGCATAAGACATTAAAATTTAATATATTTTATTTACATTAGAACAATACTACATCATAAAATATAGCCTATGTTCATCAGGGATAATGTAAAGATTCTAATGGAAAAAGAATTTTGTAAATCGGTCCAGTAGTTTCAGAGCCTATTCAATTCAAACAAACAAACAATCAAATCCTATTTATAATATTAGTGTAGATATACACGTATAAGAACCTCTACAAATATGTAGTCGATGTTAGAAATAACTGTTAGATATAAATAATTTTGAATAATACGCTATTGCCGCGCTCTGCCTATCCCCGAATGGTCATTATTTTGACAAACAGCCTTCGTGGTAAATTTGCGGTCAATGCAACCGAGGAATGCAGTTTATTTAAAATATACTTTTAAATATCGCTTTATGTTGATATAGTGCTGAGGTTTCTTGGCATAAGTGCATTGCATTAAGATTTTGCTGCGCAGTCGTCTGTCTGCTTTACCAATATTTTGTTATATTTGCTTTGTGTCTGGGTTGTAAATTTCAGTTCTGGATCTGAACTAATTTAATACTTGAATACATCTTGAAGAGATCAATTTATTTTCTATCCTCCCATTTTCTTACTTGTACAACACTATTATTATTTACTATTTGATCAGAATATTTATACGAACTCTCGATTAATAGACAATCAATGAGAGCTATAATTTGAAAGAATATCCAATATTTTATAGCAAAATATTCGATACATATAAACATACACCAGTCCACTAACTTACTCATTTATATGTTAATGTAAATGGCATCCTCACAGATTCGTACAAAGATATGTTTCGGGGCCATATCATTTTCACTGCCTTATTACTTTCCAATTTGTCTTCAACATTGGTTATTGCCTCGTTTATGGCGACCCTCTCCATCTACATTAACTATATTCACAGACTGTATAGATATTGACGATATATTGACAACAATCACAAGACCTCAACACTAATAAGAAACTTATAGGTACATATATTCCATGGATAAAAGCTGATGAAATTATCAAGCGCATTCTTAAAGCTATGTACCTTTTCGCCTAAGATCGATGCCAGAGTCGAAAAATCTTGACTTACTCCTTGATGATAAATCCATTTTCTTAACGATCACTTAAAAGTTTATAAAGTTCGTAGTCACTTAGGCGACTCCGTGCGCACACCTTGAAGTACACCGAAATATTTCAACGTTCCTTAGACCACTGGGCACTTCAAGAAACGAAGTCATAAAACATGTGATCATCTTCGCAGATGAACACAGACTGACTGGCTAGCTCGATTAAAATCGGCACCCAAAGATTTACAAAAAGAGACCCCCAGAGCTCCAGGTAAAAAAATCCGTATCAAAACCGCCGTTTCCTAGTGACCCCGATCACTCTCCCATCCCTTTGTTGAGCTCCTTTTATTTATAATAGTACATTTTTTTCACACACAGCACCCCTAATAACGTGTGAGCGAAAATATGCGTAATCGTCGACGTCACCCAGACACAGACAGGGAGCAGAGAAAGCTTCATAAAGAAAAAACACAACTGTCCCCTATTTGAATAGCAAAAACTGCATGTCACTTCGAAAATGGTATTAGTGAATGAATATGATTTCGGATCTAAATGGATGGTTGACTTATAATTGTGCTGCGCTATATTTAGCATGAATTATTGGTTCGACGTGGTTTTTGTAATACGGGCTAACAAAGTAAGCTGCACGTTAATGTTGGGTATAGCTGAAATTTGGAAAATACGAAAAAGCTCTACTATTTATTTGGACACATATGAAATTTGCTTATACTTTTAAACTATGGAAATAAGATGTAATATCGAGTTCATGGATGGCCCAGTAAATCAAAAAAAATAACATGTACAAAATTAAAGTTATCATGAAAAAAATGCTTGATGTTGTAATTGATTAACAGACAAAAACTTAAACAACAGATGTAAGAATAATGAGATATAGAATTTCATCAGATTCGAATCAAAGCACGAAGCAAAATCCAAAATAAACGTTATTAATAACCGCAGATTTGGTCCTTCGATAACAAAATTATGACAATCGAATAGCTGCAAGCGAAATGACCCTAGTCCCATAATGTTTGTTATTCCTAGGTAAATAAATACCGAAGATTGACATTGAGTGTACATCTGGTAGGCTGAATAGGGGATGTGATAAACAATACAATAATTCAATTTTCCTGTGGCCTGCGACAAATTGCGCGTGATGTGTTGCGTAACGAATATTCGCTATTTATTTTTTGGATATACTAAGCTCTTGTTTTTACTTAGCTTGTGGGTAAGTCATTTGTATTTTATTGCAGCTAACGGATTAGCATTGTAAAGAGATCGAAAAAGCTAAAATTATTCATACAAATGTTCCTATAGAAGTTTGTAACCACACCAACACACCATGTGCTTTATTTTTTTTTTAATTTAGTAAAAATATTACAAAGCTTTAACTAGCAATTTTAATTGTTGATGAAGATTGAACATATTTAGCACTTTCCAAAAAAAAACGGTTCCTTTTGTCTTTAAAATTCACCGTCCAAATATTTTCTTAATGTTTGGGTTCATTTGCCCGTAATTCATCATGATATATCAGGTCAAAACACACACCAAACTTGCAATTAGTCACGCTAAATTCCAATCTAGGCATTGTTTAGAAGCATACCAATCTTGGTGAACCTGTGACGAGATTTTCCGCGTATCAAAAAAGGTTCTATAAGCAAGCATAAGCAAAAAAATAATACAGTTACCATGATTTTGGGAATGGACCTTACCTGTTTGAGCGTGTGAAAATAAAACAGGTGGGATTGTGGTTCCGGCAACCTGATAATTATGGGATGGACAATGGTGATTCGGATTCGCGGTTTGCTTCGTGTAAATTTTATATTCGCCGCTGTTCGATTTAAAATTCAATAGATGTTGATGTACATAATAAAAAGTAAGAAAAAGGAAAATATGCACAAGTTTCTTGAAAATGTTGTTTTAATATGGTATGGATGTAGGCATCGGATATTTTTTACATTAGGGATATGTAAAATTATAAAATTAAGTCTACACAGCCGTCTCAGTCTCTACAGCTTGCATTGGAAAAAAATAAATAATACGTTCTCAGGTCATCATGGTAATTAGTGCTTGACCATTATAATTCATATATACCTAGCGCATATAAAGGCTCATTAACATGCATTGCTCTGTACCTACACTACATATAAATGATTTTATTCTAGAAACATCTTCATATAACAGTGTAATGAAACGGAAGGAGTACAAAAAAAATGTCACACATGTTCTAATTCTGGTCAAGAAATCCTTTGTGGACACTATTGTGTGCATTGATAGATTGAAATGCCAAAGGGTTGGATTTCACCTTAATGGAACAAAAAATGCGGCGACAGCGTGGGAGAGAATTGCAAATCTTTGCAAATATCGATATATAAATATATAAATGACCGCGTTTAAACGAATGCATGTGAATATTGAAAGTTATGACTTATGAAAATAGAAAGAAATAATTTTATTGGAAGCAATACTTATATGGATGATTTATTTATGGTTCCGATTCTAATTATCTAGGAACCGTATCACCCAATTTTTCATAAATAAATCAAGACCGACCAAACTGACACACCTAACAGTCTAGATCGCGTAATGATCACAGGTATAGGCTCACCAATTGTCACCGCTGCACTAAATCTGCATACAAACCTGGGAGAGTTCCCAAGCTGCCGGCCACTCATGACCGCTCGCCTTGTTAAGCGATGACCTGACTAGAGATTATGCACTCTCATCCGTATGACTGCTTAATTGAGGTCATGTGAAATGTATACAAAGAGTGATGTTTTTTCGCGATCCGCGGTAAACTCCAACAATGTGATTAATTAGTCCGTGCCATTAAAATGATTTGTGATGTTAATGATCACTTTTTGTGTCTAATATTCGGTTTGGAGACGTCCGCAAATTCTGTCCGTTTTTTGTTTGTATTATGCTAATTTAATTGCTCCACGTTCAAATGTTTGACCGTTGAAACGTCGGTAATTAATGTAGCTGCGTATCCAACATTGAGATCAGTTTATTATATGATATGAATAAACTTATTATTAGTTACATGTTCTTATAAATAATTATTTCCCTTACAAAGTCTACAGTAGGCAAATACATTTTAAAAATAAAAATATAGGCCAGATATTATGTCAATAAAAATGTTAACCTAAATTAGTTTTCGTTCACAATCGTTTACACTTCAAACATGTGTATTGATGAAATCGGCTAGGTGTAAACCCATTTGCATGTAACCACAGAGTAACTGTAAATACGAGTTGTGCTATAAATTTGACGGCGGCTGATCGTCGATCGGCAGATAACCGATGAGTGACCCGGGCAGGGTATTGTCTGCGCGGGAGTTGAGATTAGCAGTAGGTTGATATGACCCTTGAGGCTTGCAATTGAGTATACCACAGTATAAGTAAAGAGTTGAAATAATTCGGAATATACAGAGGATTATTATAGTAGCTCAAATGTGGTAAGATAGTATATTAGTAACCGTAATGCAAAACATAATGTTCTCCCTGAAATCGAAATCAAGGCATAAATATTTGATACGCCGCTTGTCTCACCATTGAATCAGCGATGAACCATGTTAAGCTTATTGAATCCCACTAAATATCGTATTTAGTTAAAGGAAAGGGCAGGCTATTATAAATCTAGCGGCGCCCACGCTACAAGCGAACAATACACAGACATACACAACAACACAATATAAATCATAAACATGAGCCTATCTTTCACTCCTTTGACTGTCTTATGATTTTTAACACCCACTTAATCATTAAAAACAATAAAGCTTTGCGACATTTGATAATAGGTTAAGAAAGTTCTGCAATTCATTAAGCAAGCATAATATAATGTCATTATAAAGAACTAATTAAGAACTATTCAGTAAGTTAAAGAAAAGGAATGAATTAGGATGTGGAACTGTCAAATTTTAACGTTTAAATCTGGGATTATCACAATTAATTTGTGAGTTTAATTTGTATATCAATTTAAATAATAAATAGACATGAAGATTATTACTAGCGAGAACAATAAAGAAATGTAGGAATGCCATTGAAAATGCCATACACATTTCAAAATTAATTACAGGCATTTCTAAAACTAGGGCTACCACAAAAAACGGACTGGTTGTAATTCAATACAGCCTCCATGTTCTATCAACGGGATCAACTTGACGTGTAGCCAAAGCGGATGGTTAAAAAAATAAATTTGGCCGAATCAAAGCCGGTTGGACAATGGTCACGGAATCTAAAGGCGACGTATGAAATATGGTCGATATAAAAGATCAGGTAGAATTCGATACACCGCAATCTTCATGTCAGACATATGTGGACTTTTTGTGTGAAATAGAAAAATTTGGTGAAATCAGTTTTATGTTTATAGATAATTTTTTATAGAAATAATAGGAAGGTATGTTTAAAAATGAGACAGAAAATAGGTACATTTTGGAATCTTTGAAATAAAAAGTTTACTATTTTAAAAAATGTAGAGAAACAAGTCAACTCTTTTATTTTATTTTCAATGTAAAAAACCGCAGCTCATTAAATGGCCGTCAAACGATACCATTTCACTTCCTTCAACACCACAATACAAAGTAATTATTCGTTCAATTCTACAGGTGCTACTACAAACGGATATTCCGCAAAAACTTGACACTCATACCCTTTTCTCTTCTAAATTGCTGAAAGAATATGACATAATGATCAACAATAGATATTTTGCCTACAGGCGATTCAGAAACCCCATTCTGCGCTCGACAATGTGGGCGCGGACGTTTGAGTTTGTTTGGAAAAAAAAATCTCTTTGACCAATTGTTTGGGAATTGCAGTCTGGTGTTATTTTTTGTTGAGGTGTTTATGGAAGATTGACCATGGGAAAATGTTGCGAGTTCAGGTGCACTATCGCATACCGCTTTGTTAACCTGTTGGCTGATTTTATTGTGTGAAATTTCTATAAAATTTCTATAAATTTGCTTGACCTTATAGCGCTGTTAAAGTTTATCTGATCTAATTAATAGATTACCTCAAGATGGATAGAGAAATCTAAGCATTAAGATTCTTGCATCTACCCAAGTTTAAATAGGCCGGGTCGTTATAACGTCGACATTTACAAATTAGTATCAAAGCCTGACAAAGATGGACTCTTGAGAAACTGTCCACCCACTCCCATCCATTGATTGTAACAATAAATTAATTCCTGTTATGAACATTTTTTATTCTATTGTTAGAGCGTTTATTTTACTAGATCGTAATAGAGCCTAATGGGCGGACATTGGTCAAAGGAGATTTCGTTCACAATAAGACTGAATTGAATTTACTTATGAATAGAACCTTTATAAGCGGCTCGCGTTCTTGTTTCCAAAGGCCGTTCCAATGTAAAGGCTTATCAAGTTTCATAAAATAAAAGTTTACCTCCAAAATAATATTTTAATTGTTGTTAAATATTGCAATTACAAACATTTAGATTACCAGAGATAGATACGTGTGCTTAACGCTATTGTAGTGTTTGAAATAATCTGTAACGATCTTAACACCTTTGGAGAGTGCAAAAAATGTGAGCTTCTGTTTTCGTTGTTTGTAATGCGATTTGTATTGTTGTTAAAATAATCCTTTTCTCGGAGAAAGGATTAAAGATGTACAAGATGTTAAATGGGAATGAGTTGAGACGTCACTTCTTAAGCCTCCAACGTTGCATATATTGTTTAAACGGACTAATAAATCCAATTTAAATGTTGCGTGGACCTCCGCGATATAACATATGTAAATCCATACGTCTTTATCTTCGCAATCAGAAAAACAAAACGAATGAGAGGGACATCTAAAAAACGGTCCAGTCTTTCAGTCGGGTGGCCGCCGACCGCACTCATTATTCTAAATACTAAATTAACTGTATTCCCATCATTTAATTAATATCGGCGTATTCACATTTGCATATTTTTAAACTGACGTGAATTGAAACAATTATCTGAATTAAATACTAATTAAACGTTTTGCGACACATTCAAGTAAACATTATGCTTTATGATTTGAGAAAAATAAAAATAGAATACATTATGGGGCTTGGAACATAAATACGACAAAGATAATATGATACCCTTGACAAATAGCTATCAAGTAAAAAGTAAAACACTGTTACCTTTGTTAATTGCAATTAAATTATTGCCAACAATCATTTCGATCACGCAATTATAATTTAGCGAATCTTGAATATTTATGCTAGGCGTGTCCGATATACATTCAGGGACAGTCCTATTATAGTTGACGATAGTACTTCAGAAATCATTATGATTAAACAAAGATCGAATTAATAAGACCCTCATTAAATAGTTTTAACGATTTTCATTGTTTGCAATATCAAACGCATGGAAGTTACAGAACTAAACTATGTAGATGTACTACAAGCGATCTTGAAGCAATAATTCCTGGACAAGGATCAAGATTGAAAGTTCCGCTTGTGAATACGATGTTCCGATATTCTCTTAATGAAGACATATTGAATCGCCAACCGGCGAAAGACAAGATATAGCTATGTTTTAAATTGACGTGCGCTCCCATTATGCATTTCGAAAATAAAAACCCAAACAATGGTCTAATACAACGAGCTATTCCACTGTTTGTTATACCTGAATTAGGAGAAATAAAACACGAATCATGATGAAAACATAAAAATAAATTGAAACAATGAGTTGAAAAGCCCGTGTCAATTAGCAGAGGAGAGTAAAAACAAATTGGTTGACGAATAAATATTTTATGAAGTAAAGTTAACATTTTTAAACTTTGGAAGCTTCTCGAACCCTCAGCCTTCCAGTCTCGCACCTGATAAAGTAATTTGCGATTCCCTAATTCGCACTTTTGAAGAGGGTTTTTAAAACCAGATACCCTTAACTTTTTGTTTCGTACGTGTCATTTATTTTTAACCACTGTCGTATTTTGTTCTGATTTCCTTTGCAAGGGTGAATCCTTGTCATGTTTTAATTGCAGAATCGTGTTGAATAAAGTCTACGTTGTAACTTGTAAGTAAAGTGTAAGCGGCGCACATAGACATAATTTAACAAAAACGGCATAGTTCTTGTAATTTATTTCAATAAATTAATTAATTTGATACCATTTCAAAGACGATGAAAATGTGTTTACTATACTTTTCTATTAGATAATCTACAGTTTTTTGAGTTTAACATCGCTGAATTTGCAACACATATTTGACTCAAACAAGCCGGGAACTAATAAGCAGCGGCTTACCGTTATGCTTTACATCGAGGGGGGACCGAAGTACACAAAAGCTTACCTCCGAACCTCTTACGTTTAAAATAAGAACAAACGTGTGATCGACGAAATGACGCGTGTCGACCAATCAGGCGCGAAGGCCACAGTCGTTGGTGACGTCACGGTGCCACCGACCAATGGGATCGGCCTGTCGCCTTCGGTCAACTTGGACTAATTGCCCATGTGTGCGATAACGATTTGAGAAGAATTTATGCGCTTGCGCCGGTGCGGTGCCGCGCTACCGAACCGAATGATCGCTAACTTTGATTACACGTATTATGGGTACTGACATAAATTGTTTTTATGAATTATACGTATTTTAGTGAAGAATAGTAATCTACACTACTAAATAACTATAATAATATTGCTTAGAAAAAAAAAGTATTTTGACAATAAAATTAAAACTACAGATTAAAAGAGAACTATAGATGTGGTTAAAAGAAAATAAACAATTTTATTTTTTACTTAGAAGGAGAATTTTCAGGAATAGTAAGAGTAATATTCGGATTCATTGTTTGTTGAGTGCTTTATTCGTACCTACAAAAACTTGCAAGTAAAACCAAGTTATGAAAATATTTATGCGTTTAGGAATATTTAACCTAATTTTAAATGATACAATTGCTTTAAGAAAATGGGGTAGGTACTAGGTAAGTATTTTTAAAGATTGCAAAATATTGCATATTTAACGTACGTATTAAAAAAGTGATACAATAAATTCATTAGGTACTTCGTTTCAAGAAATGTGAATTATTTGTTATACCTATTTAAATTCTGTGTAGTTTAAATATTACGTATTTTAAATTAAGACTTTTTATATTGGTATGTAAAAACTATTTGATTATTATAATATAATTTTATGTAAAATCTAAATTATAATTACGTGGTTAATGTGGTATAAATGAGCGAATTTTACAAAAAATAACTCTATTAATGCAAATTGAGTTATTTTTAGACGTAATCAGTGTTTAGATAAAATCATATTCATTTTTATGTAACCGATGATTGGAATTAAATAGATTTAATGGTAAAATTATTATTTTTAAAATAATAATTACCTGTGTCAGAAAAAATTTGCTCTTTGTGTCATATTAACGTAGGCAAGCGAGACTCTTGTAATTAATTATTCATTTGATGCACTTATATTTTTTCTTTTGTCTATCGCTAATGATCATCAATTTTGATGAACAAATTATGATGTATATTTATCTCTTTATTAAATGATAGTTTAATAAATCAACTGCAGAGAATTTTATGTATTATTTGTTTTTTTAAGAGAAAAATATATAGAGCTAATTTGTGGTGTAATTATTCAGACTGCGTATAATTTTATTGGTCATTATTATTAAGCTTATATATTTTAAATAAGCTATAATATACATGAACGATTCTTAAGTACATATTAGGCATTATTTTTGACATTAATTTCTTGTGTCGTGATGAAAATAAAAATTTACTTACGTCGCATAAATGTATTGACGTAATATCGTTAAAATTTAACGTGCTCTAGTAAAAGTTTGTTTATTAATGGTCATTTTTAGCACGATCAAATAACTTTTGTGACTTAAACTTTATGGTTAAATATATTTTCTTTATAAAAGTAGCTATAAGTATTATTGTTATTTTTAACTGATATCTACAGTTGATATGAGATGATAGAATTTTATAAATAGAATTCATGAGGCCTTTAAGATAATATAGATTGTGAATTCGTATATCTTCGCAAAAAAGTCAAACATTTGTCTCGTATTTTTGCAAACTCTACATTTTACAAAATATTTTCTCTTGTTGGAAAAAGTATGAATATTGTGGGGATGGCTAATAAGGATCTTTTCAGTCTTTTCATTCATCCCTTTCGGTCATCAGATGACCACAGTGTAAATATTGACATGCAAGATACGCTCTAAAGTAGCTCATAGTCGCATAGATGTTGACAATCCCAAACTAATTTCAGTTTGAAAATAACTTTGTAAAAATACTACGCAGAATTATTTGTTAGAGCAACAGTTTGCAATATTTTTATAAACATACCTTGCGCGATGCGTACAGCTGGCATCTTGATTCTCATCTTGATTTGGTCACCTATTTTTAGATCTTCGATAACTTCTTTTATCCTCTAAAAATGTTATCTCAATATCTTGTTATCATACGACAGTTTGTTAGCGCACTTCACTTGTGCCGCCGTCGGTCCGGCTTATCGTCCTATTTAGAACCTTTTAGGTAGAGATCTCGCTATCACAATATTATCAGAAGTCCGACGGTGATCTTCAACGAGAATTTTCGTCATTCCCAAATTCATCATCGTAACATATATTAACACGTCAACTTTTTCCTTTTCATACTGCAAATCAGTTCACGTGTCGACAAAGTATTTATTATTTAAAACAAGAGACATAGAGATCTTATCGAGCACTCGAATCGACGTCTCAATGTCCTATCTAATCTTTTCGCATCTACAGCTGATTGTGCTATTTTGCTTTATTTACACTTGTCGCTAAATTTTCACCGGATAAATTCACTGTTTAAAAATATAAATTTCGAGTCCAATACGTAAAATAAAATTCTCAAAATAATAACGATACAACAGAATTTAATAGAAATTCATAGTCTATTTAGTTTGCAATTTTAGTAGCGTCTCGCGATGTAGTATGTCGCGTGCGGAGCGGTTCGAGCAGGTGCGCGGCCGGCCGCCCGCTCTCGCCCGATGTCCGAGTACGTCTGTCCTGTGTCCCTTCGCGCGAGGGCTCCGCGGCCTCGTGTCCAACTCGCGCCGTCTCGCTCAGCCGGCCGACTACGGCGCGTGCGAGTCCGTATGAAGTAGCCAGGGGTTACTCGCGGTCGCCACCGCCTCGGCTGCTAGAGTGAGACCGCGCCGCGCACCTTTCACCCCCTGTGCGTAGGCGGAAAAGAGATAGGCTGAATTCATAAGTGCCGTGCGTCAGTGTGCGTGCGCGGGTGGGGCGAAGATGCAGCGCGTACAAAAGAAAAGGGATAATATTTGCCTGCATATTTCATGACTCGATTAGGAGATGGAATTTTTAATTGAATGGACTTTTGTCGCACGGTCACTTTAAAGCTCGGAGAAAAACGGCGTAAGTAAAATTTTATGGAGCGCGCCGTTTGTATGTCTTAATAAAATTTCTTTCGTAGAACTTACGGCTACGATTTCATTAATTCAACCGTAAAAGATAACAAGATAGAGCTTTTCTTTAATTTTAATTAAATCATAATAAGTTTAAACTTGTAAATAATTTTCTCATTTTGCATTGTTTTATTATCAATCAAAATTTTTTATAACAAAATCTGATTCACCACATAAAGTTATTTAGTTGTACAGTGTACAAAAATAAATTTAACCTAATTGATATGAACTAGTGATAGAGTTTTTTTCGTAGCACTTCGCTACGCAGCTACGATTTTTACGTACAATGCAATGTTTTTAATGTTAACATCACTTTGATTTGTTTTCCGTTTTCATTGATTATAATACATCATAGTTTGCTTATTTTAAAAACAGTTATCGAAACATTACAATTAAGTAGATCTATTCACGTGATAAAATCTATACTTTTTTCCTAGAGCAAGTAAGAACCAGCAAAAAAATTAAGGCATTTACTTAAACCGTCAAGAACGTAATCACGCTATCAGTAAAAGTATTCATTACATAAACACAACGTAAATAATAAAACAAGATAAACGAGTACACTCCGCTGAACGCAACACGTAGACGAGTCGTTCAGTCGACATCGTTCACTCTCACTCTTGTACGAACTTTCTGCATTTTTTCAACGTTATTTTACTTAAGACGCCGCAGAACTTATCTCGGTCGGTCCTTGACTTTAATAAGTTTTATGAGTGTCAGCCGAGACTTAACTGGCGCGCGAACGGCGGACAACTTTTTCATAATTGTTTCTGAACTGACTTCGCGAACTTTGCGTGTTCGATTATTGAAATTTTCAACTTGTGTTCCATTTGAATTCTTTTCGTTTACGATGTGGCGAAACTAGCTAGGATTTTTAATAATAAGATGGACATCGTATCGCTGTGTTAATGAGCATTGATTGTAATTTGTAACTGTAATTATAAAAAGCTTAGTCAATGAAATATGACCTTCCAAATGTTTTATTAAAAAAAAGGAAATAGCCGCATTATCTGTTTGTATAAACTAGAGTCTACCGCAGTTCCGATATAACCAATTGATATCCAATAGGTCAGATAAAAATAAACGATTCGCCTGGTCATCCAATGTCCACTGCGAAGCTATAAACTATTACTATCTCGCTCTAAACTAAATACAAGCAAGCTGAAAATAGAGACGTATAGGGTTGTCAGTTTTCCCAAATGAAAATCAGGGGATTTGACGGCCGATATATGTTCATCTCGTTCATATGTAGGTGTATGAGGGTGCCTTGAGAGGGATGGTAATAGCATAGATGAAATCTCGCATGCGATTCTTGCTGCTACTCGACGCTAGGCGGCGTGAAAACAGGACTCCTGAAAGGGTTGTATACGCAGTTACGGGAAAAACGAAGAAAATATAATCGTGTTTTGTTTTTTTAAGCATAAAGCAGTGCGTTTTCGAAGTGCCCTTTGTGTGTACGATGTCCTCCCTGTACTTCAGAGATGAGTATAAGTAATTTCTAAACACAGGGGCTGAATGGTTACCAGACATTTTAAAATCAAAACCTGTTAATGTTTTTGTAACGAATGACATGTCAACGCAAACTAAATCCGATACTTTCTGAAATATAACGTTACATGTCTCAAATTGAGCAATTTTCTGTATCCTGTGCCACATCTGTTTGTTGTGGACAAAAAATATCCGTCGTAACTTACAATTATAGAACAACCCAGAGTTACGTTAGGGAAACCTATGAGACTGTATTTTTTATTTATTCCGTATTTTATTATTTCAATCAATCACAGATTATTTCCTATTATATTTATTGGATCAAACATTTAAGGATTTAGATTTATAAATAAATAGGCTAATAAATGAGGACAATAAGAAAATCAACGCGGAGGTAAAACATTTCGTTTCATATTTATTAATTAGTAGCATAGCATGAAATTATGAAAATACTGTAAGAATTGAGACTTTCGTTATTTTTCCGAACTTTGTTATATAATTTTATTGCTTATTTGAACAAACCAAACGTAAATATGAAAAAACAAGCTTAGGTATGTCTTAATAAATAATTATATTATTATTACACTTTTATCATTATTTAGGCTCGTCTTAAAGGTTAGACAAACAAAAAATTAACTTACTTCTTGCTCCAATTCAATCTCTCCCTCTATGTGGATATAGCAGCCTTACCTATACGCCATTATAATAAACGGTAAATTAATTAATATTACTTAAAAGCGTTATAAAGCTTTCACAAGTTAAGTATTTATTTATTTATCTCCATGTCTAATGGACACAGTCCTTCGAATTATGACCGTTCTAATTTAAGATGTCGACCCACCCTAAACTTTATACTATTTTGGTTCGAATGAGAATAATATATTGTTGAGGGAGAAGGTAATTTAGATGTTTATTTATTTTACAAGTTTATTTTGTATCATTTGAACGATAAAATGCATTGAAAATAATTTTTATTATTGTTAGTAGCTGGTGTATTTTTGCATTATTTTTTAAAATGTTATGAATATTTTCATAAAAATGAAAAAAAATCTATTTAATTAGCATTTTTGTGATATTCCAAATTAACTTCTTGTTAATTTAACTGTATAATATAACTGTCACACATTGCAAAAAATGCTTAGTTATTTCCACTTTCACGAAATGTCGCTAGGCCTTATCAAAGTCTAATCCTTTGAATTATATCAATTCAATACCTATTATACGAAACCAGGTATTATACTTTATTTATTTTTGTTCTTTTTCAAAAGAAGTCTACTGCAGAAGACTCCGCTTTACAAATAGGTATCTGATTCTACTAATATCCTATTTCTAATACTAGCTGCTCCCCGCGGTTTCACCTTCGTAGCTCCACTCCTGTTGCCCGTAGCGTGCAGATGATAGATATATAGCCTAAAAGCCTTCCTCGATAAATGGGCTATCTAACACTGAAAGACGTTTTCAAATTGGAAAAGTAGTTCCCGAGATTAGCGCGTTCAAACAAACAAACAAACTCTTCAGCTTTATAATATTTAGTATCTAAAGATATTCTCATGAAATCACACAAAATTACTACACGATCTAACACTTCATAACAATAAGTTCTTTCTTTACGAGGCAGCAGGAGTAATTAGGATGTATGGTGGTGAATCAACCGCGCCCACTGCCTCGACCTAATCAAGGACTATGCCAAATAAGTAAGTGGTTTCTTGTAGATATTAGTGATGTGCTCGTATTGTCACGATAGTGGTAAGTATAAATAAAAATTTACACTTTGCGGGAACTATAATATATAACTTGGGGATAATAAATTATGTATTTAAAGGTGTTCTAGAAGGTGATTAAAGTATTAAGAGATGAAAAGATAACGATGAGATTTATTTTATACTACTGGAGCTTTTCAATCCTGCAAAAGCACATGGAGGCTTTTAATACAACAACAAGCGAGACTTGCTATTTATTAATCGTAACATATTAATATCTATCAATGAGGATAAGAACAGTTACATATTGAGTTATAGACACAAACACAAATTATATTGCAATAATATTACTAAGTTGTTATAATACACAGTTTCAGGATCCATAAAAATATAGTAAAAATAAATTCATAATTATAGGTAATCGATGTTTGAACAAATATTTTTAACTCCTTGCAGAAAAAGTTCGTAAATACCCAACGCTTTGTTTCGATAATAATTTAACCTTAACCTGTTCATTTATCGACACGATGACGTCACTAGACGTGAACTTTAGACCTAGGCTAGAAGCTCGGTAGCGGTAAGCGATGTCCGCCAACGTCAACAATAAATTGCGATGAGACTACATTCATTTTGTGGGTCTGCTCGCAATTAGTTCCTATGTACGGTATTAGGGAAATGAATTAATGGAAATAATTTTTCTTTCACAAGTACCGTTGAGTTTATTGAAGAGCTTTATGAAATTTCGCGGTATGGAGATATCTGGCTGTATTAGTTTTATTTAACATCTATGTTACCTTCTCGACATCAATCAATGTCTATAGGAACATATCTAAGCTAATTTGTCGAGCTAAGAATAAAAAAAAAACTTTCAACATTTTTTACAAACACAATGACTTCCGTAAACAATTATAACAAGTACAACCTTTACAACTACATCGAACCTAATACAATCTCGGGTAATAACCATAGATAATTTAATCACTAGAATCATTTGCAGTGTTAATATAATTTTAGATTAACACATAGAACGCTAATTACAAAGCACAGATCAATCACAGTGACCCTCACATCAAATCTAAATGTCATATTACCATATTAAATCAAACCTCAGTTGCATACACCCTCCCACACAGGTTCCCATTGAATCATCACAAAGTACTGTATGAAATACGTTTCTTAATGAACCATTAATATAAATCGAAGTATTGTCGATTTAAGACGTAAGTAATATGGTATAGTGATCTATGATTGATGTTATATTTAATTTGTTTTAATCTGATGATTAGCCTACATTTTAGTGAGGTTAATTTGTTTTTTTATAAGAATCGTAGGTTCACTTACATGGGATTGTAGATGACATTTTCTTCATTCGCTTTCTTCATGATTATTAATTACCTTATGTGCAAATCGAAAAGTGAGGATGAATGAACACAGTGTCATGCAAGAAAAACATAAAAACTAACGTCAACATTGGATGATAAAAAAATTAAAATAAATGGAGATGCAATTAGGTACCTATGTGACTGCAAAATATAATACTGAGAAATATGAATGTATATTGGAAGGTAGCGAAAAAATTAATCTACCCTCACTTTTTTCAGTCCTTTCATTACATTCATGTAAGTGCAAGCAGTTTCAGAAAAGGATTGCTTATTTTTTTTATACGAGTAACTAATCGTAATCACATTTTATGCGTGTAAGTACCTACTACCTATAAAATATTTATTTAATTAATGTGTTTTACTTATAGCTTAGTTTTCCATACGATATTACTCATAGTCTTATAACTTACTAGCTTTCCGCCCGCGGCTTCGCCCGCGTTTTCAAAGAAAAACCTGTTCCCGTAGGATTTCCGGGATAAAACCTATCCTATGTCCTTTCTCGGGTATCAAAATATCTCTATACCAAATTTCATGCAAATTGGTTCAGTAGTTAAGGCGTGATTGAGTAACAGACAGACAGACAGAGTTACTTTCGCATTTATAATATTAGTATGGAATATGGATTATACTCAACGTACCGCCTATTGCTTTATTGTTCCCTTTAATCCATATTATTATAATGTAAGCTTTTTAATGCTTACATAAAATAAATATTAAATTACAACAACAGTTACAAAATTATTAATAACCTTTCATATTATTCAATAGCGTGTGTTGTTATCACTGTTACCGTCATGCGTCACTTCTCGCAAGGTGCACATCGATATTTATCGAACAAACCAAATTTATTTTAGTTTTTAAAACCATAGTAATATTTTTGTAAGTACATATTTGATTTATATAATATCTGATAATAATATTATGTCCTTATTCTTATAGAAGCATGATTTTCTTGGCGGCGTAAGTATGTAATGTTAGCTTAAAACCTGCGCATTGTAGTTTTTCACATTTTTTTCTACATGCTGCTATTGAAATACTTTATTTTTAGATTGATAGAAATGTGCGAAATCGCTAACGATACCTATATAGATAGTCTTTCGGTATGTCTAAACAGGATACCTACTACAATTTTTAATCGCAATTGTTTAGTTTTACTAAATGAAGTAAATCGATCGGTGATGTACATTTTCAGTACCATTTTTAGGCTGGCTCATGTAGATACAGAGAGTAGATACGATAATTTGGTCAGCGAAACACCTTTACCAATACCCGCATAATCAATTATCATCAAGATACCGTTGCCATGGTGACGCTAATGCCATACCACCCTTGGTAAAAAAGCTGAGACCGAGAGGCACTGCCTGGCACCAAGTATTGACCGGTAATTCCTAGCGGTCAGACGAAGCATATATTTCGTGTTTTAGAACGAATACAATAAGTTTATAATTAAACCTATGTACCTATATAGGTATCTATACTGGCAATTCAAACTTAAAAAAGACTAATTATCTATTTGATTGATTGATTTGATCTATTTGAGAAATATGATCGAAACAGTAGGGTCTTATTATAAAGTATTTAAGAATGTTCTGCAATGACAGACTAAACATAAAACAAATTCGATGTTTCAACGTCGCAATGTTATATCAAAGCTCAGACTATGAAATACATAATTAAAAATTGAAAAAATAAGATTTACAGATTGATTTAGAAATATGTACATACAATTGTTAATTGCTAATTTTCCTTTATAAAAAACTTAACGTTTAAAAAGCGTTCATATTAATTAGTTAATACGCTGTCCATGTCCTCATACAAACATCATAACACAATAAACACAGCAAGTTTTTGCGATTTCCACTCAAGAAAAATTATAATCACAACAAAGGATCGTCAACGTCACTCATAACTGACCCGTATGACCCGCCCCCTTGGTCAAGTTCGATTCCTGACTACAAGGTCAGATCCTAGATTTACATACAAACAGCCATAACTTGACTAATGACCGGCTATGGAAGGGTCAAGTTTTTGTCACGTTTCTAAGATTATTATAATTACCTTGCTCGTCTTGTTACGTTCATTGTGTTCACTTGAACTCTATTACAAGACGATACAGTTGAATTTCGTGAAACTTCAATTTTTGAGTGGAAGAACATCTTTGGTCCGTCAATTGTTTTAATGTTTACGGAATTACGAACAATGGAGCGCTTTTTCATATTTAAATCAAATATTTGAGAATTATTGTATTGTTGGATGAAGAAAAAATAGTTCTACGTTTTATAATTTTAGAATTAATAATATTAAGACAATGATAATGAATCGTTACATAATTATTGTGCAGTTTACAGTACATAGCTAATACGTTCTATAATATTTAATATTGTGATATCTGATAGTAATTAAATGTTTTTATTTTCCGTCTTACACTAGACACAAAATTTTCAAAAAATTTACAATGATAAATGATGACTATTTTAAAAAAATAAGTAGTTAAGTAGATATTATATTCAATAATAGAAAGAAAAGTTTTATTCATCATTTTAGTGTGCGTATAAATTAATACAGCCTCCTTGGAATTACAATATACATGACAATACGTTTAACAGTAGGTATCGTATTAACATTGCAATTCGATACATCGATGTTATCACACGAAGAATCGATTTTGTCACTCGAATGACAAGATTGCATAATAGCTCTTTTAACTGATAACAATTATACGCTTTGCCTGAATAGACATTAGCATTGTGCGAATTCTGGCTAAGTAAATATTTTGACAGGGATCCCTTTTATTGAGTTACTTAAAGGACAATAGTGAATGGAGACTACAGTAGCTACAAAAAGGTGTCCTTGCTTTTTTGTACTAATCTTCAACTAATATACAGAAAAACGACGTATTTTGCTTTAAGAAATATAATTTTCCAGCAGTTTAGGTTAAAATGTTATTTAACAGTAAATTGTGAAGCACTTAGGTATTTGATATTCTCGAGATCTTGCAAAAATGAAAGTGTCTGTTTTTCCGGGACGTAAAATACTTGGTTGACGGCCAATATGCATATTGCAACATTAAATTCAACGAACATTAGGGAAAGCCATAAAAACAACTGACCATATAATCCTGACCAGTTTAAATTGAGCTCTAATTGTTTGTAAATATTGTTCAATTGTACGAATAAAGAAGGTTCTTTATAAGCTGGGTACACAGTGGGCTCAAGATATCGAAACATCGATTCGGAATTGAAATAAAAGTTAAACAATGGATGCGCGGCCCGAATCCTAATGAGAGGTTGTAGGAGCCATGTGGGCTGGAGGTCAAACGTCATATGTTCCAAATTCAAATGCGATTTTTAACAGAGTATCAATTACATGTATTATGAGTAATCTATTCGAAATGATATTATGAATACGAATGTGACGTGTTCTTGGGAAATGCATTATCATTAAATCTAACCATAATAATTTCAAAGAATTTACATGAAAATAAGCTAGACATAATATCATCAAGTAAAGCGGTTTACTTATTACTTTAAATTCGTAATAAGAAGCATTGAAAAATATATCGTACTTATGAAATTTACCTCAAATATACCTAGCCACCTTGATTCATGAATAGGTAACATCTGTCTTGTCCATCATAATATTATACCTATGTTATAAACTTCACTACATCTTCCCAATATTTCATACAACGTGAAGCAATACAGATTTGTGTTGAAATTATAACCAACACTGCAATACATTCTTTAGCTGTCCTTTGAAGAAGTAATTATTAAAATAATCATAACAATAAGAAGGAGGACCGAAATAATTTGCAATTGGAAAGTATTGAAAATGAATTCATCCCGTAATGACACGTTGGTCGCAGTTCGCGTGTGTCAAACAATAAAAATCCCACTTTTGCGGTCCAGCCAAATGGTGTTTTATAAACGTGCTTGGACAAAGAAATGTATTGAGTCGTCTTTTCAATGGTTGTGCAAAATGTGTGGAGTAGCAATATTGTGCTGTAAAGTCATCATTCGACCAAAAAATGATCACTTTTCATGTTGTAAGTGGAACTATAACTATTATAATAATATAACACCATTAATGCTTGTGTTGAAATTTTAAAGAAAAAAATATTGTCTTTGTTTTATAGAAACAAATCTTAATAAAATGAGGGTAGTCACCAATACATACAAGGCGTCTTCTTTTAGTCTTCCTTTATCAAATTCAAAATTTTCTTAATAAAAATAATAATGTCGACTCTACAGATCGAAGAATGATTTTTGTTTTCGGACAAAGCATTGCATAAATTTATTGCATTATCAATAGAGCAATTTCGAGCCGTCGTCATCTTCCCGTCCGATTAGGGCCCTTCCGGCCTCCTCCACTCAAGCGACAGCTCAAGCCGAGGTTCGTGGTCCCCGTCAAGGGGGGACGCCCTTGTGCATGTCGCTACCAGGGTGAACCTTCAGTTCACCCCCGCGTCCGCGTTAACATGTAGAAGCCCTTCTGGCTAACATTGAGAGACACCACACAAAAAAAAAAAAAAAAAGTCGTCATCTGACAACAGAAATTGAATAATGATTTTATTATACTCGGTAAAAACCGAATTATAACCACTACATACTTCAAGCATAGTTCTTACAATGCGAGTGAAACATGACAAATAAAATTAAAAAGTGAGTAGAATCCTGATTTTACCAGTATATAAGAACAATTTTTTTTCGCTGGGCTTAAGACATCCCAACTATTGTGGACTGTATGTAGGTTGATGAAAACTCAGTTTCTTCCTTGATAGCTTTTATTCCTCCAAACTTGATCTCAAATTTACAACAAAATCTCACTTTATTTAAACAATTTACAATGGTATAATAACATAGGTGGCTAAACAGCCGTGGGAAACGATATTGCGGGACGGAAGCACCCCCGCCGTCGCCTACGCGCGCGCCGTCGACTACCGGGTTTAGTTCCGGTTCCGCGCGTTCAACGCGAGCCGGACGCCTCGTTGTCTGGCCGCTCGTCGCTCCTCAACAGCTCTCCCCCCGGCGTAGCATGCGTAGCCTCCTTGGCCACGACGACGAGCTTGCTTACAGGTCTTCTAAACACGCCGCTCCTTGTTCGTACCTCTGCCACCCGCACAGCGCCATCGGGGCCGGCATGAGTGCGCACTACGACACCCATCGGCCATGTGTTGCGGGGCAACGTGTGGTCTATGATTACAACCACGTCGCCTTCTAGTACGCGCCTTGCTGTGTTTCGTGGCTCGCCGCGTGGTACCAGCGTGGGTAAATACTCTTTCACCCAGCGCTGCCAGAAATGATCCGCGAGCGCTTGACTCGCTCGCCACATCTGCCGGTCTTGCACGTCGCATTGTGTCGTCGTAGGTAGGCCCGCCGATGAGCCCAACAGGAAATGGTTAGGCGTAAGCGCCTCCGGGTCGTGCGGGTCGACGCTCACATGCGTCAACGGTCGTGCGTTGACGGAAAACTCGGCCTCCGTAAGTAGCGTGTGTAGTAACTCCTCGCTGGGGGCCCTCTCGTGAAGCGTAGCGCCGAGCGCCGTCTTGATGGAGCGTACTAGCCGCTCCCACGCGCCGCCTTGATTCGGCGCGCCCGGCGGTATGAAACGCCACTCGGTGCGGTGTCGCAACGCTTCTTCGCTCAGTGCCGCTGCCCACTCGCCGTGTGCTTTCTTTAATTCTTCACTGGCGCCTTTGAAGTTAGTCCCATTGTCAGAGTAAATGAGACGCGGCCAGCCTCTACGCGCCGCCATACGTCTTAGCGCCATGATTGCGGAGTCGGTAGACAGCGATGCGACGATTTCGATGTGTACGGCGCGTGACGTGAGACATGTAAATAACGCGCCCCACCGCTTTTCACGCCGTCTTCCAATTTTCACTTGCATTGGTCCAAAATAATCCACTCCACAGTTAGTGAAAGGTCTGTGAAATGCATCTAATCGTGCGCGAGGCAAGTCCCCTTTGGCTGGGACTTGTGGTTTCGTACGTCGCACTTGACACAACGCGCAGCTTCTCGCGACGGCACGTACTGTTGGTCGCAAGTGTATGATCCAATACAATTGCCTTAGGTCGTTGGTCACACGCTCCCTATTTGCGTGTCCCGCTGCGCAGTGTTCTTTTAGAACTAGCAGTCGTGTGACTCGATGTCGGCCGTCTAGAATAATCGGTCGCTTCGTTTCGACCGGCGCCGTAGCCGCGTCGATGCGCCCTCTCACTCGCACGATTCCTTCTTCTAATACTGGGTCTAACTTGAATAATTTGCTCGATTTGGTGACTGAGCGCGCTTCCTGTAGTCTCTTTATATCGTCGCCAAAGCTATCGTGCTGTGCGCGCTGAATGAGCATTCGCTCTGCGCTTTGAATGTGGCGATACTCCATCTTTGTAGCGGTGCGTTTAATACGCACGTCTATGAAGGTTAACACACGCGCTATAGTACGCACTAACGTTTCGTATTTTGAGAAACGTGCGGGGTCTGGCAGCCAGTTGTACAAGGTAGGCCGCTCGTCGATGTGTAGTACGTCCACGTCGTCCTCTTCGTACTCCTCACGTTCGGTGGGCCACCGTTCTTCGTCTTCGTTTAGGAAATCCGGTCCGTAAAACCATCTACGTAGGTCTACGTCGACGTTGGAAAGTCTCGTAGCGTCGTCCGCGACGTTATGCTGCGTAGGCAGCCATCGCCACTCGGTCTTGTTGGTTAGCTCGGCTATCTCACCGAGCCTGTGTGCGACGAACGGAGTGTAGCGTTTCGCGTCGTTCCTCACCCATTGGACGACGGTTGAGGAGTCCGTCCAATAGACCGTACGTTTGATCTCGCAGCGATGTTCCCGCTTTATCGTATCGGCGAGTCTCGCGCCGATAACCGCCGCTTGTAGCTCTAGACGCGGTATGGTTTGTGTGCGTCGGGGAGCTACCTTTGCTTTAGCCGCAATCAATTTGATGTTGTAGCTGCCGTCGTCTTTGAGCGTACGCCAATACGCGACTGCAGCGTAGGCCTGTTCGCTCGCGTCACAGAAAACATGTAGCTCGACGCCCCGCGCCTTCGTAGCGTCGTAGCACCGTCGTAGGCGTAGCTTGCTGACTTGTTTCAATTGTGCAAGCCAATCCGCAAATAACTCGCCCTCCTCTGCCGGTATCGCTTCGTCCCACGATATCTGAAGGCGCCACAAGCTTTGTAGTATAATCTTCGCCCGTATAGTGAAGTGGCTTAGAAGTCCCAGCGGGTCGTAGATAGACATGACAGCGCTGAGTGCTTCCCTCTTTGTCGGCGGTCGCTCTCGCTCTCGCACCTCCGCCGGCACGCGATTCATAGATGTATTGAATCCCAATTCGTCTCGTACGGCGTCCCATATGAGGCCGAGTATTTTGGGCGTTGGTTGTGAGCCGCCTAGCTGAGTCGGCGCGGTGGCGAGCAGCTCTTGCGGTATATTTCGCAATACGCACTCGTTACTCGCGCTCCACCCACGCAATGTGAAGCCTGCCACAGCGTGCACTTTTCTTGTTTCTTCTACGGCTCTGCACGCCTCTTCTACGTTGTCGTAGCTAACGACCATGTCGTCCATATAATGGCCGTTTGTGATAGCCTCCCACGCCAACGGATACTTTTTGGCGTGGGTTTGTGCGTTATGATTACGCACGTAGTGTGCCATGAATGGCGAGCTCGCTGCGCCGAAGATCATCGATGTCATCTTGTACTGTTGCGGTGGTGAATCACGCTTATCACCTCTCCACAGAAATTGTTGTGCAGGCTGATCTTCAGGGCGAATCTTGATTCGTAAGAACATTTCTTGCACGTCCGCTGTTACTGCCACGCTTCCTTCTCTAAACCGGAAGAGTATGCCCGGTAGAGATAGCAACATGTCGGGTCCCTCTAACAACTCGTCGTTGAGACAAACTCCGTAGCTTTTCGCCGCCGCATCGAACACGAGTCTGTGTTTGCCGGGCTTGTTCGGGTTGGTAACGGCAAAATGCGGCAAGTACCAACACACGTTGCTTTTTGCTTCCGATCCGTCGCACGGTACCGCGTATCCTTTTGCAAATAAATTATTTATTTGTCGCGTGTACTCGTCGGCAAACTCCGGTGACGCGTCCATTTTCCTTTCGATGTTTGTTAGGCGACGAAGCGCGTTGTTGTAGCTGAGAGGCATGATAGTGTTGTCTCTTTTCCACGGTAGTCCGACTTCATAACCATTTTCTATTTGTTTTATAGTTTGTTGAACTATCTCTGTGGCTCTTGCGTCGGCGTCGCTAATGCGTGGTTTGTTAGCGATGCATAAGGCTTCTATTTTGAAATGTTCGGCGACCATGTCGTGCAGTCGCTCGTCGAGTTGTTGTTGATGCTCGCTGTCGTGCACGTGTAGCACATTATTTTTGTTTATAAGTGCTCTCTGAGGTGCGGTTCCGTGCACCACCCAGCCGAGTTGTGTTCTTGACGCGGCCGGTTCGTCGGGACCGCCCGTGCGCAGCTCACGCGATACGATGCATTCCCAGTGATCTGTACCAATTAGCAGGCCCGCGTGCGCTCGTTCGTAACACACTTCATCGGTGGGTATATCGCGCAAATGTTCATACCGGAGAAGCGAGTTCGGTATGGCTTGTTGATGAAGTTTTAGATTTTTCATCGTTCGCGCTTTCACCGTGTGTGTGATGTCTTCGTTGTTTCCTTTTAGTTGAATGGAAACTAATTTGCTGCTTTTCTCATTTTGTTCCATGTTCGCCCCGTGTATGCAAAGAGGCAATGTGGGGCCCTCTGCGCCGATTTGACGAGCGATATCCTCGTCTATGAGAGATATAGTCGATCCCTCATCCAATAGCGCATGAGTTTTGATCTCCCCCCGTGGACCAACCACGGTGACGGGACACATCTTCAGTAACACGCTGCGTCGATGTGTAGTTGCGCGGTCCGCAACCGACATAACGGTTTCTTCCGCAGGTGTCGACGGCTCCTCCCTCGGTGCTTCGTTATGCAATGACGAATGATGTGAGCGCTGGCATTCGTTTACGCCGCACAACTTCGCCTTACAGAAATTGCGTCTGTGCTTCCTTGTAGCACATTTAAAACAAATTCCCTTTTGTTTTACTAGCGCCCATCGCTCGTTTACGCTGAGTTTTGTGTATTGCGGGCACGCAGTGAGTTCGTGGTCACGCCCACAACACGGACATGTTTTTTCTTTCTTTTCTTCATTTGTTGATACAATATTGAAGACTGCAGTTTTCCTTCGTGACGCAGGTTTCGACGTTGTTGTCGTAGCGTTGCTCATAGGCGCGTACGTGTATCGCAGCGCCTGATCTGCCTCTCGCATGAGGAAGCGAGATAGCACGATGATTTCTGGATCTATCGTTCCCTCTTGTGTGAACGCATAGTCGCACCAACGCGATCGAATATGTGGACTTAGCTTGTCCAACACCTCTCTCGCTAGCATTGGATTAAATAGATATCCTTTGCGGTCGATCGTTTGTATTGTGCAGACTATATTCTGTAGCTTAACGGCGAAGCTATTCAATTCTTTCGCCGATGTCCCCGGCCTCGGCATTTTCTTTAATTCGTCCAATGCTCTATCGATGAGTATCTCCGGCCGTCCGAAGCATTGTTCGAGTGTTCGGATTATCAGTGCAGGCGACGTCGCGGTGTGTAGTAATGCCGCCACGGCGTCTCTTGCTTCGCCTCTCAGACACGAGCGTAATCGTTGAATATTTTCCGCGTCTGAGACGTTGTACATTTCTGTCGTGTCTTTGAATGCAGCGCGAAACGGCAGCCACTCTTCAATAGCGCCCGCGTATATTGGGAGCTCTACGTGGCGCAGCCGCGGTCGTGCCATTTTCTCTAACGACGCTGCTAACTGTTCGATGCCCGTTCGGGACTTAGTCGGCGTGGGAGATCGCCCTCGTTGCACGCC
This sequence comes from Colias eurytheme, assembly GCF_061535395.1. NCBI lineage: Eukaryota > Metazoa > Arthropoda > Insecta > Lepidoptera > Pieridae > Colias > Colias eurytheme. The sequence continues at coordinate 7,753,338 of NC_142986.1, read as the reverse complement.
GAACCGTAGCTGTCTTTCGTCTTTGTTCGGCTCCCCCCGTGTGTTTATGGGGTTCGCCTGTAGCCAGTCGTCCACCTTCTGATGTTCATCTTGTGCGGTGGTGGTGTCTTCTTGTAGATTTTCTTCCTCTATTGCCGACACCTCGACTTGAAGACGCTTCTTTACGAGCTCTTTTTCAAGCTCGAGCTCCTTGCGGTGAATGGCCGCGAGTTTTTCCGCCGCCTCTAATTCCGCCATTTTAATTCGTGTGGCCGTGCTCCCCGTGGACCGTGCCGATCTGACGGACCTCGTAGGTGATCGCCGCCGTGGTTGCGCTACGTCAGCCGATTCGGTGGCTGTGGTAGTCCTCAACTCCGACGGTGAGGCCGGAGGGTCGAGTATTAAGCGTCGAGCCCTCTCCTGCCGCACTTGTTCCATAGCCCGGTCTTCCATGTCCGCGGCTTCGCCCTGGCTGCGTGTGACGACCATGCTTCGATATTAACCCGTAGATATCGATGGCTTCTTCTTCCAGTAGGGTTTCAGCTCGCTCGTACTTTTGATCCGGTGCTCGATGGACCACTGAATATTGTGGACTGTATGTAGGTTGATGAAAACTCAGTTTCTTCCTTGATAGCTTTTATTCCTCCAAACTTGATCTCAAATTTACAACAAAATCTCACTTTATTTAAACAATTTACAATGGTATAATAACATAGGTGGCTAAACAGCCGTGGGAAACGATATTGCGGGACGGAAGCACCCCCGCCGTCGCCTACGCGCGCGCCGTCGACTACCGGGTTTAGTTCCGGTTCCGCGCGTTCAACGCGAGCCGGACGCCTCGTTGTCTGGCCGCTCGTCGCTCCTCAACACCAACCTTATTACCTTTTGTTACTTATGAAGGACATACACATATTTGTTTACCTTCCATTAGCATCATTTAACGAACGGTAAAATTAGGCTTTGCACAACTCAACCGTAACAAAGCAAACAAGGGGAAAAATGCCATCCCATGTGCAGGATATGTTGATTATGCTAATTTCTAAGCTGAGCCTAACCAACTGTTGTCGCAAGCCAAAACCGCAGCAGGTGAAAGCAAAATGACCAAGCCTAAATACTTAATCAATATAGCTAACCGCAAAGCTCATGAATTTTTCGGTATCCACTAAACGGTAATCGATGGACATGTGGCTAATGCTACGCTATGGTGTAATGACTTCCTCGGAAGAATAGCATTTGTGGACCTTGCAATTACAGGGGTCAATGTGGTATGAACGAAAATGTTATGTTGGCTAACACGCATCGCGTAGTGGATCGTTTTGAGGCACTTTTATTCATCCCACCTTTTCAAATTTGACTTTTCAATCATACAGGCTCAGTTGAGTAAGAGTAAGTTATTACTTGCGTTTTGAAACTAATTAAAAACATCTAAAATATACACCAAGAACAAAACATTTAAAAGCACTTAATTTATAAATGGAAGCGAAACATCGGACGATAAATATTCACAAATCACAATAGTTTCTAACGGCTAACTGAATACTGTCGAAACAAAAGGTGGAATTAATCATTGACAGAACGTTATGAAATATGTAATTGGTTTTGGCGATTATAATGAGTCCAAATGACGCGTAATTAATGAGCGAGTAAGAGAAGATTCGACCCACGGCGCGTAGGATTGTTCTCTATATTAGGAAGGTGAAGTGAAATGGAGTAATGGATGGTTGAAGTTGCGAAATGGGTTGTGAAAGGTCACTTAACTTTGACCTTAAATGACACACGTAAACAAAAACAATGTGATGATAAAGGGCAGATTCTAATAGGAAGAGACTATATTTAACGTTCACTTTACAAATGCAAATTTAGAAATAATAATATTTTATTGTAGTTAATTAAACATTTTCTTAACATATTCTTAATATAGTTATAAGTGTCTAAACAAAGCAATATTAATTAAGAGGAGATTCTTAATTAAATACACGTTTCTATACCAGTAAGTAGTAAAATTCAATTTTATATTATGCTATTAAGTATCGGCTGACTGTACTTAGCGTAATTTTTCTTGTTTTACGATTTACCCGCACAGCAATAGAAAGCTCCTCAAAATATTGCAACATTATTAAAGTTAAACCATCCATTAAATGTTTCAAGTAATAAAAGATGACCGATAAAACTATTTAAAAATAGAGGGTGTGATTGTTACACTCATCAACATCACAAAGGCTGACATTTTGTAAGCGATTAGCATACTGGTCAGCGACTGACATTCATATTTTTTTATTATTATAATTTGTTTCCTGTCACTCATTTTTATTTTGATGATTATTAAGATTTCATAATGCGATTTAAATAACTACAATGTAAACAAATCTCATTTATATTCGTAAAATGTTTGAATATTAATGCATGGTCAGTTGTGTTCTTCTTTTGTTGAATGGTAAGCAATTGTTGGCGCGGTCTGCATCTGGATGGGTCAATGCTTCAAAATTGACAACTGAGGTCTTCTAGTACTATTATGGAAAACTTTAAGTGGACATTTTATTGCAATAGTAGAGCTTAGAGCTTCATCCAATTTGGATAGGTACAGGATATGTTTGGCATAATAAATTATAAAACTGTAAAATTTCTACTTTTCGCAAGATTTAGGTTTGAGCATTCAATTTAACGATATTTATCATGTTTTTAAATATGTTTACGGATAATAATTTTATTGTAGTGTTATATCACAATTTAGACTTTCTTATAATACTTTTTGTCAACGTTGCGAAAAATGTTTGTTTAAAAATTTTAAACATTTCATCCATTCATCATTTAATAACGTTATAAAAATTAATGGCTAAACTTATACCTATACAATAACATTTATAACCAGTTGTTAATACACAAAAAATATCGAAACTCGCATACGTTAAAATACACGCTTAAACGATCCATTCAAGTCCGCTACAATGATAAAGCAATTTGCCATCGAATTTGTTTTACAATAAAACAAAACGTCTGCACACTCGTGCGTTTAAAGAGCAATAAAAAATCGACCAAATATTCATGAATGGACGACGGTGTAAGCTTCGATAGGTGTGACTCTTACCATTGTGTTGCGCTATGACGTGTCTATAGCCTACTTCGACGTACATTGACGATTATTTTGATAACGATCAAAGCACGATGCATACTGTAGCAGTAATGAACGTTGAAGTAAAGTGTATGTTCAACTATATGTTATTGTTTAAAATATATTGGTAAAGAGGGTGATTAGAATGAGCATGCGCGTGGGCAGGCAGGCTGTCGTCGCGAAAGGGTCATTGTGAATAATATTATAGAGCGATGAATCGATAGAAAGTAACAAAAATTGTAATAATGGACGATTATTATTGTTTTAATACCTACTCAAAATTTAATCCTTGTACCTACAAACTTTTAATTTTAACCCTCGCAAAAAGCTTTAAAATATTTTTTTAATACAAACTGCCTAGTCATTCCTTGGTTTTGTAACTAACGAAATTCTATAGATTTTATGGGTACTCATTATTATTAGCGTCACACAAAATAAAGACGTAGGTAATTCGTTTGAATGACTGTTTTACTTTTAAGTAGTGTAGATACGTGTTCACACTCGTATACGCAATGGATGGGAATGGCTCGTTACGTCGCCAGTAACTAGGGTAAACACACGTCCGCTCACGCCTGATGCTGCTGCGTGACTATGCTCCCCACTACCCGCGAACCCGAGACATCCGGGGATATAGTACCTATACTTTACTCAAACACTACATCCCTTCCTTATTCTATTTTTTTTCTTTTATTAAAATATAATCGTTTACAACATACTTTATAGACATACATTATAGAAAGCTATCAGACTGATTTAGTTCGGTATTTCATAAGCGGTATTCTTCGCTTTCATTTACATCACCGTTGTCTCCACCTGTATCCTAAGTTTTCTGGACCCCTTCCATTCCATTCTCCCTCTGTTCTTATTAAGTTACATTACTTCTATGCTTTTGGCTAGTATCCACGTTTCTGACAAGTACGTATCCACCTTCTAATCGTTCTACACTGTTTCGAGTTGGTTTAAAGTTTGCTGTCAGTTTGTTACGCTTTTCCATCTCCTTTACATATTATACTTTATCACTTTTTATTGACCTTAAAATCTCCTCTTTCTATCTGTATGTTATTTTCTATTGTTTTTTAACCCCTTTTTCTAACATCGGAATTGTCAAATTCTTGTTCGTTATACAACCGAGAGGAAATTTTATCTTTATTTTCTGTCTTCCAGAGAATGCCCTTGTTTTCCAAAAGAATTTCATTTCATCGTTTGTTCTTCGGAGCTTGTTTGTATATTCAACTTTCCAGCTTGGTTCCGCAGTTTTCCTACAACTTCTCGAATATCTCTCCTTCTTCCAGTTTTATTTGTTGAAACATATACCTTTCGTTAAATAAAAACACAAACTCAACATTTACTCATTCAATAAGACCTCTTCTAGAAGCTCTTTGAACCGTCGCAACATAATTTCACGCTTTACCACCAATTCGGATAGCATCATTCATGAATGGAACCGGCAAGAAACCCTTTAGCTATTCCTCTAACATCATGACAATATTACATTTAATTTAACATATAACATAATGATGATGCCAAAGAACCGTCCCGTGGATCCCACGCGACAAGCCTCCATGGCTTTTTATTCTCCATAATACATATTATATTCCTTAATGCTGCAATAGGCTCACTGAACTAATACGTTTTATATTTAAGTTTTAAAATTACCAATACTAAACTCTTTAATTCTATCAGGAGTTTTATTGTAAAAGAGTACAATATCTTGATCCATTAGAGAGCCGGAAAATAGCATGTCAATTTTATTTTGTTCCTTATGTGATAACAATGTCTATCTCCTTCTCTTGCGTATTATTGCAGTATTATTGCGTACATTTAAAACGTTATAAAAATTTAATTATATACTGTGAAGTTACTGTAAGGATGCCAGTATCTCTTAGTGAGTCCCGAGCACGCAATTTATATAAATGCGTATGGGCCATTTGTGCAATATAAGAACAGTTTCAATATCTGCTGCCAAGCCCCATAGTAACCATATGTCATGAAAGTAGTTAATAATCCAATTTAGTCGTATCTTTATACGTGAAATGATGCCTCATGTTCCGAACTGTACGCAGCTGAGCTGGTTCTAGCAGCGGCAGTGCTAACATAGACTCCCCACTGTAGCTTCTCGTCTTATTTTCCTATAGCTGTGGCAAATAACTACACCGACTCCTTCAGAATCAGTTACATATATTTCAGGTAGACTGTAAATAGTCTTCTGTAACTCAGATCCACCTAACAATAACAAAGTGGCCCTATTTTTTTTCGGCGCCTTTCGCGCGTCCAAGAAAATCCAAGAACACCTTTTCCATCTTTTCCCACAAAAAGCAAGTGTTGCATTGTCATCTTCTAGGTCGAGTATACCAGGAGGGAAAGAAAGTTAGTCATTCTTTAGTCCAATAGGGACAACCTAAAATCAGGTTTGATTTTAAGTGATAACACCGGTACGTATTTATTTATTTATTTATTATTTATATAAGGCACAGTTACAGGATATAATCCACAAACATTTAAATCAACTTACTAAATTAATCAGTATTAAGATTACAACCCAATTAAAACTGCACACAACATTTAAATCATTACCATAACATAAAAAAGTGAATACAGTAACTATATACCATCATTAATTATTAAGTCAAATGTTTTATCAATATATCACACAAAAAGTACTCATTAAAATTACAAGAAATGTTGTGTGGTTTTATGAAACCACGGTAAAAGTGAAACTTGCTTTATACCTACTCGGTAGCCGACCGTCACGCGGCATGCGCTACACAGACCAAAAAGTTTGAGACGATGTAATAAAAGTTTCACTTTAAAAATGGTCTGTATGCTTTACATTAATATAATGAAGGCTCATACTGCCTACTGCTAACAAACAACATACAATATACGTATAGTTTACATTTTAAAATGAGGCCTATACAGCTATCGCAAATTCAAGACGAACGGCCCGTCCTGCTCAGACTACTTTTACATAAGGTTTGGAGGGCCCGTACAGCCTACATAACCAATTACGCAGTATTTACAATTTATGAAGGCTCATACAGTCTATATAAACAATTACGTACAATTTACTATTCATGAAGGCTCATATAGCCTATATAACAAATAACGCACGATTTACAATTTATGAAGGCTCGTACAGCCTATGTCACCAATCACGCACGATTTACATTTAATGAAGGCTCGTACTGCCTATACAACCAATCACGCACGATTTACATTTAACGAAGGCTCGTACTGCCTATACAACCAATCACGCACGATTTACATTTAATGAAGGCTCGTACTGCCTATACAACCAATCACGCACGATTTACATTTTTAATGAAGGCTCGTACTGCCTATAAATCAATCACGCACGATTTACATTTTTAATGAAGGCTCGTACTGCCTATAAACCAATCACGCACGATTTACATTTAATGAAGGCTCGTACTGCCTATACAACCAATCACGCACGATTTACATTTAATGAAGGCTCGTACTGCCTATACAACCAATCACGCACGATTTACATTTAATGAAGGCTCGTACTGCCTATACAACCAATCACGCACGATTTACATTTTTAATGAAGGCTCGTACTGCCTATAAACCAATCACGCACGATTTACATTTTTAATGAAGGCTCGTACTGCCTATAAACCAATCATGCACGATTTACATTTAATGAAGGCTCGTACTGCCTATACAACCAATCACGCACGATTTACATTTAATGAAGGCTCGTACTGCCTATACAACCAATCACGCACGATTTACATTTAATGAAGGCTCGTACTGCCTATACAACCAATCACGCACGATTTACATTTTTAATGAAGGCTCGTACTGCCTATAAACCAATCACGCACGATTTACATTTAATGAAGGCTCGTACAGCCTATATATCTTGCATAAACCAATAATTTTATTCATTATTTTTATTTTAAACTAGCTTCCGCCCACGACCCCGTACGTTCATAACCGCCTTTCCCCGCTCCCGCAAGACTTTCGGGAAATCCTTTCTCAGCGGACGCCTACGTCCTAACATCCACCTGCATGCCAAATTTCAGCCCGATACGTCCAGTGGTTTGGGCTGCGCGCCGATAGATCACTTGACAGACACACAGTCACCCTTGAGCATTGTATATATAGATTTGATTTGCACCCAGTGTGCAGTCTCGTCTAACTTGAAGATGAATAGGTTACATTTCAGTTTATAGTCGCAAAAATATATATATTTTTTTTTTTTTTATTTGATAGTCAGTTCTCTGTGTATCTGTTAACTCCAATCGATTCTTACATAATATGGCGGCATCTATTGACTGGATTGAGTAAGTATTCAATAGATGGCGCTATTTAATAATTAGAAGACTACGCGTTTGACCGTTCATATTCATAATTAAGACAACTTCTGTCGGGTCAGCCAGTATGTATATATTGATCGAATATAAAATTAATATTTACAATTGCATACTTAATATTAAGCGAAATACGTAGATCAAGCGTAGATCAATTATAAAGTTATATCTTTCTTTTGGATACTACTTACATAATTTTATTTCATTTAGTCGGTACACAATTCGCTATAAGATACTACAGTACAGTTAATAGATTTTGTATCCAGTAAGTATAAGTTGTAGTACCTACATAAAACTTCCGACTTAATACTCTAAATAGTTTTATGGCCATACAAATGTGTACAGCGGGTACTGTGCAGTGTGCACGCGTAAAGAGTATAATACATAATAAAAATACTTTATTGTACACACAGATGAAGTTGACAGAAAGACAATAAATAACAGCAAAAGAGGTTAAGGTACAGTAGGCGGATATTATATGAATTAAGTATATTTGAACAACTTATACGTAGAAGAGGAATAAGTTATGTCTTCATTTACTTTTTACGACAACATATTATAATATAAACAAATATAAATTATGTCTATCATACAGTGTCATAATATACGTAATATTTATTAGAAAATTATTGCATCCGTACAGTCACGTGGTCTCCTATGAGCAGCCATACCCTTCAATTAATGGTTGCTGCTTTGCGGTAATCCTTTTTGCCGCTATTGCTATTTCTTCTTTTTAATTTTATTTGATTATTAAGAATTGCATTTTTTTCTTTATGGTGGCACATAAAGTCTTCTATTTCGAAACAAAATGATCATGTCATATTTATTAATTGTTCTGATACCGACTATATTATAAAATATAATTATTATTTATAATAAGTAGTTACAGCCCTATAAATGTACATATTATTTACTATTATAAAACAGAGCTCTGCAATTACATAATTAAATCATAATATTTAATACAATCTACAAAATTTATGATACAAAATCATTGGCCGCTTTGTTTGGCTTATTTAACCTCATGTGGGTAACTACATAATATAATAACTTGGGCAGACAGTGCACGTACTTAGCACCGCGTAGCTTTAGTGTCACGCTCTGCTCATATCATACCGATTGACTAGTGCCTCGCTAAGCAAAGCCCTATACACCAAAGCGTAGCCTAAAAACTCGCAAACCATTAACTTAAGAACTATTGCATTACCACCGATCCCTGATAAGTATGCAAATACTGAACCAAATCTGCCCGTTCAAAATGGGTTAAAATCTAGTCTGAAGGACTAACTTAATACAAGTAGGTGAAGCTATTAAGATCATGTTATAAAGAGAAATCATTTAGCAGAATATCATTGTTTGTGTCATGAGTATTAAAAGCAAATATTTCATCTGACGCTAATATAAATTTTATGAAAATTATAACGTTAGACGTCAAGCGTCTGAGTAGGTACACCCAGCGCTGGCGCTTCACGCTTGGTAATCTGTTTAGCAGTATACAGTAGTTACTGCGCATTACAACCATATAAAATATACTGGTACAACACGTTTGACATAATATTAGCGCGGCGTCAGGTTAGTGTTACGTTTAGTTTAGTGCCTTGACGTCGCGTACGTAAGTAGGTAAGCATCCTATGTGTCAAACTCAAAGCCTAAATCATGATTATCGCTTACGACTTGAACAAAAGGAAAACGTAACGTAATAACATTAGTAATCTACCTTCCTTTTTTTTATAAATTCTAAGAATAATTATTTAAAATTATAGGTCTGACCTTTATCCTCGTCGCCAAATGTAGATACGTGTTCACACTCGTATACGCAATGGATGGGAATGGCTCGTTACGTCGCCAGTAACTAGGGTAAACACACGTCCGCTCACGCCTGATGCTGCTGCGTGACTATGCTCCCCACTACCCGCGAACCCGAGACATCCGGGGATATAGTACCTATACTTTACTCAAACACTACAAGTAGGTTATTTTACTAAGTTAAGTATTAAATGTACATAACATTGAGATCTTCGATAACCATTATTTAATAAGTAATAACGTTCCAACCCCATATTATATAGCTTTCAAAAACCATACCAAGTCAGATCTAAACACTCAAAGTAATGGTGGCTCGTCTATACAACACGTTCGTTCATCTATCCGTATTTGCATAGAATGAAGACGGTCTGGACACACGGCCTGTCATTAACGGACGCTCCACCCTTCGAGCACAAATTATTGTGTTGTGACGCGCCTTTATGTTTGCGACACATTTGTAAGCGATTGTACTTGTGAGCACGCTTTTGAGAATAATTTACAAGAGAAAATTATTTTCCTGCTTCCTGACAAATTAGTTCTTTTTGCTTATTTTATTAAGGTATGTACTGACAATAAAAATTTTTGATGAACCTGCAAATGTAACAGTATTACGTTTTACCAATGTTTCTGAACACAGATTTTAAGGAAGTACTCAAGAGGAAAGAAAGATGGAGTCCTGCCTATTTTAGAAACAAAGAAAAATACTGGACGTCTATGTAGGTACTATTTATAAATTCCATATCAACTTGCAAGCACTATTACGATACTTTATTGAATTCATTTTATTATTGCACACCTTTTACAAAGTTCATCATAGATCCAATATCGCAAAGGGATATTAAATCCGAACCTACTCTATAAAACAGATCGCAACAGGTATACATCAAAAATATGTTCAAAACGGTCAAAAAAAGCATTAAAAAGAATTGTATGTGGCCTTTGTCCATATTTTTTACCACCCCTATATTTTTTGCGATAAAAAAGGTGTTTTTATAAAATTTCTAAGCAAACGACGCGAATAATTCTCCCGTTTCATGTTTCTTAGTTTTTTGTGAGATTTTAAACGCCCACGGCCATTGTTGGCCTATCGTTTTGATCTCCATTTGATAGACCTCTGATGGACCCTGGGAACTATTGTCCAGTTTTTCATTTCTTTACCAAATTGATTGATGGTGTTCTAATACATTGTGCTGCCTGTTGGAGTTGAAGTAATTAAATTAGAATTAATTAAACCCATTCTTGAGGAACACGTGTTTATAGAAACGTATGTTATTAATCGAAATTTTAATTTTAAAAGTCAAGATGTTACAATTTGTGTCGATTGAATGAATGTAGTTAAAAAAACGTGTTCTGGAAGCAAGATATAAAATATGATACGTAATCACAAGCACTCCAACTGTTATGTGCAAAACTACTCTTAATTTTTTTTAATGAAACAGCAGTTTACTATGAAAAATATTAAACAAGTGTACTAACATTATATTATGTTATTACATACAATTACCTATTCTACATTTATGCACCGATAAAATGTAATTTATAAGATCTCCCAGAAGACGCAAGAAATCACAGAGTACAAGCCATAATAATATGATCAGCACAGAAAAGCACTGGGCAGGCCAACGTCGACAAAAGAAAGATGAACAAGATCCGATACTGCAACTTAACTTAATTGGCCCTTCGAAAAAGCTGAAAAACACCGATTTTGATATTTAAAATTGTATTTGTCAGTCTGATACTGAAACTATTTTTCATAAAAACTAGATAACCATTTTAGGAACTTTCCTCCTGTTTAAAAGACATGGATGGCATCTTAAACTAATTTGTCCTTTGTAGATTTGTGAGTTTTTGTAGAAAAAAGAATTATATTGGAATAGTTTAATGACCGCTCGGTCCCTGATGCTATCAGAAACACATGTTGAGTCAGCTAATGAACTTGAGGACATCGTAAAAACTACTGGAACATTATTATAAATTCACGCATTATTGTAGCATTAGTTTTTAGAACAATTTTTTTAAATATTATGTTGAAAATATTGCAGCGGTAGTTAGAGCAATTTTTGTATATATGTATTGAAAATGCTAAGTATCTTATATTCCATCTTCTTTTGAAATATGCTTGTTTATATTGATTCGATTTTGTTTTTGTTTAAATACATAATTTTCGAAATGTTGCAAACACAAGTGATCTTTATATTACAAGAATAGGTAAGATTTTTTAATATGATCATGACAAGGTTGCAATTAACATCATAAAACATAATAAATAACCGCTCAATCATATAAAGCATATAAAATCCCTCAACAAGAAAGTGTAAAAAATATTTAAATAAAATGCATTCGTCTCACAGATAAAAAAGGGTCTTATAACACCGCACCACAAGTTTCCACTCGAAGTGATTTATGCCTCCGCAGACCATAACGGTATTTGTTTTTATATCCAAATAAGAGACAAAAACCATATTCATATGTGTGTCAGTGAAACGGGCCATACGGGGTTGGTGATAAAAATTATGAGGGTAGTACAAAATTTCTAAAATAGGACATTTTAATACGCAATGACTTACGAAATATACAATAGAAATAATGTGATTAAAAATCGAGAGTTTAAAACAAGTTAGTGGCGAAAATATTATAATTTTCAAAATGTCATATTATAATTTCCTATATTAATATGAAAATCAATAATTAATTAATCTCACCCGTTAACTTCTAGCCTTTTGACTTCATAATGGTATTTCATTTATTTCCGTTTAATATCAAATGCTACTGTAATCAATACTTGCAATTATTTATTTACGCTTCAACCTTTTCCAGATGCAAGTCAACAATATTTAAATAAAGGAGGGTCCTAAGATCATTCTCATAATGTCTTAAAAGTCCATTACATACGCATGTATGAAATTCGATCCATCGTTTATACTTTCCTAAGAATTAAAAACATATTTATGATTTAAAACACGACACACGTGGTCGCCAGAAGCGCATGTGTCCACGGTCCACACTTGGCCATATGGACATTGATATTATAGTCCGTACCTATATAATAACTAAACATAGAACTATAGGATTTTATAATACTCCTATAGTTAAAAGGAAGAGTCATTGAATAAGAAGAATTTTAAGTGTCTGATGTTGAAAGAACAATGCCCATTTTTCACCTGAACATGTATAGAAATGAAACAAATCTTAAAATTTAGCTTATTTTATTGTGAACTCATTACGCTTATCATTTTTTTATCAGAGACGTAGGAAAAAAAGATTTTTGTTATTTTTCTAAACTCGTACAAACTTCTTAAAAAATGAAATTATGGTTTTTGAACGTTATCTGTAGAGTTGCTACGTTCCGTTTTACTTGCTGGCGAGTGACGACTGGAGACTGACTTTTACTATTTTAACTAGTTTTATTACTGTTTGTTATATTTTAAGTACTTAATTCTTTTACCTAAATAGTAAAATATTATGAACATTTATTAAAGTCAAGTAAAAAATAATACGAACATTATCAGTTTACGTTTAATTATGATGATGATAGAGTGAAACGGATTGTTTTGACGTTTGACAGCCGCCTGTCATATTCGAATCGGCGCAGTTTCTTTCGTTTTGCGTTTGCGTCTCGTTAATAGGTAGAATTAATAGGTAGAATGATATAATTAATTAACTTTTAAATACCTACTTGGTACATATGTACTGCCTACATATTTCCATAGCTATTTGTGTTGATAATTTGCCCGCGACAATTCCTAACCTACAAAGTAGTAATTCGTATTTTTTTAAATTCCTGGCGTTTAACTGGTAAAAGTGAAAACAGGGAATTACCTATTCCCTAATCAAGCACGCAGTATTCCTGCTATACTTGCGGTCTATACATAAACTTTCTTTATCAGGTTTTCAAATGTATGGAAGGTGGGCATTGTCCTTTCTGGCCGATGCGTCAAATCTGATCAATGTGCCAGAAATAATAATTAAATTATAAGTTACGTATGAGATTACAATTTTGACGAAACTTTAGAATATTCTTTAAATGTGTTTGTCTTGGATGATGATTGTCTAGCGCATTAGGTTACGTAAGTATACTAATCTCGACCATAAAAATGAATTAAAGTTACATCGAGCTAAAATATGATTGTGTCGCAATAAATAATTGTACCTAATAAATAGTTTCCATATCCTTTCAGGAAACCTTTTGCTGAATTACAATTTCGACGCAAGAGCAAATTTAAGACATACCCCAAACGGGCTAGACGTTACATACAAAAATAAAACACATGAAGGAAACCGATCCATTATAAATTCGTCAACGAAATTTGATTGCAGTCGACGCTAACAGCTAAGCCGACAAAAAGCACGGTGAAATACCGCTATGCATGCATCTGGTAGCCTTACCGTTACCGTCTGACCCGACGCAAAAAATGTGTAGGTGTTCACAATTATTGTTATACATAATTACGCTTGCGTGTAAGGGAATCATTGGGAACGTGAACAATGGTTTCTAATTAGATGAGGTTAAGTCCGTGTTATGGTTATGGGTGATATGTAAACTAGTTTGTTATGGGTGAAGACCATGTGAAGACAAAGTTTTTACATGAATAAAATGGTAATTTTTGTGTGATATATCTAATACCTACGTGCGTAAATACACTGATAAAATTAAACCAATGGACAAAATCCTTCCTGTCTAGTCTTCTATACTGCTTTAGTAACTATATTACAATGATGATTTTTTTCCTAAAGACAAATAATAAAATATACCACCTCATTTATAAGACCGCCGTTGCATCCCATTTATAAGACCCTCAATAATTAATACATTTCCCAAAATGCATCCTGTAAGAGGCAGGATAAACCGTAGATAAAATAAATATCCGTCGGTTACGGGGTCAAATCCCATATTGCGTAGTTATCCCACGTGAGACGCATTTCGTTTTTTGTCCACCACGGCTATTTTTACCACTTGGGCTTACGTGGTATTTCGTGTGGTTGCTTTGGCAAAGTTGTATAAATATGTGTTTATAATGATTCCCTATGATGTGTTATGGCATTCTGTACTAGGCATTTTAACTTGGTGGAAAGTTTTATAACATTACATAGAGCTTGTGATCGTGCATTTTAATTTAGTAGACACTACATTAAAAAAATAAGGTTTACTTGTGTAAAGCTTAATAAGTTATTAGTGCTTTCGTCTAAAGATGGTTAACAATATTATCATAGCATTAAAAATACGAATAAAGGGTGGAAAAAAAGTCGGAAAATATATATATATATTTTTTTAATTTGGAATAGTGTATGTGAATAGTATGAATAGGGAATAGTAATTTTTACCCTATATTGGAAAACTTAAAATAATTATATTAGCTATATCTAGCAATAGTTTAACTAAGGATTCTATACAGAATAGAAGCAGAATAAAAAAAATCTGGTTGCAATCACGACAGCGAATAACAACTCTCCAACGGAACTCCGCTCACATTTGCTTAACGGTTTTCGTTCACACGGATCACCAAACACCAAAAACAAAGCTTCCTTTATCGGGGAGATGTGACAAATATTGCGTTCGTTTATTTTAGCACCACCATCCCGTTAGGGTAGTGCACCTTGCGACCAAACCTGCGACCTATATCTGCTAGTAGAAAAAACGCCTAACCTTAATATTACACAGGATAAACTATCTCTTATACGAATATAACACTTATGTTCTGAAGCATAGAGGTGAATAGCCAAAATTGGAGGGTAAATCAAAATGTGGTGTAGATAACCACATGCGTAGATTTTGTTTTTGTGGTCGGTCCTAAGTTTGGTTTGCGACGGATGTTTGGTCGCTTTAAGTTATTAATTAGCTGGTCGTATTTTCAAGTTAGAGTCTGATTAGGTGATTATGTGCTATGCTAGGTGTGTTGTTAGGTAAATATTTAGGAATTAACGTCTATAATATCTGCAATCTTTTACCTTCTATTACAAAGAAATCTAAATCTAGAAAAAATTGTTTCTAAAAACATTACTTACAAATATAAATTTCGAATTTTCAGTCACAGAGGGGCTACAGTTCGTCGTAAGTTAATTTTACTAATTTTTTCCTACTGATGATAAAGAAGTTTACTTAATAAGAATGTTTCAATGAATTAATATCTCAACTTAAATTGTCAGCCTGTAAAACGCATTGAACAAAATAACAATCACTGAAAACTATCAACCTGAAATTTAAAAAACACCCATGTAAATCAAAAAGTACCAGTGTTTCACGCCTTACCTAAAAAAATATTTCATCACACACGTATCACTTGGTCACGTCCTACCCCGAGCCTCGTAAAGTGGGCCCGATTTATTGTCACACCGCAAACCGAATGATTCACTGGTGTTCTGTGGAAAGTTTGTTTATATTGTGAAATTGTTACGCGGGAGCGTACCCTGGGTCATTTTTGATACGTGCCTTTATCTGATTGCTATCGCACCTAAATATATTTCTAGTAATTTCTGGATTTTGATCCGTGATACTACTTAACATAATATGTGTAAATAATTTACGAAATACTTAATAGATGCTCTCAAAATTTAATTTCGTACAGCTAGGTAGTAGGTTCCATAAGATTCGTTAAAAGTAATAGAAAAAACAAATACCTACCAGTGAGTACCTTTTATTAAATATCTGCGCAAATTAAAACTAATTACGATTTGGACTACTTGGACTACGATTTACAATTTGGAGTAAAGCCATTTTTACAGAACCCAATTTCAGCATTTCGGTTTATGAAATAGATAAAATTACCTGCAGTTCGCGCGGATGACATGATGAACTTTATTTATCTGTGATTAAATTATGTGATCTACATGTATCAAAGGATATTCTTTCTAAGTATTTTCACGTTTATTATTTGAACAATCATACAAATTCTCTTAGGTACACTGTTTATTTGCAAAATTTTCTACAAATTTACCAAATACAACAAATTGTATATTAGCACATGTACAAAACAACGAAAAGCACGCAAGCGCTAAATCATTTTCCTCCAATTTTTTCCTCATCTGTCATACTTGGTATGATCGTCACGTAAGCAGGTCCAGTGTTAAGGTATGTTTACACGGACGCGCCGTCATCAATCTCCATCACGCGTTATCAGGTGATATCCGTTGTGTATAAATGTTTAGACGAGACAATAGTGTGTCACGGACCTTAAAAATAAAGTATGTAGTTGCAACAGGCTAATAATTGAAAAGTTTACATCGACAACTAATGCTCAACTTACCAAAGGTGCGTTCAACTAACCTAACTCATAATAATATGTGCTCACAAATCTGGATTTTTCTTCATAAACAATTTTATGAAAATTATTTCAGGACTTTGGTCTTCAAACTATGATAGACAGATAAGATTTTCTTTCTAATGATAAAATAATAAAAGGCCATATGAATTGTAGTTAGTCGATACGTTCTTTCTGCTCATACCTACAGTTTCCATCGAAACCAAGAAAATAATATTATATTTTTCATTATAATTACTAGACATCGGATTATATGCATTTGCATATGTGCATATGCAAATGCATAAAACTCGCTAATTACGGCGTTAGTGCATATTTTAGCCTTTTTCCCCAATAGTGCATATTTCGTTAAGAAACGGGAGTTTTGATTGGTCGACTAACCTTTATTAGCCAATCAGAACGCTCAGCGAGTAAACAAACCCTATTTTGGCATGGTAAAATGGCGAAAAATTACAAAATGGGCTCCATTTAAAGTAAATTTTGAGCTATTCAAAATAGGGCTAGATTACCCTAAAACTTAAAACATGGGTTGAATTCCAAAAAAGGGCTAGATTTAGCCCGGAAAGGTCTAAGGTGGCAACACTGGGCTCGCGGGTGACAAACGTCACAAATTTGCGCTCGAAAATTAGGTAAAAATGCCTAATTGTATATTGGCACAAAAACTATACTAAATTTCATGAAAATTTCATCGTATTTGTACAATCTTTGATTTAAATATATAAAATAATAAAGGTTTTTTGATTTTGTATTGTGCATATTTTAGGCATATCAGTCGTTTTTAGTGCATATTTCGGCCTTTTTTAGTGCATATTTGCATGCATATTTTGGCATTTTGTTAGTGCATATAATCCGATGTCTAATAATTACCTTCCTTTAAAATATTACTGTATCCTCTATACATTTATAGTCCACTTTGAACACAAACTTTACCAAGATCGTCCATCACACGTTTATCACGTGTAACACTATCTCAGAAAGTCAAATATACAACAATGAATTTATTGTTTTCAGCCGACGTGACGAAGAGACCCTAAATCTTTTGATATCCCTTTTTAGGACAGATGAATTCATAATAAGGACCACATGAGTCTTGTAGACGTATATGATAGATATTGCGTAATACGTTCGATTTACATTTTTGAAACAATAATGTAAAAGATTTAAATCATGATAATATATTTTAGACTCTATTTGAGAACCAGAATCAAGTACATGTTGAACAAAATTCTTTTTGGCAGCACTGAATTCTGATGCACACACACTATTTTATTAACCGACTTCATTATCTTTCATTTCTTTCTTATTTTCGTTGGTATCTACTTTTACTTGCTTTACATTGCTATTTTATTGCTGGATATATTGTCATTATTGTGTCACTCTATTACAATCAACAATAATCGTTTTTTCTCTCAAGTTATTTTAGTATTTCACTTGCAATATCTTGCTAGACACTGAAATATCAGCATTACACACTCTACATTATTCGATCATCTATTTTCTTAATAAATATGAATACGTGAATTATACTTCGCTTATATTACTATGAGATCACCTTCTAGTACCCAGTAGATACCTACTATTTATTCCTTGCTAATACCTTAACATACTGAGTCTCACTTCTGTCATTCACACACTAACACTTCAAAGCAATTATTCTTTATAATAACCTCTTTTGATTAGAATGGATCCGTCAAAACACACAAAGGCTCTAATCTGTTCTTTATAATTCTGTTCTTTATATGATTAATTCGGCTAATTCAGTAATCGTGTCTTAACACTGATATATTATGTGGTTAGTTGACATGTATTTGCGCTTAAGGCTTTCGTTTTTATTTGGTTGCTTAAATTTTAATGTGTGTAATTGGCTCTGCTTCTTCAGACTGTTCATTTACGTGGGTATTTACTTTTCATTGGAAGGTAAGTCGGTTTAAAGGTAACAATTTAGTTACCTAGGATTCGGCGGTCATTGAAATGAGCGTCACGAGATTTTGAAAAAAATAGTAAGGTTATCGGATTGTCAAATGTTTTAATGATAAACTTTTTGTTTTTTGCAAAAAAAAATTAAAACAAAAAGGCACGACATAGCCAAAACATAAAATGCATGCAGTCTATTTAATAACCCCATAACGTCTGCAGATTCGAAGAATGACCGCACCCAAAAGATTTGAAATAAAGATAAAAAGGGACACGTTGTTTTGACAATAGCAGTTATAATTTGCTATTTCTAAAAACTATAAATGTCCTGACAAATGGTTGTGATCAGAAATATGGTAGCGGTACCGCTAGGTGACCACCTGTTTCGTGTATAAATCGTCTTGTATCAGAAAATCATCTTTTAATTTGGAGAAATTTATATGTAGGGACAAATGTTCCTAGATGTAGCGTCGGCATAATACTGTTGCAGATTAAAAAATATATTACTTTTTGGATGGAATTTTAATAGATACCTACATAATTATTTACTGCTCAATATGAATCTAAAGTAACATTTAAAGTTATAGCAATAACTATGGTGAATACAGATATTTTGGGGCTTCTATTACAGAGCTAAACAACTTATAATTCAGACATACGCTTATATTCCAAAAGTCCTTTTTCTACATTAACTATATGAAAAGGCGTATTTCTAAACATTCGTAAAATTTCATTTGTATATACATCTTATGATCTTAAATCTATTCTTCTATCGGTCCTTGCACAAAACTTGAGCACGCACGATTTTTTTGTCGCTAAACGCTCCGGCCATCTGGTAAGGATTTTTTCTAAACAAAAAACGCCTGACCCTTTCTTACCTTTTGTGCTGGCCCTCGTTTTTTACGCGACTGTACCCTCACAATATGTTGAATTAGCGTATTAGTAAATTTCAAAGGGCCTGATGAAAATTTTGATTGAACCGAGTAACGGATTGCGTCAACGGTCCTGTTTTTGTGACCATTATTAGAACGGAACAATAATCAATATTCGGTAGCAATTTACGATTAGTCGAACATGTGCGCTCAACTTAATAATGCCACAAGTGGTCGATGTTTTGATGTATTCGATAAATAACATTCGAAGCTACTCCTACGGTTGGATAAAAGTTAACATGTTTCTCTCATTTTTAGTTTTTTCGATTACATAGATCATGTTTGAGCTACGAAGCTAAGCCAGTTCTTATTGTTAATGAAAATAAAACGCAATTAAATCAATACAACTATATTAACTAATTACTTAACCTTAAAAAACTGCTTATTAATTCAACGACAGACTCAACTGAATGACATGAGCTGTATAATTACAATTCGAAGTATAACAGAATGTTTTGAGAGATTTGTATAGCACACTTATCACAAGAGGCTCCGTAATCTGTCTGAATTATCAGGGCCGCGCAGAATTTCGTAATTTTCAAGTTCAAACGCACCGACAGTAGTGGCAATCGAAGTTGTTGAGAAAAAATGTCCCGGTTGACGACCGAATGAGAACGAATGAATGAATGTTATATCGGTCGCGGATCTCAGCTTATTGTATTAAATACTGTACAATGGGTACGCTTTGTATGCATGCGGGGGTTGAACGCGAATGCACTTCATAGAAATGCATCGGAATTCGCGAGGCAACAATTTATAATGGGGCATTATTGAATTGTTATATGATAATATTGATTTTTGATTTCCTCTGCTTTGTGGGGTGGTGACTTTATTAGGCAGTGTGGAGTGTTTGTTTAATTGGCTAAGAATGCAGCTGCTTACGCTCTACAAAGTACCAATAGTATGTTATTTTGCACGTGATTTTATTAACCACTTAAGATTGAGTACAAAGATATTTTTCTAACAATTTAATATAGCTAAACGGCCCATGTCTTGCAGTAAGAATTGCTCACCGAAAGACAATTAAACAAAAAAAGTATATTACCTACATTACAAAAATAATTGCCATTTTTAAGGTGAGATATCTTAAAGTTTTATATTATAATAGGTACATATTTTTGTGTTATTTTATTTAAATGTGTATATATTTTTACATATTTTATGAGGATCTATTGTTGTACCTAATATTGTGCTGCTCTAAGTTGTATAAAATCGACAAAACTTTACCTGTAAATGCAATCGTGTGTAATTAATTTACTGAACTTTATCTTATTATCCTAGCTATGATATTCTATTGAGCTGTTTACACATGTGACATTTGACATACGAAATTAATTATGCAGTAATTGGTAAAGATTATAAGATTGCATGACAAACATCCCCTATTGGCCTTCGTGACTCACAAGCCATTTCAATGTTGTATTTATCGGAACATTCCGTGTGACATGCCGCAGACGCTGATACTGTACGATCAACTGAAATGGGTGCACCGCTTGGACGCTTGTTGTTTCAGTAGGATGGAAAGTAAGGCAAGGAGTAAGTGATATACGGTGGAATGCATTTAGCAATAAGACATAGTAATTGTAATCTTGCTTTATATTTAGTTGCTTATAATATAAAGTTGTGCGATTTGTATTTGTATACAGTTATTCAAGGAAAGAATACATTAAATATGTCTATAAAATCGCTACAGATGTGATTGAGTTAAATAAAGTAATAAACTACTTAATTTCCCTTGTCAAATGGGTTTACATAAATTGTTTACCCTTCCCTTTTCCATCCAGGTTGCAGCAAAGAATTACAACGGGCCAGTAATTCCATACCTGTTTATAAGTATTAAAAATAAATTAATAGGTAGTTCAGCAAATCTGTAAAATTATCACCTAACATTATAGTACATTTCATACGAAACAAAACTATAAATGTTTCACCCATATTGGTAGAAGGTGGTGTATCCTGGGCAGAGGCCACAGGTCACACGCCGTGGCACGGACGTCGCCGCCCCGCCCTCGGACGCTCTGAGCTGGTACTGGTAGCAAGTTATTGGATACTATAGTATTTTTTTTCTATCTGTACTAGTGGAAAATATACGTAATGTACGTAAGATGGTGTAGGTATTTTATAAAAGAAAAATTTTCTTGTCACGTAATAATTTACGCAAGCAATAGGTAATCCTATTGCTATCTTATATAAAAGACACGTAATATGAAACTGATCAGATTCTTGTAATTTTTTTACTTCTGTCGTTGTATCTTATATCACATACCTAATTACCTATACAAATAGAGAAGCTTTAAGCTTACAAAGAGCCACTAAATATAAAAACAAAATAAAAAATAACCCGCCACACCGTTGCTGACCTTACACCAAGGAAATACTTAATCCCATTTTTTCCACCCTTTGTCGAGGGTGCCGTGTAAGGCGGGGACGGGACGAGCGTGGCCTCTGGCTAGCCGCCCAGGGCCACTGATCGCGGGCCTGCGCAGTCCTGTGGTTTATGTGAAATGTAGCGTCAGCAACGGCATGAAACAGTTTGTGACTAATGAGTTGAATGACACTAAAAAAAATATATGTTAATTTGATTTTAAGAACTCTACATTGAGATAAAAGCACAACTATGTAAATGTAACTATGCAATACGAGACATATCGAAAGCACGAATGTATTATATTTATTAACCTTCATACATCACACAATTAGAACGTTGCAAAGATTTCGTTGTATATTATAGTGTAAAAATAACATTTAATGTATCAAATATCATATTATAGTAATGAATATTGAATATACATCAGATACTCAATTATAAAGATATAATAATAACAATACTTATGAAAAAGTCGTTAACTCGATGAAAATTGCATCATTAATAAATCTCACGAATGAAATGACGGTCACTATTATGCAAATCACTATTCAAACCCATAACCCATTATAAGAACTGGTTTTACATACTTTTTTCTGACATTGTAGGTAAATTATATGGTTACTTATTTTTTTCGTGTTTAAAAAATCCACCCCACCCCTTTTTGTAAAGTTTTTGTAGATCCCGCGATAAAGGTAAGTCGTTATAATGGTAATTTACAGTGGTTTGATTTAAATAAAAAGTTTGTGTAAGTGAAAAGCAGCAAAAACATGTAACTGTAGCTAGTGGTGGTTACCACTTCCATATGAAACATTAAAAGAGTAAGAAGATAGTCTATAAAGAGAGAGGGAAATTAAAAACATTGAAAATCTGAATAAGCGTTTAGAAATGTGGCTAGTTAGTTGTACTCTGTCTTTTTTTGTAATTAGTTCTAAGGTTTCCTGTCTGTACAAATTTATTGAAGTGTTAAATAAATAAATAAGAACACTACTCAGGCAATAATTATGTGCGAATGAAATAACTTTAAGTTACATCAAAATCCAAATTACTTTTCTTACCATCTTCCTTCACCATCTAAACGTCATTCACAGTAACAAGACATTCACAGTTCAAAATCTTCATACGATTATCTGGTGCTGTTGACCAAATCCACATCTCGTCACGGCTGAGGCTCGGCCGGCGGTCATGTACAGTCATTTGTCATCTGCATTGTCTTGGTACCGTTGCGAGCTCGAAATGTTAACCCATTGTTTATTTTGTGCTGATATTAAATTGTCTTTCGTTTTTGATTCGTTATTTGTTGCGTTTGTAGTTTGAAAAATCTCCATGACCGTACCTGTAGTATTGTGTTTTTAAATATGTATTTAAATAATAGTGAACCATTTTTAATAATAATAGACGTTTTTGATAACTTTTAATAATACCTACCACTACCTATTGGTATTACCACTACATATTTATTTATTATTTTAATCCTTTAAGCATTAAAATAATAAGTTTTCATCAATAAGGTGCCATAACTACGAATAATCACTACTAATCTTGAACATGTTCAACTTACTTATCTTTGGATTAATCTTCCTAATTATTTCTGCTTTTTACCTTGACGTACCTATATACCTACCTATATTCCAGAACGCATCACCTGAACCAGAACGCAAATTGAAACACTAAGATGATATGCATCAGTCACCCAAATGACACGCGTCAGAGTTAATGATCTCACCGCTCTGCTGCTCAAATTGCCTCCAGACCATTGCCTGGTGCTTGAGCCATGACACAACGGGTCTTGTCCAGGCTTCCGTGTTCTGACGATTATGTTGTTACGACAATTGAATTCGCACTTGGCTCTCATAATTGTTGGTAGAGATGGTTTTCTTGCTTTCTTAAGGATAAAACGCTAGAAGTAGGTGACAAAGAAGCAACCTTCTTCTGAAAAACAATTCCGTTATACCATTTAACTGTCATATTCGTAGTGGTAATTAGTCTTGTGATGAAAAATCCCAGAAGTGCATTTTCTTCAATAGTAGAAAATACAAAGAAAAAGTTCAGTTAAATGTGGAAAAATTTTGGTAGGTAGTAATTATTTTAAATGCTACACATTGAGGTACACATAAGGAGACGACACCGCCTACACCACTTATGTTCCGCTCAACATACGTCATCTGACGTAACTGCACTCAGTCGCTTGCTCGCTCATTGGCGCGAACGTCACGCTCATTTTTTATTTGTTTTAAAGTGAAACGCATCAAATAGGCCTACGTGTGTGTTACGATATTGCACAAATTATACAAATAATACGGAAAAGTGCAAAGGAATAACTTTTCAATCAGTAAGTAACTAGATAATAATTTTTAAAACTTAGTTAGAACAAAATTTTTGGCGGGCGACATTTTGCGTCATTTGTCATAGATTAAAAATTTAAGATATGACATTGGGCATGAAATAAGTGTTGTTAGTAATATTTGCTGGCGTATATTTTTATAGTATAAAATAATAATTTTACATATTTAGAAAAGCATAAACTGGTTGTTAATTGAAAAAAGGTGAAATCATGAAATATGAAAATCAATTACTTAATCACCAATTTTTTTTTGTTAATTGATTTTAATCAAGTTTTTAATTGATTTTGTATAAGCTACTGACTTGAACGTATAATTGAATTATTATTTATTTATCTACACTAATATTATAAAGAGAAAAACTTTGATTGTTTGTTTGATTGTAATTAATAGGCTCATAAACTACTAGACCGATTTTGATGAAATTTGGCACAGACAATCTTTAGACCCTGAGAAAGAACATAGGCTACTTTTTATTGCGAAATATGAACCACGGGCGAAGTCACGGGCGTAGCCAGCCAGCTAGTTCAGAGATAAGTAATTAATATTTTTTCTATTCAAGGTTTCCATGTCTGGAGTGAAGAAAGGGAAAAATGGGTTAAATTTGTCCCAAACAACCGCAGTGAAGAAACCTGGTTACCATCCGATAGAACTTGCGTCTGTTCATTGCATTTTTGCGATGAGGATAAATATACCACAAAAGCGGGAAGGCGTTTTCTAAAGAAGTCTGCTGTTCCTTGTATTGATGTTAGTAATAATAATAAAATTTTACGGATTTGTATAGCAAATAAAATATTATTTTAGCCATCACTAACATTATGTTATACATATTTATTTTAGCCGAAGGTGTGCTACAATAGTACTGAAAAAAACCAATACAAGCAATTTCTGAGCCAGGAACATGTTCTGAGGATAATGAACTAAATAAACATTTTTTACAAAATTACACGGCTTTTATTTATTTTCTAAAAAAGACTCAATTTGTAAGGAATGAAACTTCCCATAGCCCTGACTGAACCTAAAACCCGAAAAAAATTAAGTTATTCCATATACGTCACTATTTACATCATCCTATATTATATGCCAGATATTGTTAGCCCCGCGTAGTAAAGTCAGTTTATACCTAAAATAAATTTTAAGTAAGTACAATACAATACCAACACCCAATACAATACTTAGACAGAATGAAACAAAGTGTCGCCTCTTCTTCTTCTTCTTCTTCTTTTTCAAATGGCAACTCCCGATCCCAGTGAGGACGGATTCTGCCAATGTCAAGTTTTGAACGGATGGTCAGTTTAAGTTAATGCTTATGTTAAGCGTGCTCTGTGCTGAGGAAAAATCACGGTTGAGATGATTTACTTTTTATTTACTGAAAGACTTCTTACATGGAGCTGTATAACCTGACAAAGAACAAATATTAGTTATAGACAACACAACACATCACAAAAGCATAACATAAAATAGGTATAGGTAGTCAGTGGGAGTTCAAAATTTTAGATTGTTAAAATTGATAAATTTTGATAGGATATTCACAAATGAGGTAGGGACAAGGCAAAGTAAACACTTAAAATTAGTAGGGAGGGGAACATCTGGGGGAAGGATATCCAGAAGTGAGATACGGAGCTTAGGGCAAACAAAGAATAAATGGTCATAACTTCCTTCGTCTATACCACACTCACAGAGAGAATGGTCACGAACATGAATTTTAAATAAATGATTAGGAGTGGTATTGTGACCCAAACGGAGGCGGCAAATGGTGGAAACAGTAGGCTTGTCTATATTAGGGAAACGGAAGAACCAGGGCTTACGTGGAATTGAGGGTTGGATATCTCTATAAAATTTCCCTTTGGTTGAATTTTTCCACTGACTGTTCCATGTATGATCCAAGCGATCCTTAGAAAGAGAAGAGAGATCGTGGGCATAATTAGAGTAATGCTCCAGAGTACCATGTTGAATGGCAGATTTAGCCAGAACGTCAGCTTTCTCATTGCCTACAATACCAGAATGGCTTGGAATATGTACTAAATCTACCTGAAGCCCTTTTCTGAAGCAGTTGTAAAGTGCGGATTTTATTAGAAAGATGATAGGAAATTTAGACTTTGAGCGGAAAGGGTTAGAAGTAATAGTCTGAAGACAGCTGAGGGAGTCCGAAAAAATAACTGAATTTTGGAGATTATGAGAGTCGATAAAATTGAGAGCTTCCAAGATAGCTGTGGCTTCACCAGTAAAAACAGAAGAGAGAGGGGGACATTTAAATTGTAAAATAGTGTTAGAGTTATGGTGCCATACAGCAACCCCTACAGCAAGATGTTTTGACACTTTTGAGGCATCCGTAAAAAAAAGATTATAACCACGCCAGTGGGAAGAAACCAGACAGTTAAAAGCAACATTAGAATCTGGAGCATATTTTTGAATACCAGAACTCATATTAATGTTGGGGTTAAAAACTAGTGCATGAAACGGAGTTGAATATAAAGGATGGATACTAAATTGGGATGTTGGATCCGGAAGGCGGTTAAATTTGATGAGACTTTTAAGTAGGCAAGGAAAATCAGATGGACGACGGAGGTTATTTAGAGTAAGTATTTGAAGTAGATTTCGAATTTTAGGAAGAAGGGGATGAGAGGATAATTGTATAAGCCGAAAGAAATACTTGTCTGACAGATATTGACGGCGGAGATATAAAGGAGGGTCTACACATTCTACCTGAAGGGCATTGACTGGGGTAGACTTCATGGCACCTATAATGAGTCGCAGACACTTGTATTGTATTCTGTCCAATTTTATTAAAGCTGTTTTATTGCAAGGTTCTAAGATGAACGACGCATAATCCAAATGGCTACGGATTATAGCATTATAAACTAGTTTTTGACAATATGGATGTGATCCCCACCAAACACCAGCTAGGGAGCGTAAAACATTAATACCCTTTTCGCACTTCTGAGAAATGTAGTTAGTGTGAGCCATACCATTCAGCTTTTGGTCAAGCACCACCCCTAGAAATTTAATCTTGTTGACTACAGGGATTGAGGAGTTTTCTAGTAATATTACCGGCTGTGGGATCAAGCGTTTTTTCGTGAACACAACTACATTGCTTTTGCTGGGCGATAGTGACAAGCCATGATCGTTCATCCAATTTTCCAAATAAGATAAGGCGCTGTTAAGTCGAAAGGTAATCACATCCATATTCTCTGACGAAGTATACAATGCTATATCGTCCGCATACTGCAGAACGCTACAATACGATGGAATGGCTTTATCCAAATCCCAGGTGTATATAGAATACAATAATGGACTCAAAACGGAACCTTGAGGGAGGCCTTTAAATACATGTCTAGTAGGTGTGTCTTTAGAACAGCGTACTTGTATCGTCCTCAACATTAATAAGTTGAAGATGAAATGTATCATCCTCTCAGGCAAACTCAGCTGTAACATTTTCTGTCTGAGCACTGGAAGAAGAACATTATCGTACGCTGAAACTACATCCAGAAATACGCCAACCAAATACTGTTTATTGTGAAAAGAGGAACGAATGTCAGTTGTTAAAATACTAAGACTGTCTAATACACTCAAACCTTTCCTAAAGCCATATTGGGAACTAGCTAGGAGGCCCCTGTTCTCGACCAGCCATTCTAGACGATTTTTAATAAGGTGTTCGGTGATTTTGGCTAAGGTAGAAGACAGGGCGATTGGTCTATAGGAATTGGGGTTAAGGGGATCCTTGCCGGGTTTGGGGATAGGAATAATAAGCTGGGATTTCCAAGAGTCCGGAATAATGGCATGTAAAAAGAAAATGTTAATTAAATTTAGAAAAAAAGATTTTG
This sequence comes from Colias eurytheme, assembly GCF_061535395.1. NCBI lineage: Eukaryota > Metazoa > Arthropoda > Insecta > Lepidoptera > Pieridae > Colias > Colias eurytheme. The sequence goes on along the minus strand of NC_142986.1, from coordinate 7,725,471 downwards.
TTTGATCGCCTGACTTGCAAAGAAAAGAATATGGTATACCATCAACCCCAGGGGATGAGTCTTTTAAGCCATCAAGAACCGTAACAAGTTCTTGCAAGGTGAATGGGCAATCCATACTGTCGTATGATACTAAATTATGGGGAGGACAAGGAAAATGATCAGAAGAGGGGACAAATGGAGGGGATAGTTTGTCAATGAAATCATCAAGCCAAACGTCTGAGTTGTTGGATACTCTATTTTTATCACATAGAGCTCCACGGAAACGGCGAATACTATTCCACATTAATGATGGCGGGGTTTTTGGAGATAAGCTCTCACAGAAACGGATCCAACCCTGTTTCTTTTTTTTTGATAGCACCCGTTTAGTTCGTGCTGCAATTTTCTTATAATTAATAAAGTTCTCATAAGACATACTGGAATCATATCTTAGCTCGGCTTCTTTACGGTCCTTAACTATGGCAGTACACTCATGGTCCCACCAGGGAGGGGATAGCTTCTTAAAAGACAGAGTTGAATAAGTTTTCAATGGGAAAGATTCGGTAGCAGTAGTCTCGAGACAGTTAACAAAAAGAGAATAAGATTCCAAACAATTCTCAGGTGAAGCATTTGGGAGATTACTTATTTTGGTATCAAGGGAGTTGGCAAATTTCTCCCAGTCGGCATTGCCTAACTTAAATTTGAGCAAAGGTGGGAAAGCTCTAGTGGGAACATGGACTGTGCGTGAGCAGGAGATGAGGATTGGAAAATGGTCGCTCCCATGAGTAGAGGAAAGCGTAGAACAAGAAAAGGAAGGAGCTAAGACAGAAGAGCAAATTGTTAAGTCCACTACAGTATTAGGATTTTGTAATGGGGAGACTCTACGGGTAGGAAGGCAATCGTTAATAATACACATATTCAGATCTTCAAAGAGGTCAACCAAAAGATATCCAAAGGAGTCGCAAATGTACGAGCCCCAAGAAGTATGGTGGCCATTAAAGTCACCCATAATAATAACAGGGGGAGGAAGAGAGGAGATGATTAAGGAAAGCTCTGGAATAAAACTAGGATGGGGATGAGGAACATAAACGGATAAGACTGATATATTAGCAGCTCTAGCTGCAACTGCATTAAAGTTACAGCCATGATGGGGAAGTGGAATTTGTGAAAAGGGAATACTGTTATTCAAGAGCAGAGCACAGCCAGCATAACCATCAGCTCTGTCGTCTCTAAGACAGGAATAGCCCGGAACCCTAAACCGAGAACCGGGCATTAACCATGTCTCTGAGATAGCAAGAACCAAAGGTTTATGATTGGTTATTAATTCAAAAATCTCGTGCTTCTTGGGACGGATACTCTGGGCGTTCCATTGCAGAAACACTAGATCCATAATTGAGGATTGATGAGAAACGGGATAATCTTTCGGCAACGTTGGACGGTAACTGGTGGGGATAAGAAAGTAAAGTCTCTATAAAAGATAAACACATATTAAGTAGATGTTCATCAAAAGGAAGTGAAGAGCCCGTATTAGGGAGAGCACAACCATTAGAAAGGGAGGAGGGAGGTTCACGAATGATAGAATGATGTGCATCCTTATCATAAGACTTACCCAGAGGAGCTCGGGAACGGGGGGTCTTAGTGACTGTTTTTCTGTATGAAACATTAGGTGTTGATTGGATAGGAGGATTAAATTGGGAAGACGGGAGGCTTTGGGAATGTATAGATAAAGGATTCTGTATCTGAATATTCTCAGCATAGGATCTACGAGCTGACGGGATGACTCTAGAAGCCTCCTCAAAAGATATCCCTTCAGATGCCATTAACTGCTTAATGGCCTTTTGCCTAGCTTGTTCGGGGCATTTCCTATCAGTGGCATAATGCTTACCAGTACAATGGAGGCATGTTGCATCAGACTCTAAAATTGGACAAGAGTCGCCCAAATGGGCCTGTGAGCATTTGAAACAACGTTCCTTAGAGCGACATTGGTCGCGTACATGTCCAAACCGACAGCATTTATAACATTGAATTGTGGGGTATTGGTACACTTCTACTGGCATGGAGTTGTAAAGGCAGTATATTCTTTCTGGACGAACTTGGCCTTGAAAGGTCAAAACAACGGTTTGAGATGGTGACCATGAAGTAACACCATCTATTCTAATTTTTTTATTAAGCCGTCTGGCTTTCAATATTTTGCCTCTTCCACCTGGGAAATCCACATGGCTGATAAATTCTTCCATAGACCACTCCGTAGGGACACCTTTGACAATGCCCATACGAGTGATGTGAAAAGTTGGAATGGAGGCTTGGTAATTTGAATCTTTAAGAGGGGGGAAATTTATAAAATTATTTGCGTCACAAGCGGTATTGAATTCTACAGAAATTTTATTACGTCCAATAGCTTTAACTCCATCCTTGGCTATGTTAGCTACACGATTGTTGTAAAGGAAAGATCCAAATTTGATCGGTCTGATGGTTAAACCCGCCGCAGGATCGGCCTCTGTACGGGACACATAGACAATAAAGGGACCACTGTCATTGTCGGAATATGTAATGGGATTAGATAAAATGGGATCCACATATGAACTTTGAGACGATGCGATCGCGTAGTTGTTAACTGTAACATGTCTTTTAGGGGGGATCATATCTGTATCAGCAACGGATGGCTCTGACCGTTGTCTCTTATTACTTGTATGCTCCGCTTCCATCACCTCACCCTGGATGTCAGGAGGTTTACCAGGGTCGGGAGGATCAGGATTCATGATGGGTGAGGAAAGTTAGTAAATAAACGCTTACCCCAATATATATATATAGAGACAATCACAAATTTGGTTATCACTACCAGTTTACACTAAAAAAGAGTGTTCTCAACAAGTTAATTAACAAAAATCTCAATGGCACGTGTTTTCTCCGACACAACAAAGATCGAAAAAACGACGCACTTCTCCGCTCGAGTCTTTTTTCTAAAAACAAGTGTCGCCTCTATAGCGGTGAGTCAGTGACATCGCATAATCTATGACTGTCTAGCCGTCATTCGCGCGCCCCGCGCCGCCGCGCTTGGCGCACAGATTTTGTTCGTGGTGTCTGCTCCATACGAAGTAATATTATCTCAATGATGCTACAGTAACTTATCTTCTTAAGAATCTCTTCGTAATCTTTCTCAAATCCTACTAATTTCGTCAATGATATAATAGCTAATAAAACAAAAGCATAACAAAGCCCTAATTGGAACTAACCACTACGACCACAACACCTTAAGATTATATCAAAAACCAAACAGCAATAAGCATTCTTATCACCCACCTCACACGATCAATACAAGATGATAATTAAGACCAACAAGGGGTGGCTAATCAAAAAAACGCGGGAACCGGATAAAACTGCACAGAGTAAACGACGGCGTTTCCTTTGACCACAGATACTATAAGAACGATTGTTGCCTTATCTATGCGTGCATGTTTAATTAGTTTATTTGAAATAATTTGTCATTGTGCGTCCTTGCCTTGTATAATGTATACAGATTATAAAGGTAAGAACATACGAGATATTGTTTATGCGAAGGTGATTTTACATAAGGTAAAGTACCTATGCATTTAAAGAAAAATATTTTTTCCACGCCTTTTTTCGTCTATTTTTTATGAAAATGATTTATCTTCCTTTGTAAATTATAAAAAAGTTATGAAACTGATGACATATTTTGCTTCTTTCATTTAATTTGTAGAAAGTATACGCAGCTGTTGAATTTATCCACACATTATAAGTAACTGAATAACTTAACTCTTTTTTCGCCTATTTTTTAGCTTAATATGCAATTGAAACTCATTTAACGTGCATTTTCAATATTTGGTAATTGTATATTGTAAGGAAAGAAAGAAATAAAACAATAGATACACATTTTATTTTTCAAGCTTGTTAAAAACTCAATGTGAACATGACTACCGGCAAACAATTTGACTACTACACCCCTACATAATCTTTAATGTTGCTGATCTAAATCAATCCCAAAACCCGAAATACATACTTATCATTAGCAAAAAAAATTAGGTACGTAATAAATTTATAACCTTACCTTGAACGCATTGCATAATATACAACGCTACAAGACATATATGTAAAATGTATAATTTTCTCCGCTCACCCGTGTCCGTCCGTTTCATCTCACAGATAACAGATTGTATTATTTGTTCTGTAACTGTTTGTCAGGTGATAAGGGGTAATTTATAGAGGCCAGTAAAGCCTTTCGTTTTATGATTATTTAAGATTGTTTATTGTCGTCCTATTTACTGTATAATGACGGTACGATGTGTGTTGTTGTGTAACCGTTTGCCCTTTTTGCGTGTTAAATAATTGTTAATATGCTAATGTGGAGTTAGCAATATTTTTATTGAAAATTGATTAGAAATGGTTATAGTGATTATTTTTTCTGTATTTTTAACTAACAGGATATCGTATAAATATATCACTTTGTACAGGCCATCAGACACATCAGATATCTGCAGTAATTATTTTTATGATGGGAACGAAACATAACCCAAGTAGAGCACACGCAAGCTCATGCATATCAAACGCAAAAATTGTATTTGTCCAATAAAATTAATGCGTATCCATTGTCCTACGGAAATCGCAGGCCCGTCCCGTTAATCGTTTATCGAAAAAATGTCATAAAACGGACCCCATGGTCAGTGCACCATTAGCACTGAACCGTGATTTCCACCATAGAACTCATAATTATTATTCATGGTAACATTTTTTCATACGTATCCACCATTTATCAATAATATAATCTGCTGCAGTTTTGCTTATGAACGATTACTCGGCACACGACGCCCATAGAGTAGTGTTTGTTTTGTAAAATTTTAACATATTTCACGAGCAAATACTTACCATATGTTAATTTAATGTAACATGTTGTTTTATGATAGATTTATTTGAACAAGTTATGATTTATTTACGGACATAAAATTACGAATGACGATAACAATGAATGTTTGCGTTCGTAAATCTCTTCGAATGCTACAATATTATGTTGTGTTTGATAACTGTTGCAAATCTGTTACAGTTAATTATAAGTACAAGTATGCTTTTATATGGATGGAAAATTTTGAAATTTAGTCTCGTTGTAACTTGGAAAACACGTGTATGCACCACGCTCTTCTGCTTAACGTTAACTAAATGATATTGTCTACACTATGCATATGACATTATGATTTTCTAATTAATATAGCATTCATTTAAATAGAATAATACTGAAGATTTTATTTTATTTTCAATTTGTATAATACAGTACCTTATTCTTGTTTTCATACTACATTATGTCATACCGTCCAGATTGTTCATCTCTAGGTATAAGTCTTTAGTCTTTATTTTTATAAAGTGCAAGTACAATTAATTGTTAAAACTATTCATACCAAATAAGCTACATTTGTATGTCATACAAAATAAAGTAAATTCATCTCTATTCATTTTTCTGTTACTTCCCCTAAGGTGAAAGGTCGTTTGGGGCTAGAACGGTCATCGGCGAATGGCGCAAAATGGTACCGGATTAATGATATTCCTACTTTACTTGTCTCAATTTAGTTATTGTATCGAATTGTTACTGTAGATTAATCTTATTTATGATATCCATGTTTCACCCAGGAATTAAGACTGTAATAGTTATTGTAATTCTACCGATAGTATAATTAAATTTTTTTATTCTCATTATTTTTAAATTTAATTGCATACCTTAAGTTGTGATTTTCGCTTCGACAATTCCATTTTACGATACGAATAAAATTCGTTATAATTTACTATTTAAATTTTTTTATCAGTGAATGAATTAGAAAGAAGAATGAACATAAAAATATCTTTAGCTAGATATTCATTTACTATTCAGATAAATATAGCAAATTTTCTTAAATCACTCAGTTATCTATCTAGTAAAATAATATTATTTTAGGTTTTGTTTAAACTGTTACGCTCCTGTCTAACTAAGTGAAAAGTAGAAATGTATAAGTAATAAGTACCTATGTGATACCTTTAATCAACGACTTTAATTATATTTTCATTACGCATCACTGTTGTTCCAAAATTGACTTTAATTTTACAGGCATTAAAGTTAATATTGAATAACCTGAAAATAGATTGTTTAGTTAATTCTGTTATCGGTTGGAAGTTGATTGAATTTCGCGATCCGGCTGCAGAGTTGGACTTTGACGGACAGCGCCATTTTGTTTCAAACCTTGTTTCGTTCAATAACTTCCGACGTCCATTTTCGTTAATGTTATTTGGAAATTAGTTCATTGTTTTGCATTAAATCTAAGTTAGTGAACGAAACTTTATTTTGTATGGGTAAGTGTATTTAATGTTGTTAATTAAGTTATTAATTAAGTTTTTGGGAAATGTGAAATGTATTAATACTCTCATGTCATATTTGATTAAATAAACATTAAATCTCTTGGAATTTAGACACCAATGTAGTTACAAAAATACACCTAATAATATATATTTTACTAGCTTTCCGCCCGCGGCTCCGCCCGCGTTTTCAAAGAAAAATCCGTCCCCGTAGGATTTCCGGGATAAAACCTATCCTATGTCCTTTCTCGGGTATCAAAATATCTCTATACCAAATTTCATGCAAATTGGTTCAGTAGTTCAGGCGTGATTGAGTAACAGACAGACAGACAGAGTTACTTTCGCATTTATAATATTAGTATGGATGTAGAGCAATAAAAAAAGCTGAGATTTGATTACTTATATGTTTGTTTAATTAATGGATAAATCAAACCCTAGAAACCGATTTTAGAAATTCCCGAATAAAAATCTATTGTATTTGTAAATCTTTAAAATATGTATACCTATGTGAGTGAAGATGATCGTATGTGAAGGATCGTAAAGGATGATAGAGGCTATTTTATTAACAGTATTTTTATTCAACATAATATGTATTTTAAAGTTCCCAAGTTCCCAATCAACACAATTTTGACGATCTTATTAGTTACCAAGATTATTTTATTTCTAGACTCGTACCTAAATTTTTTCATGACGTATTTAATGTTTATGATACGTTTACAGTAGGTGTTTTAATGAACATTGGTTTCCTGCCATTTAGATAAAGTGTGATAAGAAGACAAATATAATCATACTTCAATCCCAAGCAAGTATAGATCTCTAACAATCTCAAAAAATACAACACCATTTTTAAAGGTATATTAATTTTGTATTTTGTAAAAACTTTACTCGTACAGAAAAAATAATGCAGTCTTACAGTCGTATATAATATGTCTTTACTGTGTTCATTTTACAATACATAAATGTTACCAATAACTAATTACAAAAATATTTTGCATACGTACATATATTATACTTTCCAGTTTCAGCAATGTCAATGACCTTAAAAATTGGCGGTGAAATTCGAACCTTAGACCGTTGTTATCACAACAAATTAATTACCAGTCCAGTATCTGTATCATTAGTGTATTGGTGTCGCGCTTTCAGGTGTCCTCTATCTTATCTAAAGAGGACGTGCGGGCGTATATACTTCGATATTAAAACACAACCCAAAAAGGACCTTACTGCACACTTATAGAGTTTATTATCCATTGCATTCTACATTTTTTTCTGAAAATTTTCTCACACTTTTTCACAGACGAATTTGGAATTTATACCTTTTGATTAGAGCTGTTAATTGCGTATTCCAAAATGGTTTTTCCGGTAGTTTTACTAACTGAGCAGTTAAATGACAATGGGCAACTTGTTAGTTGATAGGTATGTAAATAGGTAGATGGATGGCTGGTCACCAATTTTCATAGATAATGACAACCTGTATGGTATCGTTGTGATAAAAATACCTTTAGTTTTAATGGGTGCAGTGAACTGCTTGATTGTGTTTATCGTTTTCAAAGCGTGTAATATTGAATTAAATTCGCATTAACCATATTATGTATTTAAAAATAAATATAAAATAAAACAAAGTCAGTTCATTTTACGCACGAAAATCGGGTGCAGTTACATATTATGTTACATTTATTTTACTTATTTATATTTATTTATTTATAACACTTTACTATGCTAGTTAATAATATCTACAAATTACTTAAAACTAAAACTAATAGCTAAACTAGCACAGAGGGTGGCCTTATCATTAAGAGTGATCTCTTCCAGTTCATTATATTTCAGTTTATATATACTTAATTGTAGTTTTGATTGTTAATTCATACGTGTTGGTAAAAAAAAAGATTTTTCATAAAATTACAAGCTAACATTTTATTAAAATTTAAACTCACTAGGTTAAGAATGTTAAACGCATATAGAAGATGGTATGGGAAACATAATTAGGATATAATAGAAATCCATTATCCCTTACCCACTTCCCAACCTTAGGTCTTGGAAGGCCATACAAGTTTATAGCTAGATTACATAATGATCTCTTATTTTGTGAATATTTCAAACCACTTTAAATAGTGAGGGATGGATGCGTTGTCGATAGAATCGCATGGGCATATTCACTTGTGTTCATAAGAAATACCTTTTATTAATTACAGTTTTTCTACATTATTTGAACGTTAATATCTACCCAAATAAGTAATTAATATGTTTTGAAATAACAATAAATTTTCAAACCGAAAATGTTTTCCATTTTAAGATCTAACGTATTACAAAATATATTAAGCAAATAGTGTTTTCATTACATTCAATTTGTTAAATTTGTTAAAAACAATACCTCTATATATTTTCTATAGTATCTGTCACTCTAGATGCAAAGATACTTGTGGATTGAATACACCAATAGGTTTACTTCTTTCTCGTATTAAACTGTCCATATCTTTACTTTCCTCTTTACATAACAGCAAAGAAAAATACCAACAATTGGCTCAACATTCAACCAAAACATTCATTCATTCACACCAAGAGCAAGTTTATCGATACCGCACAGCCCTATGTTATTTCCATGGCTAATTGTAAATTGCTGTGCTGTCATCGAGCGCTAATGTGTCATACGATCGTGGTTCACGTGCGCGGTCTTGAACCTATAACCCATCATTATGGCAAGCTGGTCAAGTCTGCTATATTGAATACTAGATTTCCGCCCGCGGCTTCGCCCGCGTTTGCAAAGGAAATCCCGCATAGTTCCCGTTCCCGTGGGATTTCCGGGATAAAAACTATCCTATGTGTTAATCCAAGTTACCCTCTATATGTGTGCTAAATTTCATTGTAATCGGTTCAGTAGCTTTTACGTGAAAGAGTAACAAACATCCATACATCCATACATCCATATTCCATACATCCATACATCCTTACAAACTTCCGCCTTTATAATATATATTAGATATTAGATATTAGATAAAGCGGTAAAGGTAATGACTTATTAGGGCTGCGTCGAAAGATGTTCGTTTAGACTATTTTCTGTGGGATTTTTACTATAATTTGACCCTTAGGAGACGGGTCAGGTCTGGTGACTTAGTTTGAAAATTAGAAGAAGAATATATTTTTGAGTAAGAAATGGTCTGTCTTTTTCTGATTTTATTGTCTGTTTTATATAAGGGTGAGAGAACAAACTAGGTAATCCTTTTTGTTAATAGTCGTCGTCGTTTGAGCCGTTGCACCGTGCACGTCCATAATTGCTGGTAAAAGGTCCACTCCAGGAACATTTCCTGAAATCAAATAGAAAAGTTGGAAAAAAATACGTACCTACATAATGTTTTCACCCAAAATTGATTGCAATAAGCTTATTATATTGTCTCTATAAAAAAGCAAGAATTTCTTAATTCAACAATGCGTCAATTTCCTTTGAGGAATTATAGTGCTGTGAAAATGTAATGAAAATATAATGAATTACAATTTATAATTATTTATTTATTATTTATTTATTTATTATAATATCAATTCCGCGGTTGAAAACGCTTAAACTTTTTCTAGGAACTGCTCTGTAGAATTTGCCGACTTGTTTATCAATTTTTGTTATATCTGTTTACATAGGCTACTTATTAAGAATACAGAGTATAACTTGCGGCATTTAACAGATTGCTTCTCTTGTTGCGTCCATCATGATTGAACAAATATTTGAACGCCATTTTTTTGGTGTATCAACTCTGCGTGCTTTTTCTTTGTCACGTTTGAAGGAATATAATGCTGTATCTAAAGTAATGGGCGGCATGTTATATTCATCACGTGTTACAAGTAAAGTGTGAAATATAGAGTTAATTCTTCCACTTTCACTATACCTATTGAATTAATAAAACATCTGCTTATACATATACTGATGCACTGCTTTAATTTATGGGGAGATATTATATTTATGCATTTTAATTATTGATTTATTTATGTATATTGATTACGAATAAAGAACTAAAAACAACAAATAGTCATAACTTTAAACTAACGCTTAATTTTAAATAAACGACGATTGATTTAATTTTGCATTTCCTATGTTAACTCAAACATTTATTTATTCAATTAGACTTCTTCTAGAAGCACTTTTGAAACGTCATTACTTTTTTTGAACATTTACCACCGATTCGGAAAGCAGTATCTACGGAGAAGAGCCGGCAAGAAACTCCATAGTTGCTCTTTTTTTAATTATGTCATGTGTGTTCTAAATCAGTTTCGATATTCTACCAAAGTAACAAAAATAAAATTACGTGATCTTGTAAAATGTATCTACAGAGTATTTCTCAAGCGATACATTTGGAGATTATATAAAAAATCGCCACAAAAGCAACCGCCGACAGATTCATCATATTTCGTGATGGATCCACGAAATTTAACACTATTATTTTGCTTCGATATAGCCAAAATTTAATACCATTATATTTTGTTGAGAAATTTTATTTTTTGTAGAGTAACCATGGTTTGGGAAATTCTTGAACAATCAAGTCTGATTCTACTCAACTAGTAGTATCTGAAATACAGATTTATAAATTATAGGCGGTATCTGTAGACTGAACCCATTAATATGTGTATAGTAGATATGCCCTATTACATAATATATAAGTAACTATTTACAGATATAGGGCATATCTACTTTATAAAAATAAGTCGGGTTTTCCCCGCTGACGCTATAACTCCAGAACGCACGAACCGATTTCCACGGTTTTGCATTCGTTGGAAAGGTCTCGAGCTCCGTGAGGTTTATAGCAAAGAAAAGGTGTCTCTGGTGGCGAAACGGAGTTCGCCCGGTTTGCTAGTATTATTATAAATACGTAATCCATATTATATCACAATGAAAAAATTGCAAAAGGCTTGAATCATCATCATCTTGAATTTGCAAAATGAATTTCATTTTTTTGAACGATGTAGTTTGCCCTTTGAATAATTATATTAAATTTATTTTAACTCTCAGTACAAATATTTCCTTCCTAAATATAAATTGGCAATACTTTTCGTATATTTGACTTTATCCATTTAAATTTTTATACTGAGGCACCCTACACACTGTCCGCAGAGCAAACACGGGTGCTGGCCCGGCGAAATTCTTCGCGCTTCGTTTGACATTCTGAATAGGTCTTTACAATTAACACAAAGATAATTCTTACGTATTTTTAACAAATTTCAAATCCAAACTAGCCTCTATTCCATTGTAATAAGGGTGCTAAAAATATTTTCATGTGTTTTGTTAATTTCTGGTGTATAAAAAATAATAATCATGTTAAAGCCAAACGGTAGCCGAATTATTGTGGGCGGTTTGTATTCTTTGATAATTTTAGCTTACCTACGAACAAAATCAGTGATTTTTGGTTTTTATGCCACATTTGGCAATTAATGGGACCAGCTTCCTCCCTTATCGAATTCTTAGCCTAGCGGGACAGCAGTGAAATTTAACAAACTAAAATTGATGTTTTTGTCTTGATGACTTAACCAAATCATGTACCTATGTATTTTGAAGTTTGAACATTTTTAAACGCGTTTAGATTAAAATTTAAAGGTTCCGTCAAGTCCACCGTCACGTCATGAAGAAAGGCGACGATTTAGGTATCTTTGAATCTTGCAAAGAAGTTTCACTTCAGACACGTGTGCTCGGCACACACACTCTTTTTTAGTTAAATTGCTGCCTGCCCTGCTTCACAATTATTGCAAATTAAAATAAACAAAAATTCCAATGTAGATTTTTTTTCATCCTTTAAATTGTGTAATATATTGTAATTTGTCTATGTCGTCATGTCCCTCACACAACCTTTTCCCGTCATAAACATGTTGGAACTTTCTAATAAAAAACAATTTATAATCGCCATAATGCCCGTATTACGTTATCGCGGCTAGTGCCGTCCTAGGACTAATTCCACTCGCTACAAAAGCACACGTGTCGATGTGACTTAATCCAGTATAATCCGACCACCCACTTTACAGGACTATTATACTGCCCATGCATGTTGCACCCCTATTATTACATACACTAGAGCGAGGTGGTACCTTTATTATTTTACACCATTACATTGAGACCACCTACTCGGATTTGCGAATTTAATGATGCGTTCGTGATTTTTAGCGGTTTAGTTGCGTTTTGTTTCTTTTCAGCTTTTGAAGAATTTGGAAAGTCGCACAATACTGCGTTCTCATGCTTGTCATTTGCGACAAAATGTGTTTGTATTGCTATTGTGCAATGTATTTCAAAAACATTAATCTCAAAAAATACGACTTATTTCCTCATCGTTCTTACTCTCTATCTTTTATACTGCAGTACTTATAAGTTGGAGAGTTTAGCATAGAATAAAAAACATGTTTCTTACTATAAAAATAGACATTTAAATTAACTAAACATGTTAAGTAGGTATCATTTATAGGTACATATTATATAACTTAATAGAAATATGCATAAAACTAATTGTAAAACAATCCGGCTTAAAATGACGAAAATTAGCCCTAGTCTGACACAGAAGAAAATCTGCTATACTCCACAGAGGCACGCTGATCACTTTTTGTTTCACAAACAAGTAAGAATGGTTACAATTTCAAAGGACATTCCCAATCGTCCTTAACTCACAGATAATCACGATATATCAATACAACTAATGACATGTCGCGCTAATGTGAGCTAGCTCGACCGTGAACTTATTCGAATTAATGATCAGTTGTGATTACATACGCTGGGGCTGTAATCAAATTTCATATGTCGTTTGTATTGATACTGTGCGAAAATTGTTACATCTGCAAGTGAGAAAAAGCTACTTTAAATATTGTTTAATGTTTATATTGCAATTTATTAATTGCGAGCATCTATGTCATAGTCTGTCTTTTCTTTCCCGAATAATGCGGAAGGTTTTCAATTCGTAGCTGTTTTATTGTTTAAGTTTTACTTTTTTGTCATTCAGATCTTAAGCCGATTATTTCCTTATAAATGACATTAGTATTAAACGCTTTTGAGTGGGTACCTACTTGTAATATTTTGTTAAATATAGGTAAGATTTATTAACAAACGATCTTACATTCTACAACTTCAAATATCTATGAGTGAAACAGATAATTCTTGATACTCGATAAAGCATTTACTTACACTTTATATGTAGGTACTTTTACACCATACAGGATCTGTATACCTTAAGAACAATATAAAATCAAGACTAACATTTCATAAAGGTAGCTATTATAAAACAATTCGGATCTAGTAGTACATTATTACATGCAAATTGCATCACAGTGGACCGCGAATGCACGAGCATTCCGAATGAAATATATTTAGCATTGTAATCATAAACATCAAAATGGTGTGTTAGTGTTTGATGAATTATGCCTTTGTGGTCTTTTCGCATACCATTGGATAGTTAAACAGAAAAATATGTATATAAATCTAGTTTCAAACATAGCAAGGCTTAAAGCCACTTAAAATTAGAATGTTTAAGAAGGTTATCATAAAAATGTCTGAAATCCATATCACATATGGTGTAAACATAGCTTACATAATTATTATTTCAATTTGAAACAAGATGTTACTTTTAGCAAATTGCATTTAAAAAGATTTATAATATGTATTTACCGAACGTCTCTATAAAACACTGATCTCTATAAAATAGAGCTATTCCTGCACCTCGAAGCAAATCATCCTCTGTTTCTATTTGTCTGTTTACCGCTTACCTTTTCAAACCACACAAATAAATTACTAAAACAAGTCGCCAAATATATACTTTTTATGGCTTATTCCACCCTTGTAAAGCTCTTGGTAAAATCAATATAAAACAATGAGACAACGTTCACGAATCTACAATTTCAGTCTCTGTTTCGTCTGACCTTTTTTCAGTTACCTGAGCTCAAACAAATCTTCACTGATAGTACCTACAACATATATAACAAATTATAATAACCATTTTACAAGAACTGTGCCACACAGTAATCCCCTAAATATGAAGCCAGCCTCCCATAGGGCGGTACTAGCCTCCTAGATATATTTCTAGGTAGCCTACAACAGCCTGTCACGCTCGCCGTGTGCCCGTTGCATATATTATACAATCAAACTCAAGTGCTCATAACTTGCTCTATATTATTTTTCAAGACCTTCCAGCTGTTTATGTTAAGCTGTTTTTATTGAGCGTAAAAACAAAACAAACAATCGTTCGCCGAAATATGATAAAAACATAAATTTTTATTAATTTATAGTATCACTAAGTATGACAAAATAAATAAAATCAGCGGAAATAATTTGTATACTTTTGAAAATCGCTACAGTTTTTTTCCGCTGATGGTCCATTTTCGGCTTAATTTTCTCAGACTACGTCCTACGAGTTGTCATGTCCTCTTCGCATACTCTAAAGAGTCTAAATATCCTCTTAAGAGCCGATTTTTCAATGCTTGGATAAAACTTATCCGTCCAATTAAGTATTACACGATAATAATATTAAAATGTCACGAAAATTATCCAATACGGGCAATTAGAATACGTTTTTAAAATGGTAGTTTTATACATTATTCGACGAATAAGTTTTAACCAAGGATTGAACAATCAGCCCTTAGTCTAAATGATTTGTTACGTAACAATATATTTAGGTGACAAAAGAACCTGCGTCGCATTACTAGCTGTAAAAAATAAGAACAGCAATAATTACCTTCATAAGACGTAGAATGATTGTCCACACTTCATGTCATTCGTCAAAACGGATTTACGTGCAAACAGCGTTATCAGAAACGGTGTAATCACTGTGATATGTATTATTTAATTAAGGATACGGTGACCGCGGAGATTTCGAGGACATTCTTCAAATAACTCGCTTTATCTTAAGGTTATACGCTATTCTATGTTCATTAAATTTACATTATTTTGTGTAGTTACTGGGAAATTGGTTACTAAGGCATAGGTAAAACGTAACCTTTTGTTGGATTTGCTATCACATTTTGTCAAAAGAAGTACATATTGTATTGTTGCTATTTGATGATTGGTTATTTTTCTACATTATTTCAACAATTACTACTACTGTAGGTACTATAGTGCCAGAAAACAATGACCTCTGTCTTAGAAATGTATATGTGAAAAAAAGAGCTTCTATCAAGTTTTGCCCAACACTATCTCGATTCGTCCGTAACTTTAATCTAGGTATACTATAATATTATACAGCTGAAGAGTTTGTTTGTTTGTTTATTTGAACGCACTAATCTCGGGAACTACTGGTTTAAAAAATTCTTTCGGTGTTAGATAGCCCATTCATCGAGGAAGGCTCTAAGCTATATATCATCTCGCTAAGACCAACAGGAGAGGAGCAACACGGGTAAAACCGCGAAGCACAGCTAGTTTTATATAGGTATGGTGATTAGAATATTAATTCATTAAATTATTTCTCCACTTGACCACAAACACGGAACACTAACAATTACTACAAAACCATGATATCATGCTCTCACGTTTCTCAGAGAACGTCCGTGAAATTGTTTACGAATATTGTCCATATTTGTAGCTGTACAGTTATTTATGTGGTCAAGTGAACCGCAAAGCATTTAGGTGATATACAGAGGTGGTAAAGAACGTTCGATAGGTGTTAATTCATATTTTATATGAATAAATATCTTTTCTATTTTATTAATGTACTTAAGCCGCGGTTTAAAGCAAGTTTTTCTATAGCTTATGCGTTTCGCGTAAATGAGCAAACATACACCGATTCATAGAAAATTTGGGACTTCATCAGTTGTCAATCTGCTGCCCTCAATATACAACAAACCAACATAGACTTACATATTTTCGTAGGTACTTGTTTTAATTGTTAATTCATTTAAAACAGTTACGAAACTGTTTCTTACCAGTCGTGACCAAAAAGCCGCGTACTTTGCATCTCAAGATTCACGGCTAGCTGAAATAATGTGGTATTTACAAGATCCTAGCTTGACATCGAATACAAACTAATCAGCAGGCGTTATCGCGTATTACGGCACGACATTCGACGGTAATGGTAGGCTTGTATGTAAGGTAAGGACATCAAAAAAACCTTAAATTTAATAAAAATGGAATTAATTTTAATGCATTTTAATTCCTTTTATCTTTAAACCTGATATGGTTGGATGTCATAGATACCTGTAGGTAAAGAAGGTAGATATTATATCTACTGTTGTAATATCATAACGCATCATACAATAATAATAAGGGTCCAACATGATATACAGGATAGAAATTACATTTAACGAAATTAAAATTCAAATAAAAAATAAAACGAATAATATGCAATTGTATAATTTTGACTAATAAAAAAATAAATTCCTGTCGCAAATCACAGGTTAAAAAAATAAGGCATTCCAAATTCAAAATACACAAAACTTATTCTATCTGTACACGCAATATCAAGTCGAGATTGCAATGAAATTGCGCGGTAAATACGCGATGCGACACGACGCTCGGGCATGACCACTGCGGTCAGCGTGAACTATGACATTATGAGTATACTCCGTTGCATAGCTTTACAAGCTAACTGTTTCTGCTAATAATATGTTTAATGATTTGTATGATATATGTTAGAAAGATAATGAAGTAGTTCAATTAATAGGAAATAACATTTTTATGATATGAGTAATGAGTATGCTAGACGGCTAATAAAACGACGAAGTTCAATTAATTATTAATAGATTGACATTATCATTCAGAATTTGTTCTATTTATACACTTCACTTCAATATACATGCGACAAAAACAAAATATGTACATACATGCAACGATATGTGTTTAAATATGAAAATAATTATTTTTACGTTTTACCCCGATACATATGTATTTCAACAACTTAAAATATAATATGGCCATGGAGAAGAACCCATAACGTAGTAAATTATATTATTTACCAATTTTAATAAATACAATAAATGAAAGGATTTTGCCTCATAAAATCCAAAACAAGAATTTATTAGGATCTATTTTTTTTTACAAGTATGAAACGCTTACAAATTTCAAACAAATAACAATTTGAAAACTGAACAAAAACGTTGTAAGCTTTTGTATTTCATTACGCTGTTCACAACGGCGCTACTGTTTCATTATAACTGTCAAAACATAAAAACATACTTATCTCTTGCCGGAAAACAATTACACGTCCATTAAAACAAGCTCCCAGGGGAGTCAGAAAAAAAGGATCAGTGTCCCTACGAGTTGACAAATCGATTGTCCTTTTGTCCGGCAGCGGCGGCCTTTACATTATTTTTTACGACCACAGAGCAGAAAATTGTCGTACAAAACTGTGGTCCTACTGAAGACGTGCCATACAATTCGGTCGAGGTTGTTTACTCTGTATTAGAGTAAGATTAGTGTGTAGTAGTTAGACTCGACCGCAAATTTGTCGGACCACCTTGCAGCGAAATGAAATTTATGGTCCTTAGCCAGGAAGGACGAAAGCCGCTGTTGCATAATCTTCACAATTTATGGTCGCTTTTGTGAAGTCTATTTGAATACTTTTATAATTGGATTTTATGCTAAATTTCTAAAGAACTAAAATGTACGATGAATATGAAATTTGTAGATTTATTGTTATGTAATATATTTTACAAGATCGTATATTAAAATGCAGATTGTATTAGATTGAATATTATTTTCCCATACCTTAGATAAACCATCTTATTTAATGACAGAGGAAGTAAAGAAGATCGATAAAATTGATTTCACAAGAGCCTATCAATTCTATCTCCAAAATCAATCACGCCCACGGAAAATCGGCCAGAAGCATTCAGAATCCGCACGTGAGGCAAAGGTCGCTCCTTGTATTAGAGAGAGGAAATCCGGGGTTCTTTGTTGTATCCGACACTTATGCATTTTACCTGACCGGTTCATAAAAGATCACTTCAGAATAGGCCGGTAAGGCAATACTTTTTTCTTAATTATATGGTGTCAGAATATTCCTGGCTGGTAAGAAAAAAATAATTTGAATTTGGAATGAATAAGATATGCAAATAATTGCAACCGTCGCAACGTTTTTTCTTTTTAAAAAAATCAGGTTTAATTTTCTCACGTTAGCGTTTTTTTTATGAAAATCTCTAATGAGGGTTTAATTTGAAGAACTCTTTGGGGTTTGATTTCGGTTGTTTTTGAGGGAGTTTTTTTTTTGGATTTTATTGTTTGCGAAAACAAAGTCTCGTAACACGGCTGTCGCAAAAAATAATTACATACTGATTTATGCACGTAGTCTTGAGTTTTTGCTAGGCTTTTTCTGAAGTTTTAGAATAGGGCATTTTTTACTTTTTACCATATTAACATTACAATATATTTCGAAAAGCCCTTATTTTTCTCAATTTTTTTTATTTAATTACAAAGTTAGCGACTCTGTATAAGTACGCTAAGGTAACAATTATTAATAGATATTAATCAACAATAAATTATTACCGTAAAATGTATTTCAAATTCAATGACTAATCAATACCGTTTCAAAACGAACCCAAAATCAATAGATATAATATAAAAAATCGCAAATAACGGAACTCGATTGCGAAAAAAAACCATGCGAACATCTTTTTTACCATGACATCCACAAACAAAGGATACCGCATCGTCTTTTGTGCATCCGAAGAAATAAATTAAACTATCCTTAGGGGAGATTTTTACCGTTAATTTTAATCTACATGCAGAAAAAAGATAATAAAAAGCCCGCGGGTTCGTGTGGGAACAGAATCATAAAAAACTATAACAGGAAGTTAGGAGTGTAAATATGCGATGTGACATTGAAGTTTACGACGGATATTTGGGAAAGATTTATCATTTTCATTATTTTATTGGAGGGCTAATTGATTAAATTATCAATGAATAAATTATGAACTATCTTAAAGATTGACAAAAAGCATTGAGGTATTATTATTACTACCTAAGTAACTCAATGCAAAAAAGACGGTTTTACTTTCCGTCTCGTAGGTATTTCATGTCCAAAAATTTGCTAAATTGTGAATAAATTACGTTCTATCGGAAGGTGTAGATTTTTTTTTTATTTGATAGCGTTTTTCCTTTTTCAGCTCGTGGATATTTCAAATTATAGTTTCTTGGTTTTGCGTTTAATGACATACCTACCTACATACGATTATTACAAAAATATTTATCCGGGCGTATGAGTAATTTAAAATGTGGTCTTCTATTCATGTTTATAAATGAACCTTACGCAAACCAATAAATTAAATCCAAAATAAACAAACGTATATTTACTTCCGCCTTCAATAAATTGCCCGAAAACGAAAATTTAAGAGCATTGATAGACCAGCTACTGATTTGTTATGCAACGGTTCTCAACATTTATAAATTTTAGAAAATAATAAATGTGATAAAGTCATTAAAATTAATTTGGTGTGTTAATAAAAATAAAACACAATGTTTTATTTACAAAATAGGTGCAGGTGTTTAATTAAAAGTTTTGTACAAGCAAATTATTCCTAAAATATTACTTGATGAAAATCCTGTAAAAACATTTTTATTGATACTACCTATCAATAGAGCCACTAAGAAACAAAATAAATAAATTCCATTTCTTCTAATAATAAAATATATTGACCCTACAATATCTCTACAGTTTGGAATCCTCTATCCCCAGTTATAGACCCCAGTTTTTTACAATATCCTGAGTCCCGTACGATGTTTATAAAAACATATGCACATTTTTTAAGATCATCTGAATCAAGGTGCATTGAAGGGACATCTTGAGTCTCAATAATAATCTAAGTGCGTTTTTTTAGGAGTTTATTTTTTAAAATTTCTCACGCAATCTTTTGAAGAGCGGATCTGTGGGTAGATACATCCGTCTTTGTGTTTGAGTGGAACAATTTTAATATTTTGTATCGACGTGTCTATTGTATTTAATGTTAGTGCGGACGAGGGATGGAAGAATAAAAATTTGGAAATATTTCGTAAATTAGATTTCAATTTTCTGTATGGCACAAAGCTTTTTCTTTCATTTTTCAAATCCAAAATGGAATAATTTATTTGAAGGAGCTTTAACCTACAATTAAAGAATTAAATATCCATATAAAGAGTAATTGTTTGATTAGATTTATCCTTTTTAATAAGGTCTTTTTTTTCTTTATTTGTCTTTTTTTGTTTTCTAAATCCGTTAACAGTCTGCCCTAGAAATATGAATTCATCCCATCTCCCCATTAGAGAAAAAAACAACCCATAAATTAATAAAAAACTAACCCTGTTAATGCTACCTCATTTTCGACTGCAATTGCATTTAAACAGTTCCCGCATATTCATAACCGTATAAAAACAGTAATTTAATATAAACTAGATGACAAAAATACAGCCAATGTAACAAAAAGTCACAAAAAATCATAGAAAAAGTCGGAACAATCACTAAACGCAAAAAAAATAAAGGGGTGTGTAAAACAATGACAAAAAACATTGTACCATTATTTCCTAACTGGGCTCTGGGACAAGCGAATAATTTCGTTAAATAGATTTATGGTATCATATTAATTTATAAGTCCGGTTTTGTATGTGGGCGCAGCTTTGTTTTTATAGTGTGATAAAACTAGTTTTTGTTACTGTTTAATTTGCACATTGACAATGAAAAAGTGAAGCGAATTTAAACTCAAAAGAAGTGATGCAAATGACACAAATAAAACTTACGATTTGAAATTAATTAACAGAAGAATTATGTACATGCATATTTGATAAAATATTGAATATTTATTACTATTTACTTCAGCAAGATTAAATAAACCTAACCTGAAAATTTAGAATAATCTTAGAATCATATTAAAATAAAATTGCTCTTTACAGTATACAATAATTTGCAATTAATTCACAATTAATTTATTCCCTTTTTATTTCCATATGTACACGTACACTAGTTTTAACGCGCGATTTCACCCGCATATGAACCAAGGGCAAAATCAAGTGTTTCTATATCTCATGAGCTATTTGATATAATATAATGTGACTGTAAAGTTTCAAAAGCTGTCCAGTTCTTTTAAAGCAAATACGTTATAACATATCCACAAAATTTTTCTTTAGCAGTTTTTTTTCGAGAAAAACTAACATTAACATCCACATTCGCAAACTTTTGCATTTATAATATAAGCAGGATCTTTATTACAAAGCTTATACCACAGAGGGCTCCAAACATCCTCAACCATACATCATACGTCTATGAACAATCCTCATATTTCGCCATAGCAATGAGAATGACACGATCTTTAGCTAACAATCAACAGCCTCATCCCTTTCACTTTGCGCGTCAATTGGCTCGCCCATACTGTATTGTTTTCGCAATTGTAGGTTAAGGTACCCATTTGGATTGCTTTTTTGTTTATAATAATACCTTCATATTGGCAATCTAGCTCAGCTAAAAAATGATCTGAGACGTTTTTAAAGATCGTCATTTGATGGTGTAGACTGAATTTTGCTCAAAAATCAACACACAAATAACTGGGGCCTAATTTTAGTTACCTACTTTAATGCGTTAAATATATGCTAGTTAACTAAGAATAAATAATTAATATTATTACGTATTTTAATAAAAAATATATTTTTAATATTTACAATCTCGTGTATTCAATTATTTATTGTTTTATTTTAGGCGTTACTTTTAATAAAAACAAAAATCTTGTTTGAATAACATTAATCGTATTACTGAATATTAAAATTTCGAATTTTTACTCATCATTCTGATTCTCATTAATTTATTATCATCTACAATCTTTTGTATCGATTATTTTATTTCTATTTTCCAAATTAAAAATTATCTAAGATAAATCCCTCCATTTCATCCACGTAGTGACGAAGCAGATGCAAAACAAACGTACTAACGAACTGCGGACAAAAAGGCATAAATTATTTAAATTTGACTTGTAACAGTGTACGGGCATGACACTAGATATGCATAAAAGGGTTAAAAAAAACCCGTGGGGTAATGTTTTTGTGCGAGGGGTCACATCTGATTTGTTTGGCCAACGTTCGTTACGGTAACTATGAATATTAAGTTTCGCACGATATTCTATAGTATGGCTAATAGAACAATCCATGCTTTATAATAGCACCCTGATTGGTAGACAAAGTATACATGTATTTAAAAGTCTAAGGACAGCAATGTTTCATAGAAATGCAAGGCGAATTTCATTTTGTATCTTTTTCTTCCTTATAAAGTTATAACCAAACAAAATAAAGCTATTAGAATTACAACTTCTTATCAGGCATTGTCAACAAACTCAAACTGCATTATTATTTTAATCACCATAAAATATTCCTTTACAATATGTCACTAGGAATATAAATTGCGTCTACTCAAAGTTTAGCAAAGTCCACCTTTCGTAAAGATATTATCATCCCATCAAATTCTTATCTCAAAGAGCACAAATCAACCCATTCACATTTATAAAGGTTGATCAAAAACCTACACCCTAAGTCCGCTACCGCAGGGCACTATTAAAAGAAATCATTTTTTATCTGTACCAGCTGACATCATCTCTGTGACATAGCTAAAAAATACGCGACCAGGTGGTGCACAGATAAAAAATTAAAAAGCTAGGTATAAACCCTTGGACAAAGGTTGAAGTAATCCTTTATGGTATCTATGGCGATTCACATGTGTAACGCATGGGCTATCCTATTGTGCAATTTCTTTGCGAAAGGATGAAGCGAATAATTCTTTGTTAATTCACTTTTTGCAGACAATTTTTTGGTTGTAACCAGCTCAAGTTCAAAATCAAATAAAACGAAAAATTTTGTAAATTCGGCTGTTTTTACTACCCTTTTAACTTAAGCCTCGCTTCCTGTATAAATTTACTTTACTGAATCGAAGAAATTAAAGGAAACATGACTATTTGTTTCTTTACTTTAAAAGTATGTAGTTTCATGTACTCAGCATTAGCGCGACAAGCGCGGATTGCATCTATAGCCTATAACTATTTTATATTTATTTTACAATTTCGATAAAAAACAACAAAGATGGCCGTTACTTTTTATCGCACGTTTAAATTATCAGCAAAGCGCACACGTGTCCAATTATCGATTGTCCTCATCCTCATGCGGGTAGTTATCATGTTTGCTTTACCGGGTGGCCTATCCTGTAGCCTCAAGAACAACCCATATACACCATCTTCCTGATCTGAGATAATTAGTTGACAATGAACGTAATGTGAACTTGAAATGTTTTGTGTCAATATTTATATATGAGAAATTGTTAGAATGTTTTAATATCTAATGTGTTCATTTTGCAATCATACGAAGTGGCTGGACATAAGTAGATATTTTATAATAAGTATAAGAAAAAATAAAGGCTATGTAAAACTCTTTATTTTACGTATAGGTATCCTGCTTTTATAAAAGTACAGAAAATATAAAAATAATAAATATTAGGTCAGCATGGGATTTTATAAGAAAACTACGCAAGAAAAGTAGAAATAAAGAAAACGAAGTGAAGAGAATATTCTCTCATTCTAATTATTTTTATTAATATAAGTTTTTTTGTAATCTCTAAGTATCACAAGAATATTATCATCCAAGCAGAAGTTTTATTAAACAACAATAGAATGCGAAAACCCTAAAAAAAGATGACCATTTAAAAAACAGTTCTCACGCAGACAATACCCACAAGCATCTTCGCAAAAATCGCAAATCGGACAGCAGATGCATCAAGGAAGATCCCTAAAAAACCTGAGAACTCTAATCCTCACCTATGACCCCAGGCCATTCGGTCCGCAGCCGTTAAAAAATAAATTACAGTGCCGAAGAAAAGGTAGCATTGTTTGTCAAAAAACTACGGGGTAAAGTTACATAGATATTTGAATATGTTTTTTATTTTGAGGGGTGACTAACGTGCCCCACGGTCCGCGACTTTTTTTAAGACGAGGGCAGTTAGTAATATGCATAGCAATTTTTTAATTCTCACGGTTGCGATTTAATCTGTGATATTGAAAAGAAACTTGTTATTTATTGAATTTAGATTAGTATTGATTATTAATGTGAGAACAGCTTGTGATTTGCAAATGAAATTCTTAGTTCGCGTGAGACGGATTATGTCCTTATACAGTTTTTGTGTTTGTTGTGATTGCTTTTCTTATTTACATTTGGCGTAATAATACAAAGAAATGCATGTTTTAACATCATGATGTTTGTTATGTATCATGATTTTTTTAGCAACTTCATTTAAAATATATACATATAAGGTAGGTACCGTTTATTGTATGTTGTATTATTACAAATCCAAGGAACTGTAAACATGTCCTTAAAATCAATATCAAATATTAGGCACTTGATTTATCAATAAAAAGAGAATAGGTAGAGGGCTACTAACTGAAATCATTTTGGCATATGGACCCAAGAAAATTTCCTACTATCCTACCTATAATGCATTATAATATTGGTTCCAACTTAACCCAGGGCTCTTCCCCCGAGTGCCCTGGGTATGCCTAAATGCATTCTCCACTATAAAAAAAAAAAAAAAATGGTTCCAACTCTAGAACTTAAAAAATGGACACGACCATACTTAATCTGATTGAACATGAATTAAGATTCCTTTATTTAATTACAAACACATCTCAGTGAAGCACAATGTCGCTGTTATCTGTTATCATGGAATTTAAATTCAAGGGACTAGACAATGCGGGCAAACAATTGTTTACGTGGACGACATTTTAAACGGACTCGCGGGTGAAGAAATTTCATATAAAGAGTGTGGAAATGTTTGTTTTTCAGGGACAAAAGTTAAGTTGTTTTCATACCTGTAATGTATAAAAGAAAATTCGTAGATTTCGTATAGTGTTATCATTTGGTAGATTTGGAGTTTAAATGCATTCATTACTATGAATGACCATGATATTAATGGATACATTTTCAGAATGGTTATTTATCGCAGGAAGAGGCTCAGCAAGGATTGGACCTGAAACTTTGCCTTGTAAGCATTTTACTTCAGTGAGTGTCATCATAACGAAAATTTAAAATATACACACCTATATGTATTATCTGAGCTGGCAAAATTGGTTAAAAGCACTATTAGTCATAGTTTTGGTATTTTAGAAGAAAACATTTGAATATAATATTATGTTATGTCTCTACATCCAAAACTTACAGGACGTTGATTTATTAGGTTTGCGTGAAATATCACTGCATATTCACATCTGCAAATATATACAAATATTCTGATTTATAATATGAGTAGGTAAACTGAACGGTGAGTCAGGAAAATAATATCTATTAAATTGAACTTAGTACTATAGCAAAAGTAAAATGGTCAAATTCATCATCTCTACCATTTTTACAAAATTTGTTTTCTATTCCTCTTATTTAGGGATTCCCATTTATTATTTACATCAGATAATTTTATTTTTCATTTGAATATTTTTACGTAATACCGCACAGTGGTTGAATAGGTCATCCGATATCCATAGTCATGTTACCGTACAATTCGAAAAGAAAAAAAAAATTTTGAATATCGAACGCGATGCGTGTACGCAGATGTTTTGTCCACTTTTTACGTTCTTTATTGAAATAATTGTACCGTTATTGGACTTTTTTGTATGTATGATCAATTCACAGTGTTGACAGATGCGTTGCGCTTGAGATAATGTTAAATGTTATTGATGGTGCGGATTCTGTGTGATCATTCGTAAAGGTGATAGATTAATAGATACCTATGGGCTGAGTGATATAATCTCAAAACTATTTGTATGCAGAAATGTACCTTAATATTTGAATGTTTTCTAAGTACTGTCATATTTATTACTACGCATTGTCTACAAAACAAAATTTACTTATGTAGGTACCTTTTATCATTTAAATACCTGTATATTATATAAACAACCTTTAAACTTTTTTATCATTGTAGTACAGCTAAATAAAGTTATACCTACGAAAGAATCAAAAGAATAAATATTAAAGTGTAAGTTAATACAGTTTTAAAATAAAAAAACACGCTTTAATTAGATAAAATCTATGAATTATTGTATTGACCGATCCTTGATAAGTGTACAAAATTTTAATTAAAATTTAAAACTATCCATTTAAAATGGGTCAAAATCGAGTCGAAAGGAGTCGGTTACAAACATACAGGTGAAAAAAAGTAGGTTCTCCAATAAATATCTTCAAAATCACAAAACCATTAACCAATTGAATACAATATACCTAATTACGTATAACCTAAGCTAGTGCATAACCGTTGACCCCTAGATTGAATGCAAAGTGCGCGGGCGCATGACTCATGGGTCTATCAAAATTTAATAGATGCGTTGCGCAACAGCGTGGGTGGAACCTCGTCCTTACTCTTACGTGTTAGGGTCCCTTTTTGAGAAACAAATTAATTAAATGTGCTGACAAAAATCTAAGAATCTAGATACTGAAAATGCTTGACAAAGTTTAAGGCTCACTTTTTACTCCATTTAGGGCCGATTTTTCAATGCTTGGATAAAACTTATCCGTCCAATAAAGTATTACACGATAATATATTAAAATGTCACGTAAACTGTCAAATACGGGCAATTAGAATACGTTTTTTAAATGGTAGTTTTATACATTATTCGACGAATAAGTTTTATCCAAGCATTGAAAAATCGGCCCTTAAGGTTTTGCTCTATTCATAACTTTATTTTGCAACAAGCTATTTTTAAATTTAGAATATTTTTAAAGTTATTAACAACATTTTCACCTTTTATGTTTATTTAAATGGTAATAAAATGTGGAATGTTTTGATTAATTTCTTTCAATTTTTATGTTATATAGCGCCATCTATATAAAAACTGAGTAAAACACGTACTTTCTTATTGTTTCATCCATATTCTAGCCGTGTAAATGGATGCTGAAAACATGAAAATCAGTGATATACACACAACACAAAAACCAAATTTATGATGATTAGGTACGCCAATTAGCAGAGGACGCACCGGACTTACCTCTTAACCTATCTTGCAATAGATTAGATAATTATGTATTGAAAGCAATATTTTCAATTCTACTAAGAACTTAGAAATTCTTCTTAGGATACATTAATACACACCTGAATCTTACCCTAAATATGTATCCTCTATTTAAAGTCTTATTGGAAAAAAACATTTTTCTACGGACCCATACAACAAAATGGCACAATACTTTCGATAATTCACAAATCATTATCCCATCCCATACTAACGTTTTGACTTTCATATCTCATGCTAATTCGTTGAACTGACAATGAGCCCATTTAAACTCTTCGACAAGCTTACTTCTACCGCTATTTACAACTACAGTATAAAGCTAAACCTTAACTTTAAGCAGTAAGGTTGCAAATCGTATAACATTGTAATCTACGTTCTTACAAACATGGTATTAATATTCATATTACGATGCAAATGTAAGTACTGGACGCAGTAAGAACAATAATAGGCGTGGGTAGGTTTAATTCATTAAAACCTCACCTGGACTGGTACCTTGACCGATATCCATTTTGAGCAGTTGTGGGAAATTGAAGAGGCATGATATAATTAGTAATTACTTGGGCGGAGATTGCATGCGACCATTTCCATAATGGGTTTGATTTTTTCAAATCGAATAAGTTTAATTGTGTTGTGTTTGTTTTAATGCTGTTTGATTTTGCATAATTGTCGAGTATTGTCCATGGGAATAGTAATTAATAATTTATATTATGTTGGGAAGATCGAATTTCTTATGAGAATTTAGTTGTAGGTATTGGAATGTTTTGTGTGATCTGTGACTGAACTGTATCACCATGGATGCTATCAAGGAAGATGTCTTATTGTTGTAAGTATATATAGTGTATATATATAATAATTTTAACTCTCAAGTTATAGGAGAAATAAATATAGAGAAGGATTAAGGATTAAGTTAAGGATTTTTCAAAATAAATGTTTGTTTTCAAATTAAAAGTATATTTCTCAACTACATCTTCCATTGCGATCCGCGTGGCGGAATACGCATGTGATTCCTAAGAAGAGACGAATTTTCACGGACCGGATTTTTGTAAAGTCCCACTATGTAAATATTAATTTCAATACTATATAATGACAATAACTAGTTCATGACACGATTACAGGTTGTCGTCATAGCGCAGTATCCGATGCGACGATTCGTACGGGACATCCTGATAACGCCGCGTGTCCGCGTCCATGTGCAGTGCGGGACAATGTTGTTGGTACAGTCGGTTGGGATATTAAATTTTTGCAATAGGTTTATACGGTTGTGTAATTATTTAAATTGATAATAAATTGGTTTGATATAAACGATTGTGAAGGAGTTATAGGTGAATAATATAATGTGTAGAAATAAGAATTTAATATTTGATGTTTGTGAAAATGGATAATAATTTTTTATTTAACGCAGTGGAAGTTAAATAAATTAGCAACCGTAGTTCCACTTCCACTAGTCAAGTTATCAACAATAATATTATAAAATGTACAGGTTCATTACCGAATTTAATTTTTAATCCCTATAATGTACACATTAACAATGGAAGCGCGTGCGCCCAAAACTGATACGTATACAAAATAACCTTATTGTATAATGTCTTTTCCTGCCCTCACCTTTGCCATTCCATTCCTTCATTCCCGTGTTCAGTCCTGTCTTAATACTTTACTTCATTTACAGACTAGCTCTACAAATGCTTGGAAGCGGTAGTGATCACTTACCATCAGGTGACCAGATCATAAATAAATAATAAACGCACATGGCCTGCAGTGTACATAATATATAATGGTGCGACCAACGGCGCGCGGCCGCCAATTACCCTATTGCCAACAATTGTTGTGCGACACTGTCCGCCGTCCTGCCTATCAATTTCATAACATGCACTTGTATAGCGCTAACTGCTTACAACACTGCCCACCAGAGACTAAAGAGCAGTAACAGCCCTTTTGTGATTTTTCGTTTTATTAGTGATTCTGAAAGCGGGTTTCTTAAGCTTTCTATTGAATTAACTTACTTATTTCTAAGACTATAAGAATGGTTTTTATTTAACAGTTTTCACTTACTGCAAACGAAAAAAATTAACAATTTGGCGTGATTTCCCAACTAAAATACAGTATAAATAATTATACTGCAGATTAAATTTTAAGGTTTCATAACTAAAATGCAGTAAGCAATATAATTTTACAGTTCTTTAGATAGTTTTATATTTCTGGAAAAAAATTAAAAAAAAAAATAATACGCAGTAAAATTTACCGCCATACAAGCTATTTTTACTGCAAATTAAGAAAATACAATTTATTGTCACGAACTCCCAACTAAAATGCAGTAAAATCAAAGCTTGTCGCATTTTAGTTGTGAATACTTAACATTCTTTTATCATTATAAACTGACTAACACGCAGTAAAATACAGCATTACTGCAGATTAGTTTGGATAGCATAATGACACAGATATGATTATTCCTAGCTAAAGTGCAGTTAATGTTTTAAATACTGCAACTGTGAACTAGCTATTTTTCTTACTGCACTAGTAAATTGAACACTTTTTTCTTAAAAAACTAACTAAAATGCAGTATTTTTTTGACCTTACTGCATGTTAGTTGGGTTTCTTGACAAAATAACTGATCCAAACGCAGTAATAGGGCTTTTTGCTGCATTTTACTAAGTTTAAAATGGTATTTTTTACAAAAAAGGCTATGCAGTAATAGGCACCAAAAAGAATAAATGGCCATAATAAATTCAGTTATTAAGATATATATTTTTTTTTATTGCTTTAACGTGTGAACCTATGCCTTTACAACCTTTCTGCATTCAAATTTTTTTGCTTATCATTCTGTTGATTTTTTAAAATCAATTCTTAACTTTAAATGCGTTTTACTCGAAATCGTGATTTTGCTGTTACTGCACTTTAGTGTATGGTGGGCAGAACAGATATTTGATTGTGAGCCTAGAGAAAATTAGGCGTTTTATTATGGTAAAAAGGTAATTAATTGTACTAAAACTTGGATCTACTATCTACTTATGAACTATTCTCCCAAGTTAGTAATTTTTGAAAATTTGTGGAATTTGAAAAAAAAACTACAGTTAATTTCCAATTAGCTTATTACTGCATTTGTGTCGTCTTTATAGCAAAGGGATATTTTTTTTGCATTTTTTTAATCAACAGTAACATCTTTTATTTTTACCCAAGATGTTTTTTTACCATTCATTGATTCTTTTTTTTAATTGATGTTAACAATCAAAAACTATAATTATCGCATATTAAAACAATTTTCAAAAGAAAATTTTTCTCTGTTATTCACCTTACGGCCTTCACAAGAGTCCCTGCTAGGGTAAAAGTGGGATAGATGCCCCACTTTTTGAAATAGCCTCATAATTTTAAAAACATGAATCTTATACGAACACTTTGTATGAATATAGCTAGGTTAATTATCTGTTTTGAATTACTATATATATTTTTTATCCTATCATTTATAGATACTGTGTAATAAACATTTTTGTAGAACATCTTTTTTGAGGATAGATGCCTACCTAGTTGGATAGTTGCCCCACCATGAAAATACTAAGGAGGATAGATGCCTGCGGAGTGGGATAGATGCCTTACATACTCTATAAACGCGAAATCTAATAAAATTTACATGATGAACCAGCAA
Organism: Colias eurytheme; assembly: GCF_061535395.1. Taxonomy (NCBI): domain Eukaryota; kingdom Metazoa; phylum Arthropoda; class Insecta; order Lepidoptera; family Pieridae; genus Colias; species Colias eurytheme. The sequence goes on along the minus strand of NC_142986.1, from coordinate 7,694,609 downwards.
ATGTCATGTTAACATAGTTTTTCTGTTGTCCAAGAATATACTTGCGCTCGCACTCCGTCTTTTCTTTTGTATTTTCGTGGCGTGGTTCTCCATCAATCAGTATAAGGGCAGATCATTAATAAGTAAGTATACATAACAAAAAAAGCAAATTAAACGAGTAAAATCGGTTTACATAGAGAAAACCTCTGACACAATCAGGTAAAAATATAAACAGTACCTGTGATTATCCATAATAACATGTCCATATGTATTGAGGGATAGATGCCCTTAGAGGCCCCTAAGGGCATCTATCCCTCGAAAAAAAAGGGGCAACTATACTTTTTGATAAGGATAGCTGCCCCAGTATTTTTTTTTATTAAATAAAAACAAAAGAACCACTATTTTCACTTAGATTTGTACTTAATGAACCAGTGTATATACATAATAAGAAATATAGTGAAATTTATTAATACTTATAAAGTTATGCAAAGGCAAATATCAACCTTTTTAAATTTTAACGTGTTCGTGAAGTTCGCCGCGGATATTATAACACGCACTAGCGAAACACGTCTTCACCAAACAACAACTCATGCGTACACGAGGTGCGGGGTGATAGGAGCTCCTATTTAAATCATTAATTCGTAGTCACGACTCTGGGAAGTGAGGTTTTTTGAAAATGGGGCATCTATCCTAGTGCGGCATCTATCCCACTTTTACCCTAATGCAAGAACATCTATATTCTCTAATGAAATTAACTAAAACGTGCACAAATCACAATCGGGTAGCTTACAGGCGCATTTGATTTGTTTGTATAAGCCTCTAATGTAGCCTCGTATATCATGAGGTCATCGATATTAATATATATTCATTTACTGAACATAAATCAAGGAATATTTCACTTTATTGTTGCGGGAATAAATGGCAAATTGGCACACATTATTTGGCAACTTTTATGACCTAGGTCATATCCATTACTTAATTCTTGGTGTTAAAAGGCAGGCTTCGAAGTGTTCAATAAAAATAATATATTATCTAACAAACTATGTATCTATTTTGGTAACGAAAGGATACAATAAATTATTGTAATTATTATTCTAAACACAGTTCAAACAACGAAATTATAGGTGTTAAAGGCGGTGATAAATCATCACATAGACAGATGATAGGAATCGGTTCAGAACAAAAAAAAAAACTACGAGACTATTTTGAAGTGAAACTTCTTTGACATGACAAAACATGGAGATGTCGTCTTTGAATCTTACCAAAGAAGTTTCACTTCTGACACGTGTGCTCGGCACATACGCTCTTTTTTGAATTTATAGACAACGTAATAATTAATATGCAATAGAGTTATATATGTACTTTTCATAATTAGATGTCTAATGACTAATCCATACTAATATTATAAATGCGAAAGTAACTCTGTCTGTCTGTCTGTTACTCAATCACGCCTAAACTACTGAACCAATTTGCATGAAATTTGGTATGGAGATATTTTGATACCCGAGAAAGGACATAGGCTACTTTTTATTGCGAAATATGTACCACGGGCGAAGCCGGGGCGGACCACTAGTATAACATATAGTAACATATCATACGTAATAATAGCCAATCTAACGTATGTCCTTTCCGATATAGATAAGAACACTAATCGGTGCATGCGGTCAACAACTAAATTAATAACTAGCTCCAACAAAGCGGAAAATCTATGATACCTAATGTAATTAACAAAACCACCTGACCGGCAATCCATCTTCATTATTTATCGATTTCATGATTCCACAGCCAAAGTTTACTGGTATCCATTAGCGGATATGAAATGATAAAGGTTTAAAAAGATAGCCGATAATTTAATATATTATCTGTGGAAAAAGGATGGCGAGCTTAAAGGACTTTGTTGCGTAAAATATATTATCATTTTTGTTAATATACTCTTGGTAACTAATTCAATAAGGATCCGATATAATTTAATAATAATCAGCCCAAATTATGATTTGTCAAAATTTTGGAAGGAGAAAAAATTCACGCTGAAATTGAGAATAGCCATTTTTAAAAGACGAAACAATTTTATATCTGCTAATGGTAGAATTATTTTACGAAATATAACTTACATAGTATAAAACAAAGTCGCTTTCTCTGTCCCTATGTCCCTATATCCCTATGTATGCTTAAATCTTTAAAACTACGCAACGGATTTTGATGCGGTTTTTTTTAATAGATAGAGTGATTCAAGAGGAAGGTTTTAGTATATAATTTATTATGTTTTAGACAAAGCGAGCGAAGCCGCGAGCGGAAAACTATAAGTAACTTAATATAATAAAGCTTAGAGTATATATTACAGTAGTATATACTCTAAGTAATATAGCCTTTTTCAATGATAAATATAACGGTTTATATTTGTAGATAATAATTAAACCAATTCGCATGACACTTCAGTCCAGTCAAATAAATACCTTGCAATGAATGTAGAAAACAAGTGAGACATTTTAACATTTAATAAATTCCAAAGGTTTGCCTTAAAAGATGTTTTAGCATAATCCAGTGGTTGTAATGAATACATACGACTCTTTGATAACCTCTTATGGTAGGGACGCTGCAAATTGGCTTGGGTACATTTCTCTGTCCATATAATTTCATATTGTGTCATATTGTTAGATTTTAATGTGAATTAATATTTTCTTTGAGTCTCAGATGGAAAGGTTATATAAATTAGATATAGCATATTGTTCATACACTTTTTTTGGAAAAGCTCATACGGCATACCCCACTACTTATAAAAATGCGAAAAATACATTTTTCGTTCCTCCCTGTGTAATATTTTTTTTTTATCAAAATAATGTAAATAAAATATTTTATTAATCGGGATAAATCATTTGAAACAAGTAGAAAAAATGTTATACCTAAGTCCATAGCCTAAAACATTTCGATCTGTATGAAAAGCCAGCAGAGCTTTGCCAACTTTTCAAATCTAAGCTTTAGTTAGGTGATTGCATTAGCTCTAAATTGAGACATTTACATGTATTGTCAGTAAATGGCCAATTTGTTCCGTTACTTTGAAAGTAAACGGGCGGTCCGAACGCGGTGACTTGTACGCTGCATCAAGCTTGTGAAAATTAAAGCTAAAGATAAGCTTTTGCAAATAACCTTATCTAGCTATTTTCTGTATTAACTATGTCAATTATGCCCTCAAATCCCAACATTACAAATATACTTGTCCCTTTCTATTTTATTTTTTACGTTCCTAGTTTTTTCCTTAGGTGAAAATTTCCCTGAATGTCTTCATTTTTTATATTTATTATAGCAAATTCATGATGTAAAGATGAACTTTATTACTGCTCTACTACATTAATATTCTACAGTCATATTACTTGCATTTTTTAGGCTTTACCCGCCCAAAAGACGCCCGTCTGCACTACCCGAACGACAATAACAACATGTGACGTAAAGTAAGAGCCGTCGCCCACTCGATGGCGTCTGATTTATTGCAAATGGCGAAAGCGAAAACGCTCGTAAACGCGTATTCCCCGCCAAACCTTTATGGCGTTTTGTTCGTATTGCCACGCGTAATTAGTCCATTAGATGAGATGCGTTTTGGTAGAAAACATTCGTAGCTTATTATTGCTGGCAACACAATTAATTATTATCTGTGGTAGCTGTCAATCATTTTTTGAGATGAATGGAAGACTAAAGTAGATGTATACCAAAATTGAATTAGAGCTTATGAGAAAAAGTCAATTTGCTATTAAGTTAAGAATTACTTAATTAGATAGCTCTCAATATTGGTCCTTCGAACCGGATAATATGTATACGACCAACGGATTCAGTATTCAGGTATACACTGTACATATTATAGTTAATTATTCTCTTCATATGCAATAATACCTTGACGGTTGACCCTTTCATGGGAAATGCCAAAATATGCAGTACCTACGTCGGTATCTACTAAATACGTTGACTCATTAGTCTGACTTTCTCGCAGTTCTAAGTGATTCCATTAGTTCTAGAATATTTATTACAACTTGAAAACTGTATATTATCTATTTATAGAAAATAAAAATGATAGATAGACCAATAAATTAAATAAATTTAAAAAATGGGTACACATAAAAAGCAACCACAGTAAATAGATATGAATCACACCAAGTTACAAATATTTAAATAATATTAAGGAATTCAGTATTCAGTTGTTTAATTGGTAGATCGATAAGCAATTTAGTAAGCAATTAGTAAACGTAAAATAAAATTGGAAACAGATCCTACACAATTTTAGCTCTAGTACAGTAGTTATACACTAAACTAGGTTTTTCTCTCTCTTTAAATAAATGTAGTTTTTTTAAAATTGCAAAAATTGTGATTATCTAAAATTAAGATGGCGACTACCATCGCTTTTGACAGTTGTCTCAGTTCAAATACAATGCTTCGATATCAACCATATTTATTATATCCCTGTAAAACCCCGTTTTTCTTTCCAGTGTTTCCTTGCAGGATACTTAGGAAGTAAGTCTTATTGAGAGTCCCTGTAAAACCCTTATGATTAACGTGCACTTTTCAGTAGTCCCTACCTTCGCGAAGAATGCGCAATCCTAATACTAATGAACGTCAAAGCGATAAATCCCCGCTAGTATGACAAAGCAGAAGCGGAGTCGTGCCGGACCGTCCGACGGTATCACGTGTGTGCCGATTTATGGAACTTGACGGAAGGATGCATTATGATGAGCTGGTGGTATACAAAGTCTTTTGACACTTAAAATGGGAGGATGGTACTGCGTTATTGGTGTGATAGGGTAACTGTAATATTCACGCACACACAGAGATGACTTTCAAAGATCTTTATGTATTTCTGTTAAATACCTATAACTAAAGAGGCTTAACTTTTAGGACATTTAAGTACTTATGGGATTATCAAAATCACTTGCAAAGTTTTTTTAAACTAAGATTAAGAGAATATCCTGTTAATTTTCCTGAGTTTTTTAAATAATAAACACTTGTTCACATTATACTCAGAAAATATCACATTTCTTAGCAGTATTAAAAAAATATCGTCCATACTTAATCATCGAGCTTAAAAATAGTAATCCCATTCAAAATTCAAATTCCCATACCAGCGCAAAATAAAGCCTAAAATGGTAAAACGGTACCCGTATCTCGAACATGAGTCGTCGCTCGTGGGAGCGGACCGATGTGTGACGTCACGAGCGCGCCACACGCCTAGCCTACATACGTGTAATTACGGGCCGACACTGAAACGTGCGACGTCAAAACTGAACGGTTGTTTCGGTTTAGCTTATTTTTGTAATGATAAACTTCGTACTCTAGGTAACATTAGCTAAGTATTAGCACACCCCGGACACTCCATACAAAATTATCGTTTTGACAGTCACACTGTAGAGACTGCAAACGTGTGTGTTAACGCTTTATGGTTGACACATTTTTGACTAGCGTAAAAAAAATTCGCGTTTTTCTGATGAAATACATCCGTAAACAGCACAATATCTAACCATCCCCCTTTAAATAACAGAGCGCATTGGATTTTTAAGGGATTTTTAGTTTCGTGGTTACCTTTGCATGAAGTTATTCATACAATAATATATTCTTCTAATTATTTTCCTTTGTATATACTGTACACCATGGACGTATAAAAAAAGACGGACACCGTATTACGAACAAACAACGTGAAGCCACCATAGTAAGCTAGCGATCGTGTAAAGACAATAAACACGCACACACTATCACCATAGTAAGCTAGTCGGCCGCCATTACGTCGTGAACTACCGACTGATTAACTGCGTCACTGTTTCACAAAAAATATTTAAAATGCCGTCTTGCGTGGTTAAATGGTGCCGCAACAGTACAATTTTAAATAACAAAACACAAGGGATTACATTCCACAGGGAAGCAAGTTATTTCTTTTATGTTTTAATGACAATATTATTACGGCAAAATTTATAAAAAAAAATACAGCCGCCATTGTCATCAGGACAGCTGTTGCCATGGCAACGTGGCACACACACATGGATGTTTCGCCGCCATTACTAGGCTTCACTCAATGTTTATGCGATATACCGTCCGTCTTTTTTTATACGTCCATGCTGTACACCATATATTATAATATTTTTAATAATATAATCTTTATTACAGTGCGTCTACTACCTACGCATCGCTTTTTGATGAACATCGAACTTTGCTTCTTCTTTTAAAAATATGAAAAGCAGCGGGTTAAAAATTTAATTTTCAATATAAATCTAATAGTTTATAAATAGAAAAAATTACAGATATTGTTTTTAAATTTGTTTATTATTTTTAACACCATAATTTTATTCATGCAATTCACAAAGTGCATGCGCTAAGTACTAGGCTGTCATAAATATCAGGAGTTGCGCAACCGTCCATCCCATCGATCACGATCGCACGGTCCCTCCCTGGGCCATTGACAAATACCACAGGGGACACGCTGTAGCGCGAATTTGACCTTGCGGATGGTGTTATGCAAGAGATAAGTGTTATATTTCCTGCCAGGGTAAATTTGTATATCGAAATAATTCTAAATTATAAATCAAAATGTATTGTATGCACAGGTTCAAATAAAACAACATTTCCTACGATACTACATATTTATGATTGATATTTAATAGGTACATTAAAACCACTAATTTCTGCTATTAAAATACAGTCTCTGTATCGATGTGTTATACTATAACAATAATTATTCATCTTACTCCAAACACTATGAGTCAATTTTTTACACCATAGAAACTGTCGCCCTCATGCATAACACGACCTAGCAATGTAGATCATCGTTCGAAAGTGTTTGATTGACAGCCCAACACAACAACAATAAGCGGTAAACAATTATTCGATCGAAATTATTGCCATAATCGCATCTCGCAATAACGAATACATTTATATATTTATAACAGTGTAAAGGTCGCACACTTTTGACTTTGTTTTGATGCCATTGTTTGATAGCCGTGATCTATGGCGTCATTCTTAGCGCTAAATAGACAGAATATTGCAACTGTTACAAAAATAATGTGAGTTTTAAACCTTACGTAATTTTTCAATTGTTTTTTTTTTCTTAATACAAGCAGCTGGTCATGTCATAATATTTCATATGAGTATGTACCTAGTATAGCTTCCGAGGTACAAAATCCTGCAATATTGCTATATTGAATTTTCTCCCTATTTCCACTATGTGTGTTAGTCGGATAATTATTTACTTTTCTACACCGATACAATTTTATACAGAATCATTTCGATCTTTGATTGCCATCTCAACTAAAACGATCAGTGTCCTAAAATTACGTGTCAATTTCATCATGGTTTTCCATTTCTTATACTTCAATTATTTATGAAATAACTACACAAATCTAAAGGCTATTTATTCTACCTTACAAGGAAGACGTTCGACTAAGCAATTGACACAGTTTAACTAAAAGCCAGAACAGAATTTCAAGGCTCAAAGTTTAACCATACCAGGGTAACAAGAAAACCGAGAGTGAATCTTACAGATGGCCGTCGTTATGAGTTGCACGAACACGACACACGATCACGAATTGCTGACAAATATTTACAAATATACTAGAGGCTATGTAAATGTATTTAAATTATGGAAATTCGCCTTAATGTAAGCTAATTTTGGCATTTTTCAAGGTTCGTGACTGGTGGTTCTTAAATACCGCGGTTAAAGGCAGAAGGTTCCGTGTTATGGCATTTAATGATTTCGATGTTAGTAGCAAGTATCCAATAAATTCTGATTACCCACTGAATAAATAGAAAAGTCAATCTAGAATCTTTCTATACTAATAAAGACTGCATTTGCTACCGTTGCCATACCATAATCATTGAGATCAAATCGTACTCGAAGAATCCTACGGTTTCAAAGAGAGGTATAATTTCCTTCTTGTTAGTAAGGCTAGGGGCTAGTACGACTTCTTATAGGATGGAATGGGTCCATAGTTCGCGCAAATATACATTTTTATACTTTGGACGCTCAGATCGACTTTAATTATTAGAAGTTTAGTGTAAATCCTCAATCAATTGTAAAGATTTACTGCTTAAAATAATTACCTATTATCTTTATCAATAGCTAAAATTACGATTGGTTCTTACAGAAAGTAATGTATAATATTTGTACTTACTACTCTGATTCTGGAATCTGGTTCGCTTTATATCGATATATGTTTAGCGGCACATTTGAAATTGTATGCAGAAATTTAAAAAATCCCCTTGGATGGTACAGCACAGAGTTAGGAGTACATTCAGGGCCATTTGCGACACAAAGCAAATGCCAAAATAAGGTTAAAGGTAATAATTGTTGGATGCAAGACTTTTGGCATTCCCGGCCATTTTGATTTATGCAGGAATTCGCTGATGTTATGGCTTGATAGATGCGAAGTGTTGAACAATGGACTGTAAGGTCATAAGTTTAAACCAAATTACTTTTATTCTCGTTTTATACATCTTGATTCGCAATGTTTTAGTCTAGTTCGTGATCTGTTAAAATTAAGCTGTAAAATAGCCTTGTTGCTCCGGAATCTACAATTCTCTGAAAAGATCAAAAAGAGCCAATACAGGATATTTATTATGGCCGAAAAGATTTTTTTCCTAAAGGACATATTACTATAAGAAACAATTAAATGAAAATGTATAATTATTAAGAGTTTGTTATCACCATGAAAATGATAATCGAGCTTTTTTGTTAATCGATATAAAATTTGTAAAATCTGTAAAAAGAAAAAGGAAAAATATCTATATAAAATGCTACGTTTCAAATACTTTTGATGATAAATGCCTACACAAAAAATCATACAACATTTCGAAACAAAAGTGATTTCACTCCGTAAAAATGGAGCCATTACTCTAGTATCGCTATTGAAAAATGTATTCAAAAGGTGTTTCAGCATTAGAAAAAATTGCACTAATGGTATGGGTTTATTAATAAACTTTGTCCTACTTATACGGTTGGAACATGTGATGTAGCGCACTGGGTCACTGAATCGAGTCGCTATAGGAAAGCATAAGCCTACGATCATTGTTCTTTCTGTATCTTCTAATTTCTAAACTGAACCTCACTAATAATAATAGTAAAATCATAAAATGTGTACAAACATCAATATTAATTGATGAAGCTTTCAAAAAGAAGTTTAGAACTTAACGTCTATTATTTGGTACATGATTCAATAATTATTGAAGTTCAAGAAATAACACTTCGGACATCACGATTAAACTTTCTCTTTTTCTATATAATTTATAATTAGTCGCAATACTTTAAGACGACTTATAATGTAAACATATAGATATATATATATATATATATATATATATGTTTTTCCAAAGCAGCAAGCCAAATAAAACGAAAATTCTCATATTTTCTACACAGCAAAGAATCATTTCCCGTAACAAATCCCCACGATTTTGCAAACTAACCGAACAGCAGTTTGAACTGTCCGCGTTCATTGAGCGCTTCCCATGACATTATCCACCTAACAAATTTACACCCACCTTATCATTACCGCGGCTCCAATGAAAAATCAACTCTATTCGTACCGATCAAGATGCATTTTCGATCGTACCCGCTATCAGTTTATAAGATCTTTCGAATGGGCACTAAAATAGCGCATTTGAGGCACCGATGGCCCCAGAGATGGACCTCGCGTTTTATTTCCACCAAGGAAGACACGACTTCAGTACGATGCATGGAAAATATTGCTCTAAGTCCGTTCAACCGTATTTCACTGGGGTCGGTTAGGTCGCCAGCGCGGACATTATTAAACTGTTACTCTTCGTAGTCGTGAGACGTGACTTATGCAGATGTTTAAGTAGTGGTTTGACTGATAGTTTCACGTGTATGCAGTGGTCGTTCTCATGTGAATCTGCCTGGCACGATTCGCGATGGGGAAATTAGTTGGAAAGTTTTGTTATGACCGAGAGGGATTGGTGAACGGCTGCTCTAACGCCTTCCTGCTTCGTTGTTATGTATTCCTGTTAATTATTCTTCTCGAAACATGTATACTACCTAACTATATTATGATTTATGGTCAACTTGTTGATTTTCGAATATAGCGATTTTTGATATCGTAATATTTATACCAAAGTAGATTTTCTTATTATGATTGCGGAAGTTATTCACCTTATTTAACTTTTGACACACTTTTTGTATAAAATAACTCATATACCTAATACCTATATTATAACACAATATATTATGATAAAGAAAAATAAACAAGAAATGTCCATGCGGGATCATTAAAGTATTACTGGGTCATAACAAACTTTCACAACCACAAAGAAAAAATCAAGCAAAACTAAATTAAATGGGTTAATTGTGTAAAACTCTCACAAACGTCATAATCCATTAGAAGAAATTACCTAACTAGCCTTCCGTACTTCACAAAACCAATCAGCTTATATCAGCCAGTTTAAACACGCAATTAACACTTTTTGCGAGTAAATCAGGAAGCTAAGTGTAACTGTAAAAGGCGAAATGTGGGAAAATCGTCTGGAACAATGGAGAGATGGTTGTTTTTTCGGTTGGAAGAGCGTTCGTCGATGATAATTATGCGCGTAGCTTATATGCGATATGAAACTGTGGAGTTGCACCATTTGTGGTAAACGCAGGTTAATTAAATTAAACTCAGTTTAATTTATAAATTGTATGGATAGAAAATGAGCACGATACATCAATCAAACGGGAAAATCCGTTATATGACATAATATAAACATGTGTATTATTTTTTTTAACGTATTATAATTTCTAACATCAGTAGAAATTAGTTGCTAATAAAAATGTTTGTACATATTTGCATAGATTTTCTAAAATCAACTATTAGATATACGATCAAGTGACATTCGAAGCTTTAACTTCGTCACCTTCATTTAACTGCTTTAACACTTCTCTAAATATTTTTTTTATTTATTTCAAAACTATTTTCAAAATCGAGAATATAAACATCAACAACATCATCAATTCAAAACCACGTTTAAACCACGTCAATAAACCGCCGTTAACTCACGTTCACCTCCATTGCACCAACCGTCGTCCCCATAAGTTTTTCACGAGGAAAAGCGCACACAATACACAGCAAGAAGTTGGGAAAGCGGCGTGTTATGGACTGGACAGTTATTGTGTATCTTCCTCATTCCACGGTGGTTAATTGAACTGGTTAACGCGGTTTTGCCCTTTATTCCGTTCCTTTAAACTACCGTTAGGAATAATTGATTGTTAGACGTTTATTGATTAATGTTAAAACATTGATTGTTGATTGTTTTATAATATTGATAAGTAAGTGTAAATTTTGTTGTATTTTCTTGTTGGGTTCAATTACCAGTATATGCAGATATGATATAGGTAGATACAGTTTGTACTTGGACTTGTCTTATCTTGCTTATAAGAGTTTTGAGCAATAACTTTAAGTTTGATTTTGTATGGCTTGTCGTATTATTATATTATAAAGTTAATATGACTCTTTCTTCGACTTTTCAATTCATTAAATCCAAATTTCTTATGAATAAAATCTAAAATGAATAAAAGCATTAATATAATACTAACATAGGTTATCTAATCCAATTATACTTATCGACTACTTGAGCCTGGTCTAATATTCACTGACTGACCAATTTCTCATATACGAAAGTCCTCAAAAACAGTAACATTTACCTCTTAACGCAAAACAAACTCTATTGAACAGTCCATTAGTGGAAGCTATTCTCACCTCAACGAAAAATCCCTTTAATTGGTCCCTTGTCCTGCCCGCGCACGACTGAAACAAATTGACATTAATAAACACGTTTAGTTTGATTTGTGGCCCGGCTCTCGACATGCGATGGCTTCATCCAATTTAATTCACACTAGCCGCTAATAGTGTCTTTAAATGCTTTGGCGGGGATTTTGTAGGATGGTCATTAATTTTGAACTGATTTTGCAGAATGGTCATTTCGGTTCCATCTTGGGGTGCGTTGGAATGAATGAATGAATGAATGAATGTTAGAGGAGCTGATTAGTCATGAAGATAAGCTAAGCAGAAAAACAAAATTACGCTGATTTCAATAAAATATTATTGTGGTATTTCTAGTGCTTGAAAATCACTTTTAATGTTTAGAAAATTATTTTAAACTCTACCGTCTGAGCTGCGAGAAATTATGACCAAAATATTTATTAATATGTATGTTTATATATTGGCAAAAGTAAATGTGGTATAATAATATAACGAGTAGGTAACAACATATAGAGTCCTGAGATAGAGCCATACTCAGGAGTCAAACGCTTAATATTTGTCTGCACAGCAAAATAAAATTGCACCTACCTACCTAAACAGCTAACCCATGTTTTTTATTTTAAGTCCATCACTTGCTATTCAAAAATAAATTTCTCATAATAATTAAGAATCTTATTAAGCAATCCTCACATCCTTAAACCTTCTCTTAATAAAGTAAATTTACAGTAAAACGGACTTTAATGTCCAAACAATAAAGCGAAAATATATTTAGTTCCCGTTGCCATGGCGACCGAAATGTCGAGGTGCTGTGCTTCACGAATTCGCGGCCCTCTGCAGCTGGTGAGTTGAGTTACACAAATTATTGTAATCCATGGTTTAAATTAACCTTTAAATAACAGATAAAAATAAGATGATAGATAAGAAGTAATAATAATAGGCAAAAAGATTCAGGTGAGGGTTACCTAATTGGTTATTATTTGCCCGATAAGTAAAACATTTTTCAGTAAATATTCGTCATTTGTATTATGCATATATGCAAGCATAGAAATAAGCATAATTGAAAAATATAAGGTATGTTTTATGTACCAAAAAGCATAATGATTATCTTTTATTTCAGGCTATGAAACTATTCGTTCTATTTGAACACCAACAATAAAAAATATATATTTTAAACTTCAGTTAACCATTTTCGACGCAAGACCTGATGTCGTGAATGTCGCAAACGGACAGTCAAAGATCAGTGCATCTTCTACATTTAATGGTTACACTTTGTCATTTTGGAGACACGTTGTATTACGTAAAATATTTTCACCATCAAACTGTTTTAAGCGGATTATAATAATTAAGGTTTGGTCCTGTTAAAATCTTGAAAATAAAAGACAATCGATCCATGTATCTGTGCATTTTTATTTAAACTTATTAACAATAGGTATCGGCATAACTATAAAGAACAGAAAATTTAAACACTGACTTCTAACAAACCTTATTTGGTGTACACTGTACATGCATAATATGCATTATTATATGCATTATTTCATTAATAATGACAATATACATTTAAAATAATAATACAAAAAAACAATGCAAATAAGAAATGTTAGTCACTATAAAAATAGTTAATGGATTATTTTTACGCTTAGCTAATCGTTGCGTAATGTAATGTGGCTATTCAATTCCCATGTCAGATATGCATGGGATTGATTTGCTGATTTAACGTGTATTTAAATTTAATATTTGCTAATTAGTTTTTTCTAACTATTGGTTGTCTTAAATGAATATTCAATGCATTTCTCATTTGTGTTACTTATTCATATAGTTTTATTTTATAAGTTTATCTGATAAAATACCTATTTACTAGATGACCAGGCAAATATTGTTCTGTTAGGACGTCATAATTGCCAAGCTTTAGAATACTTTGCGACATAGTCTCTAGCTCTAACCCAATATGTACAAAAGTTCGAAGGAGTTCGACCAAAAAATCATGACATGAACTGTTTAAAGAATAGATAATTACAGATTCTATACCCTAAATATTAATACCCACCAGAGTTTATCCTGTTTGAAACGTATGTCGTGATAGCAGTGGATCTTCCTTTGACTAGCATAGCACTATCCACTGCGTAAACAATTACATATTACGTATCAAATTTCAATTATCATTACAAGTGAAAGTAGAAATAAATACATGTCTATAAAATTGAATAACTGCAGTAATCCGCACTTTAGCGCATATAATTGAGGGTATTTTATTTATAACCTGAAAATTGCACTCGAGAGCGTTTCATCGACAATCATGAATTGTATACCAGCGGTTTAATGGATCGCGCATTTATATTTATTGGAGCTGTTAAAACCTTTACTACTTACTTTAATGATAGTCAAAGCAAAGATTACCAATAGTAGTTAGGTAAAAGCTTACGAATTGAATGTTTGATTTCTCTTAGATTATTAAATTGTGTGTGAAATAAATTGAAACATTACGTTTCTAGTTATTTCTTTCAATTCCGTGTAGATTTTATGATTTCATGTCATTTAAACGAATATATTGCCTTGCCTTATAAACGAATTGAGTTCCTATTTTGAGCTCAAAAATAGAGTCACTTAAAGGCTTTATCGTTATTTGTATTTTGGTTAAACAATTTTGTTTCAAGAAATCAATTCAAATCTTACCTTCACTAACCTAAAATCTGAACGGTATTATCAGCTCCATACATCCAACACACTTCGTGACTGCATCTCGCTAATGTGTGTAGCTCGCACAGAATCGGCCGCAATGAAGATAGCAACGGTATTAATTCATTGCCCAGCTCAGAACACGTAGCTGTGGTATTATCAGCTCCATGGAACCCTTACACCCTGTAGCACCGTTCACACGCTGTATTTATTATACGCGTTAATTAAATTATGATAAGGCCTGTTTATTTAAACGTATTGAAAGGTTTATAATGACCTGTAATGGGTTTACATTTATATTTGCAGATATATAGGTACATTAGCTCTTTCTTTTAGCATATTTCTAATAGAATTCTTTCTTTTAAATTTTTTATTCAATCATCTAAAAGGTTAAATTAGGCAAACATCAGAAATATTCTACAAATTAAGTTAAAAAAATTGATGATGTATAAACACGTGGAAAAGGCATGTTAAATTTTAACAACATTAAATGAAACTATAATTTTTCCAAAAATTTATTTTAGTTTAAAAGAAATGTCATTCATTTGAAACAATAAAATTGCAATGTTTAAACATTACACTCAATGAAAGCCGGAAGTATCCCACATTTATTCTACCATGAACTATTACACTAAACCTTAAATATCATAACATATTATGAGATAATATCGTGACGAACGAGACAGAGGCTAGTGCATAGCGCTTAATAGATTAGATCGCTACACCTATAATGGTTAGATTGCATTAGGTGTAAGTGTGGACAATTATTTGCCCAACTATCGGACTGGGCACGGAAATTTATTGTAAGGAAAGCTTGAGATATGGGAGAAGCAATGAATAAACTTAATTGTTGAGAGAAATAAATTTTTAATAAATTTTGAATAAATAGTTTTTCGGACGTAAAATTAAGATTATATAAATATCAATAATAGCAATTATTGTGTAATTAGTGATCATTATGGAACGCTAAATTCAATTTAAAACAAAACATCTATTTTGAGTGTAAAGTGATTGTTTTAACTTTTACCAAATAGAGATAATAATATCGCCTATCAATAATTCCTATAACGAACCCAAAAATAAGAAAGTTTATAAACTTTAAAAAGAAGAAATACGAAGTCTCTTACTTCTATGACGTCATGGTCATAAGAACATTGTATTTTTGCAGATCTATACAAAAGACATGGACAACGTTCTAACCAGAATCATTAAAATGAAATAATATAATAAAACCGGCCAAGTGCGAGTCGGGCTCGCGCACAAAGGGTTCCGTAGCAGCAAATATAATAAATTACAGTTAAATCAACCTATCTCAAAAACTATAAGAGATACTTTGATCAAACCAAAAATCGTTGAAAGAGTTAATTAGCATGCATCACCTCTATTTTTTTTAGAATTTTATACCCCGTAGTTATAAAAATAGAGGGGGGGGGGACATACTTTTTACGACTTTGAGAGCTGATATCTCAAAAACCGTTCACTTTAAGAAAAATGTTTTTTAGAAAACTTTATATCATTTTAAAAGACCTTTCCATTGATACCCCACACGGGTATGTACATCGAAAAAAAAAATTTCATCCCTCAGTTACATGTATGGGGGGCCCCACCCCCAATTCTTTTTTTTACTATTTAGTGTCATATTTTTGTAGCGGTTCATACAACACATATTCCCATCAAATTTCATCACTGTAGTACTTATAGTTTCCGAGTAAATCGGCTGTGACAGACGGACAGACGGACAGACGGACAGACGGACATGACGAAACTATAAGGGTTCCGTTTTTGCCATTTTGGCTACGGAACCCTAAAAAGGTTAGAAAGCAATACACGTCCCTAATAAACAAAAAGGTTAAAAAGCAAATAGGTACACGTTCCTATCCCTCACTCTAATTAAACTCGACTCCGATCTTTGCATACAAGGCGCAACGCAGTCTGCATAGACTAATATCCTATAATCGACATATCGTCCTACACAACAAGTTAATCATCGAGAGACATTCAACCGTGGGCGATACATCTGTGCGATGCTATTGTGTTCTTGTTCACACATAGAAATGCACATAGATAGCTATGGAACTAACACTTGGTTGATAAAAAAGGTATATTTGATGCTTGTTGTACAAAAACATTATAGATATTACCAGTTTAAGAGCAATAACGTTTTGAAATTAAACTCTGTTTTTAAAACCCTCAAATTTCCTTGGTTGATGCAGTTACATTGTACAATGTCGTACATAGGAAAAGTGGCCGATGTTAACCTTATTATATTCTTATAATATATAAAGTAAAGTATATGTTCAATATAGTAAAGATGTTCTATTTTACATAAATATTATGGTTTCTATATTCTGATGGTTTCGGTTTCCGAGGCAAAGTGGTAAAAATAAAGCCCGATCCGTTTAGCCATCATGTCCTATTAAAAATATAAAATATTATTTATATATATCTCCTACGTTTTCAAAAGTCTATGCGTATACCTTCATAGATATTAATTTACATTTATATAAAGATACAACACCTAGCTATTGAGATATTCAAATTTATTGTGATGTGCCATTACTTAATAACAAAGACCGAAACTAATCATAAATAACAGTAAATTATGCAACTCTGTGATGTTACAAAAATAGTACTTACTTGACTTTTTATAATTTCAAAATGACGCCCACAGTACCATTGTACGACTTAAGGATGAGTATAAACGAACTATGAAACATTATTATGCAATTTTAATGAAGGAATAGTTAATAACAGTCTCAAATTTATTTAAAATAATCGGTTACGCCTAAGAAAAGAAATCTATAGATAATAATATGCACGCTGTGCTAAATATATTATAGGAATATGTCGCTAAAAATAAAATAATACGAACTTAAAATTACTTTCATAAAACTTGAGATTTGCATGTATATTGATTCAATTTTATTATAATTATTTTTAAGTAAAAAGAATCAAAACCGTTCATCTAGTCGCGCTTCTATGAAAAACCTTACACTTAATAATATGTATTTAACAATAGGTGTTATAATTTATATGCGATTGCGTTCGCATTAATAACATATTTCCCTTTTAAATCTATAAATTTTATAGTTCTATTTGCATGGCTAAAAATAAAATCCCTACAAATATAATACATATCTATGATAGAAAATTGGGCCTCATGAATAAGTAAATTTACTTAATTTACTAACAAAATTAACTCATTCAAAAGGTCTAATTTTCTACATATAAGATTGACAATAGAAGCTAATTTTACTAGTTAGAAAGATAGATAACAAGATAGTTATCTTCATGTCTAAGTGAATTTGTGAAATAACTATTTAACAGTGAGTCAACATTGTAGGTTGTAAGTTATAGACAATTTGCGTCAGAAAATTAGGTTCTTCATGGCTTTATAAGATATATTTTGTCTTGGAGATCGTTATAACAATGGGAAGATTGAATAGAGTATGATTCACGGGACAGTGTGTCTAATTGTTTCATGGTTGTATTTGTACTGAGTATCTGAAGATGTTTCTCAGATTTCCTGATGAAATTTTTAAGATGTTTTTTCAATTTTATCACTATCACATCGAATGTACAAATATATCAGGATATTCTTATTGGAATTAATCTTAATCTTAATATATATATAAATCTCGTGTCACAATGTTTGTCCTCAATGGACTCCTAAACCACTTAACCGATTATAATAAAATTCGCACACCATGTGCAGCTCGATCCAACTTGAGAGATAGGATAGTTTAAACATGTAGGTACCACGGGCGAAGCCGGGGCGGACCACTAGTATGTATATATAAATCTCGTGTCACAATGTTTGTCCTCAATGGAATCCTAAACCACTTAACCGATTATAATAAAATTCGCACACCGTGTACAGTTCGATCCAACTTGAGAGATAGGGGTACCACGGGCGAAGCCGGGGCGGACCGCTAGTTTATTATAAAGTACGTGTTCGTAGCAGACGATGTACAGCAATGATGCTTTTCTATAACCAAAGTTCTAGAATAAAACAATTAGCAAAATATTCATTAGCAGAATAGATGGCGCGCGGTGTGTCCCTTATAGACTACAGGCCCATGTTGAAAAATTTATGGGACTACAGCCAATGCTCTATCTACTACTGCTCTACGCAAGAAAAATCCTTCCTCCCAAAACAACCTCACTCCAAGCAACGTCATGACGTCGATAATAATTCCATTAATGAAGCACGACGTCTCTTAATTGCGAGCAAAAACGTTGATATTCTAATCGTATGAGACGTGCGATGTGTTATCGGGAGGTTCCCATGGTCGTGTATAAATGACCGGCGGGTTAGATGGTCGGAGCGATGGTCATCTCATCTTAGCAGTACGCTCGGTAAGAGAAGCGCATAGTGTGTAAATATCTTTAAATGAACGAATGTGTGTAATTTTCTAGAAATGAATAAAAGGGAATTTTTCGTAAAATTAAACGTTTTTGTTATAAATTATGGTTATAAGTAATAAAGTTATAATTTAATAGTTTTAGTGTTTTTTGTGAGTTCTGTTATAGGTAAAATTGATCGGTTGTTATTATTACAACCTATGGACTATGGTTCATATCATTTTCATGCAGATCAACTCAATGCAATTAGATAAATGAATATTAGTAACTAATTTAATAATTTAGGGCCGATTTTTCAATGCTTGGATAAAACTTATCCGTCCAATAAAGTATTACACGATAATAATATTAAAATGTCACGTAAACTGTCAAATACGGGCAATTAAAATACGTTTTTAAAATGGTAGTTTTATACATTATTCGACGAATAAGTTATATCCAAGCATTGAAAAATCGGCCCTAATTTGATTTAACTTAAAGCATATTTTGTATGATACATGTTATCAAAAAGTACATTAAAAATAAACAATAAAAAAACATCTTAGGTAGGTATTTTGAAAACGCATGCGCAAAGCGCATCCTGAATTCATAAATACTATACGTTAAAAAAATAAAATATATATCGCATTTAATACAAAGAATTTTTTATTCCGTCATTTGTCCGAAACAAAGACTTTTTCTATTTCCTATGCAAAACTCCGTAGAATAAATAACGTTAAATTGGGAGGCATTTAAAATTTAGAGCTACCTTAAGAAGGCACGAGTTTTATGAAAAGATGTTTCCGCTATTGTGTTTAACTGAAGGTGCTATTGTTATCCGTCACAGATTAAAATATCTAGATCTTTTAACCTTACTTTGTAGAAACTCTAGGAATTATTTGAATAATTTATAGGTATTTTGTTGTCTGATTTTGTCTGCACATAAATATTAAAATATTTTTAACTTGCGTAATAATAATATTATATACCTACAATGTTCACACTGAATAAAGCGCGTCACACACGGTGAAGATACTATATAATATTTTATCTTAAGATACTGTTGTATTTTATATTACAGCTTAAGGTATCCGGTATCAGCGTTCTGACCATCATTTTTCTTTTTGTCATTGCGTACTAAGACCCCTGTAGAACCGCCATCCTGTTACAAATGACCCACAAAATTTCGGGTCATTTGTAACAGGATGGCGGTATCTTCACCGTGTGTGACGCACTTTAGTCAGAAGAAACGGCAGGCTTTGAACACGTATGGTCAATAAAAAACACACGACACAGTAAAAATAAAGATATTTTTTAAATGAATACAAATTTGCTTTTGTACTCGCATGTACCAAAGAGTAAGTAGTTGTAGATTTTTAGCAACGTTTAAAGAGAACTTAGTGCACGATAAGGCTGCTTCGTATTCTGAGCTTGGCTCTTCTTAGACCTTAGTGTAGGTACAGGAAAACAGAAAATAAATACATATATTTTCTTTTTAAACTATACTATAAAATCTTATCTATAAATTGAAGATTTTAAATTATATAAAAAACTGAAAATATCAATTGGACTTGAAAGTTTAAAAATAAATGAAGAATGTAATTGTTTTTTAATATTTTATATTCTTGAAATCCAAAAAGATACAACGATAAGAACATAGTACATAACTGCCTATTAAGAATAAAACAAAGGCAATACATACAATATTTACAAGGTAAAAAATATAAATACGTGTTATTTTAACTTGAAGCTAACCCTTCAAACGCGTACATACAAAAATTATCATTTGTGCTGCACGTTGCTCCATATCTTTATCATCTGTGACGTGTTGAGCGAGCGAGATAGCATCAGTTCTCATGACCGCTGCAGACGTGCACTTCCGAATAAATTTCTTCGTAAATAACATATTTATTACATTGTAATTTGAATGTACAATGATCACGCTGAAGTATGTGTATTACGTAATTATTCAAAATATTTTTTTTTTATATTATTCCGCACATTTTCCTAATATCTATTTTGCATATTTTGATTGACAGGGGTACGATAATCATGAAACAATTTGAGATAGTAATGTACATAATGCAGTTTTTGTGTAATTTAAAAGTATTTTTCTATTTATTTGTTTAAAAGTTTAGAACAAGAAAAATGAAGTACTCAGTTATGAAAGCTTCACATAAGATTTAAATACCAAAGTTCATCCCATCCAATTTATATAAATACTAACAGTTTTTCTCGTGGTTTGCGAAGTGAGCTACATCATTAACTTGTTACCACGTCGACAGACAGACAATCAAGACTTTCACGATGTCAACCCACATCTAAGCTGACGTGACAGCCTCAGGTTAACAATCAAGTTTTTTCTAGACATAATAGGTTTCTATACAAATACTAGGTACTGTATATAAATGCCATTTATCAAATTTCTCATTTTGATGTTAGCTGAATTACCTAACATATAAACTTACGTCAAATGTATCTTAAAGTCGCATAAATTAAATAATTCATGAACAGTAGCTCATTGTCAATCAAGCGAGGAAGGTCGGTAAATAAAAAAGGCGAACGTAACATCTACATGACAATAACGCTGACCTTAGTCCCATTCTGACCCTTAACCCTAAACCACCGTCTCTAAGACGTGTGCGCGAATGACCTTACAATACCAACATACGCCAGCCAATTACGTTCGATTATATTATTTATGATACTGGTTATTAAAGTCGCTCTGTGTACGCTGGTCTCTTAGTCTGTGGTAATATGAATATTATTTGCGTTTGTATATGAGTTATGGATCTCGCTTGCCCCCTGATCCTAGATTTGCGTCAGTCCATGGAACAATTATGGCGTGTGTTACCGTCGCACTATTTTGTTACTAATATATTGCTAAGGTTAAGTTTGTAACGGTACTGCGAGGCCTTGCACTGTGACATAGAAACGGTGCATGATCAATTATTTTGTGAATTATGCTCATTTAATTAATAATAACTGGTAGGAATACCGCTGGATCGATATATTCCGAGCGCTTTGTCTTTTCGTATGAGTTGGTGTGTATAATAATTACCAAATGTATTTATAAAGTCAGGATGAAATAATCTAATCGTATTTAAATCAAATTTTCGAATCAAAAAGGATGAGATAAATCTTTTATTGATCACTGATGCCAATGTTTCGGTTTATTAAGGACTCTACATGTATACTAGTTTGATTAAATTAGATCCATGATTTTTGTTAAGTAACTTTCAAACTTCATTTTACATCTTCCACAACTGATAATTAATAAACATGAACACATCTCCTCGACTTAAAATAAAATTATTAAAGTTTTACGAACCACAAAGTTGAGTTAACAATAAAATGTTGATAGTTAAGTCTCGCAAGGTAAATATGAGTTAAATCAAACCACAAGCTCCACCGCATAACAAATTCCTTCATTCGTTTCCTTATATCTTACATTGTCAACGTTGTGAATCTTATTACAAAAACTTTCATTCACTGAAATCTTATTACACACAACTTATTTTCTTACACGTAAAAGTTTGTAGGCGTATTTCTTGGTCATTAAATAACTTAGCTTAGTAAGGTAAGACAAAAAATATTTCACATGTTAAATGGTTATCTGAATCTGGTGCATGGAAGAAGCAAAACGCTACTACAATAATAATTAAAGATAATATAATATTAAGGAAATTTTTTATATCCAAGATTTTAGCCAAACTTTCATCATCCCTATCATCATCAATCCATGTCTGTTCCCAGATAATAAGAAGACCTATGAAGATGAAAAGTAAATTAATGTTACAAACATAATAATTGTTAAAAAAATAAATTAATGTTGTTGGAAGAAAACAAGTGAGATTGCTCGAAAGGAAGTTTTTTATCTCTTAAATCATAATAAAAACATGAAAACATTTCAATATAATATCATACAATTTATAAACTTCCACCGCGAGGAATTCACTAGACTATAAAACAATGAAACATTCGAACAAGTTAAACTGAACTAAAAATCAAATGTTTATGTATGGAGGTGTCAAAACACTGCTCAGAAATTGTTAGGAGCCATCTAAGGGCATGAATTTGAATAGTACCGCGATTGCTCCTACAATACAAGCGAGTCCCCTGGATCTGATTGTTCCTACTGAGATAGCCTTTTAAGAAGATTTATTGCATACTACCCTTATTGAATTTTAATGGTCATTATGTACCATTGTCCTGTATATTAGAATTTTACAGCAATTTGTGTGGGAATCTTTAAAGGTCGAATCTTCTATCGAACTATTATTTGATGGATTAGGTCAGTGTTAAATGTCAGTGGTCATAATAATCAGACATTAAGGTTGGTTTAGAATTATGTTTGTCTTTAAATTTGTTCCAGTGTAATTGGAATTATTTAATTGCTTATTGCTTTGTGATGTGATTGTTTTATCACCAATACTAGCAGTTGTCATAGCTTTTAATCATTTATGTTAAAACTGAATAGACATGGTTCTATATAATGTTTGGAGTTAAACTAATTGATGGAATACACTTGATTTTGCCTAACGTTTAGCTTATGAGTTGTGAATTATTTATTCAATAGGTTACCAACATTAATTGGCGGATAAAAGAAATACAGAATAAGGAAGAGCTTTTGGTTAAGAGTTTCACTTTACTATCAATAAAATCACACAGTGTCAATTTATATTATTCAACCATTTAGTATCTCTTATTAATCTCTCATTCACCACTTATATTGCGATGTTTCATCAGCATAAAACACGGCAATTTTGAGTATGGATCACGCAAAACTTTGTAACAATTCTAATGTGCAATGCCCTAAATATTTGTTATTAAACAGCACCTTTGGCAGAAATACAATCGCAAATTCCGTTGTACGGCGACGTTATTCACTTTCCATCAGGTGACACGTCTGCTCAGTTGCATCCTACACAGTAAAAAAATAAACAACCTGCCTACATCAGGGATTAAACTGACCAATGCACACAACTACTACAAACATCATCATTTAATAATAATAATAATAATAATAAATTCTTTATTGCACACCAAATAAAATAACAGAGAAGAAAACAGCGCGAATTTACCAGTTCACACGCACCCAAGTATTGCTATTGACCTATATAAGATCGTGACCATCTCGATCTTGGTTTGTTTTGACAATCGTAGAAAGTTCCGTATCCGCAATGAGTCAGCAATGGGGTCTCGAGGATGAAGTGCAGGTATAGGTCAAGCTGAGGACGCGACGCGAAATGTCACCGTCCCGGACATTGGACGGCGGTATGCGAGAGGTATGTTTGTTTTAGTTGAGAGGATTCAGGTGACAGTGTAAATAAAACGGGTAATTAATTGAACGGAATATGCATTTTTAGCATAACATTCATTTATCTCAAGCTGTAAGTATTAAATCTTAGACACCAAAATTGTATTCTGTAAGAACTTTGGTGTAAAAAGTACAAACTGAATCTGAAAACCGGTTATGAAATCGTAAAATTTGTACGATATTTCTTTATTTGCTAGTGCGTTATCGATTTTGATGAATGTTTTACCATTATTGTTGTTCCATTTAATATGATTCTTGATGATATAAGATCGCACGAATACAAACTGCTACAAGTTATGAAAAAACATCGAAGAAAATATTATCATTGTAAAAAACAAACAACGAATATTACTATATAAATTTATAAAGAATAGAAAAAATTCGATCACGAGGCGGGACTCGAACCCGCATCCTTCGCGCCATTCCGGGGCGGATGCCTCACCAACTCAGCCACTCGTGACCCGCCCGAGTGATCGAATTTATTCTATTCTTTCAGTTTTATGTGTCTGAAGGGACACACCGCGCGCCATCTATTGAGATGATTAACAACCATTTCAACCAATATGAAGCACTTTTCAGTGAATACAATATTGTAACGATGGAACACGACCTTTTTTGTTGAATTTATATTTTTGGTTTTATGGCATTCAAATGCTTTATAAATATAAATTTATAAAGAATAGAAAAAATTCGATCACGAGGCGGGACTCGAACCCGCATCCTTCGCGCCATTCCGGGGCGGATGCCTCACCAACTCAGCCACTCGTGACCCGCCCGAGTGATCGAATTTATTCTATTCTTTCAGTTTTATGTGTCTGAAGGGACACACCGCGCGCCATCTATTGAGATGATTAACAACCATTTCAACCAATATGAAGCACTTTTCAGTGAATACAATATTGTAACGATGGAACACGACCTTTTTTGTTGAATTTATATTTTTGGTTTTATGGCATTCAAATGCTTTATAAATATAAATTTATAAAGAATAGAAAAAATTCGATCACGAGGCGGGACTCGAACCCGCATCCTTCGCGCCATTCCGGGGCGGATGCCTCACCAACTCAGCCACTCGTGACCCGCCCGAGTGATCGAATTTATTCTATTCTTTCAGTTTTATGTGTCTGAAGGGACACACCGCGCGCCATCTATTGAGATGATTAACAACCATTTCAACCAATATGAAGCACTTTTCAGTGAATACAATATTGTAACGATGGAACACGACCTTTTTTGTTGAATTTATATTTTTGGTTTTATGGCATTCAAATGCTTTATAAATATAAATTTATAAAGAATAGAAAAAATTCGATCACGAGGCGGGACTCGAACCCGCATCCTTCGCGCCATTCCGGGGCGGATGCCTCACCAACTCAGCCACTCGTGACCCGCCCGAGTGATCGAATTTATTCTATTCTTTCAGTTTTATGTGTCTGAAGGGACACACCGCGCGCCATCTATTGAGATGATTAACAACCATTTCAACCAATATGAAGCACTTTTCAGTGAATACAATATTGTAACGATGGAACACGACCTTTTTTGTTGAATTTATATTTTTGGTTTTATGGCATTCAAATGCTTTATAAATATAAATTTATAAAGAATAGAAAAAATTCGATCACGAGGCGGGACTCGAACCCGCATCCTTCGCGCCATTCCGGGGCGGATGCCTCACCAACTCAGCCACTCGTGACCCGCCCGAGTGATCGAATTTATTCTATTCTTTCAGTTTTATGTGTCTGAAGGGACACACCGCGCGCCATCTATTGAGATGATTAACAACCATTTCAACCAATATGAAGCACTTTTCAGTGAATACAATATTGTAACGATGGAACACGACCTTTTTTGTTGAATTTATATTTTTGGTTTTATGGCATTCAAATGCTTTATAAATATAAATTTATAAAGAATAGAAAAAATTCGATCACGAGGCGGGACTCGAACCCGCATCCTTCGCGCCATTCCGGGGCGGATGCCTCACCAACTCAGCCACTCGTGACCCGCCCGAGTGATCGAATTTATTCTATTCTTTCAGTTTTATGTGTCTGAAGGGACACACCGCGCGCCATCTATTGAGATGATTAACAACCATTTCAACCAATATGAAGCACTTTTCAGTGAATACAATATTGTAACGATGGAACACGACCTTTTTTGTTGAATTTATATTTTTGGTTTTATGGCATTCAAATGCTTTATAAATATAAATTTATAAAGAATAGAAAAAATTCGATCACGAGGCGAGGTTTATATTTATAAAGCATTTGAATGCCATAAAACCAAAAATATAAATTCAACAAAAAAGGTCGTGTTCCATCGTTACAATATTGTATTCACTGAAAAGTGCTTCATATTGGTTGAAATGGTTGTTAATCATCTCAATAGATGGCGCGCGGTGTGTCCCTTCAGACACATAAAACTGAAAGAATAGAATAAATTCGATCACTCGGGCGGGTCACGAGTGGCTGAGTTGGTGAGGCATCCGCCCCGGAATGGCGCGAAGGATGCGGGTTCGAGTCCCGCCTCGTGATCGAATTTTTTCTATTCTTTATAAATTTATATTTATAAAGCATTTGAATGCCATAAAACCAAAAATATAAATTCAACAAAAAAGGTCGTGTTCCATCGTTACAATATTGTATTCACTGAAAAGTGCTTCATATTGGTTGAAATGGTTGTTAATCATCTCAATAGATGGCGCGCGGTGTGTCCCTTCAGACACATAAAACTGAAAGAATAGAATAAATTCGATCACTCGGGCGGGTCACGAGTGGCTGAGTTGGTGAGGCATCCGCCCCGGAATGGCGCGAAGGATGCGGGTTCGAGTCCCGCCTCGTGATCGAATTTTTTCTATTCTTTATAAATTTATATTTATAAAGCATTTGAATGCCATAAAACCAAAAATATAAATTCAACAAAAAAGGTCGTGTTCCATCGTTACAATATTGTATTCACTGAAAATTGCTTCATATTGGTTGAAATGGTTGTTAATCATCTCAATAGATGGCGCGCGGTGTGTCCCTTCAGACACATAAAACTGAAAGAATAGAATAAATTCGATCACTCGGGCGGGTCACGAGTGGCTGAGTTGGTGAGGCATCCGCCCCGGAATGGCGCGAAGGATGCGGGTTCGAGTCCCGCCTCGTGATCGAATTTTTTCTATTCTTTATAAATTTATATTTATAAAGCATTTGAATGCCATAAAACCAAAAATATAAATTCAACAAAAAAGGTCGTGTTCCATCGTTACAATATTGTATTCACTGAAAAGTGCTTCATATTGGTTGAAATGGTTGTTAATCATCTCAATAGATGGCGCGCGGTGTGTCCCTTCAGACACATAAAACTGAAAGAATAGAATAAATTCGATCACTCGGGCGGGTCACGAGTGGCTGAGTTGGTGAGGCATCCGCCCCGGAATGGCGCGAAGGATGCGGGTTCGAGTCCCGCCTCGTGATCGAATTTTTTCTATTCTTTATAAATTTATATTTATAAAGCATTTGAATGCCATAAAACCAAAAATATAAATTCAACGAATATTACTTTTGTTTAGTCAATGTGTTACGTTTAATAAAAAATAGTTTAAAAAAATTATAATAACAAATATTAATTATTGATTAGAATTGAAATCACCTGTTGCATGCAGCCCTCCAAAGCACATCTTCTCAAAGGTCGCCGCTTGACCGATAACGACATCGGCCTTCTGCGGCCCGAATCGGTCCGTTGCACCACAGCTCATACTATTGTACCAACTAATTGCTATATTATTGTATTCATATTATTCTAAACTAGCTTTTCGCCCGCGGCTTCGCCCGCGTACTGATAGGAAAGGGAACGAGATGTATGTTTCATCGCAGTAAGAAGCCTTTATCACTTTAGCCACAGGTCAGTTTTTTATTAAAATCATACGTGTAACTTGTTGTATCGAAATACTAAATACTTTTTTATGAAAATTATAAGGAGATAATGTATGTAGTAGATAAGTATTTACGATCATAAAGTTTCAGGTAAGATTAGTAGTTGAAATAAATAAAGAAATATTTTAAATGAAACAGTTTTTATTTCTACCCCTAATTTTAATCTGACGTTTTGCAAAGTATATTTTCAATTTTTTCATTATCTGTAAAGTATATTTTCAACTAAAAATGACTGATTAGAAGCAGCATCAGTGAACAAGTGCAAAAGGGATTTGTAAGTCGCAAGTTGGTGAAAAGTTTAAGTTTTGTGGAACTTTTCAATCAAGCCCCTATGGGCCGTGCGTGAGATAAATTAAAGGGGCACTCGACTGCCCTCCGACTAGAACAAAAGTGGTGTGGAGGTGAATTTTTTTTTTATTTTTTTTTTCAAGTGATTTGAGTCGAATTAAATTAATTAGGTATTTAGTTAAACGTTATAGTTATTGCTTCTTATACTTTATGTTCTTGTTATTTTATAATCAATATGCATTATTGAATTTGATTTCAATCATGGATATTGATTTTTTATTAACTGAATATTTTTGCACTCAATTTACTAACTAATTTGGTCTTCACTAAATACTAAATAATTTAACAAATGTTACTTTTTCCTACCTATCATATTACTAAGTGCATACAAAATACATTACGACAGAGAAATTACATTAAAATACACAAATAGTACATCAATGTCGTCTCAACAGTTTCCAAATGACGCTTATCTCCTAAGAAACTAGGGTCGTAAGTCGAAAAACTTAGTCGTCTCGACCGCGGTAAGTAGATTTATTATCAGCACTATCACATCACTTTGTCAGCCTTTAAAGTTGTATGTACTGGCCTACTGATAAGTGCAAACTATTTCATCAGAAAAAAATAATATTTAAATTAACTATGACTATTATGATTAATCCATATTATGTCTCTTGAAAAATTACTAAGTACTATAATTTATGTTTAATAATACCTACACTGCTTTTATTAAAACAGTATAGCCTATCTAAAACCGTGAATTACGAATTATTAGTAATTTCATTGAAAATTAAAGAAGAAAAATGCACACACACAACTAATACTGATAGGTATTATAATCCATGTAATATTTTTGATTGCTTACAATACGAATTTGGCAAAATAAACTTTCTTTATCTCTTCACAACGTAGGTACAATTTTACTGTCTCCTCTGTGTCTATGTCGCAGGCAAATTGTAGCATTTCGCCATTTACAAACGACGTCCGTCACTTTACAAACGCTCAGCATATTGTAATATGCCAAGGATTTACTTTTTCCAAATGTCCACTGAAAAAAAAGACGAGTTGCACTCCGGGAGTGCCGGCAAAAGTGAAAACTTGATTATTAACGTTGAGCATATTTGATATCCATCCGTCTTACGCTTTTTCGATCAGGTCACGTGTCCTGAGTCCTGACGCGAGTTTTAGATTTTATACCCAACGCCGCTAAAGAAGTTTTCACTTCAAAAAACATTTGTTAGCCGAGTGGGTTAGGTTAAGTTAATTACCTGCGACATCTACACCATAATTAAGTTTTCCAGTTACGTTAAAAGCTCCAGAAACAAAACAAAGTCTACAAAAACTAAGTAAATAATATTATAAGGACGTATGACGTATGACGAAACTCAAAATCTGTTACCGTCTAATCAAAATATTTAATTAAAGATTTTCACATAAAGTCGTACAAAAGTACTGACCATCAATACAAAGAACTGTACATACTTTTGTCGTTTAAAGTGGCTATTTCTGTGTATCTAAAATAAGACATTCGAGTGAAATGCACTTTATTTGGGTGCGGTCAGTGTACAAATCAATCATTGTCCTTTTGTTGTCTCGGAAATGTTTCACAAATAACAATATTTAGACGTAATGTACTTAGTTATTTTATTAACACAACTCTTATGTATGCGGTTTTTATAAATGATACGAAATTATGATATTTGAATGTCTTCTATTTTACTTATTGTATTGAGTAAAATGAGAAAATAGATGATACTGTGAGAGGACAAGAACATAAGATCCATGATTTTAAGCTTACAATTACGAGCTTTTAATGGCTTACTTATATAGAGCAATAGGACTTTACAAAATCTTATTTTTGTAAACATATTTCTTACAAAGTTATTTAATCTGTGTACAAATTGTGATAAACTCGTTGATTTAAAATTGTATTAAATACCATGCCAATATAACTGTTTTCTTTAAACTAACCAGCTCAATATAATCCCACACCTTCGATAAAAATATACCAAATACCTTCGCAATGTCGAATACGATTGTATCGGACATAAACGCCAAATACAGCTTGCCAAAGCGACTAAAGCTGTCATACCGACCGCTAAACAAAGACAATAAAGATGGAAATAAACCCAGCTGGTCAGCTGGAGAGTCGCCAAACTTTACGGTCAGTGTGGACTGTGGACTGTGGAGGCCAGTGATTCATTGTTTGCTTGGAATTCTTGGAATTTCGAGTTCAAAATGTATCCAATTTTGGATAATTTTATAATAATAAATATTTCAGGATAATTTTCACACACAACACGATCTGATTCCATACTAAGCTTTCGCTTGTGTTATGGAAACCACATGGCCGATACACATACATATATAATTTTTAAATAAATACTAATATAGATAATTAACACCCAGACACAGAACAAACATCTATGTTCCTCACGCAAATATTTGCCCTGGGTGGGAATCGAACCCACGACCGCTGGCTAGTGGCTTGGAAGGCTCACTATCAACCAAGCCAACCGGTCAGTCATGTTCAGTATCTCTTATGCATTACTAGGTGTTTGTTTATAGTGCCACCGTTCCCTGCCTTTACCAGTTGAATGCTAGTTAATCGAGTAGTTTTTGAGTTAAATCGTAATAAACAAAGATATCGTACCATTCCATCCCACTGCACTAGTTAGTTAGTTGACCAGTACTATCGTACTAACCCAGCTTCATGATGAGTAAGAGAGGATTATTCCAAATTTTTGAGTCACTCATGTCATCCAACGCGTTGCAGTTACATTAAAGATTAACAAAAATGATCCTCACTTCTACAAAAATTTTGCATGATGCAAGTGACAACATAGTGTTTAGTGCTGAATCTTATTATTTTATGCTCTTATATCGTTCTAGATAGGTCACCTGGTGGTTCAAATGACCCATAAATTTTTCAATATGGACCTGTAGTCTATTAATAAAATGCCGGTGTTTGAAACACCAAACGACGTTTATAATAACAAAAACTTCATATTTCCACACAAAACTCAAACCGTTTAAGCAATGACACATCAGATTATCACAACAGAAATGTACGCTGATTATTTATATAATACGCAATGCCTATGAGATGAATAAAATGGTCGAAACGGGAGCCCATGACAATGAGAACGATGATTTTGCATAATTTTATTGATCCAAATACCCATAGATCATTGATCATCTGGTCAATAATACGTATTAGACTTGTCAATTTTGTAGTGAAGTGTCGGATCGTATCGATAAATTATACATCGATGTTTTATGCATGAGACACGCCCAGTTTTTGAATAAATTATTGATTATTCCATAGAAAGGATGGGATTTAGATATTTTATTTAAATTAAATTACTATTAGAAGGAAAGATTCAATATCATCCGTGGTAAGACTCAGCATTATTTCAGTATTTTCATGACACAAACACAGCATTATAATTAGCGACTCAACTTGCTATCCCTTGTTTTCATAATCAAATAGCGTTTCGCCCGCGTCCACGCCCGCGTGGTTTATTAAATTCAACTACTTACCAGTTACCACCCACCAACATTACGAAATCCACTCCGCATGCAAATCCTCACTATCGACAAAAATATAATCGATAAGCGCACATCACCAAACCAAGTTTGTGCAAATCCGTTGACCGATGGAGCGTGGTGAATGATACGATCGATCATGCGTCTTTGTGTATCAGCCAGGTGGGATCCATTGAATTACTGTAATAATATTAGTTAGACTTTATCACGTGTATCGATAAAAAATCTCGGCACGTGCGGGCTAACTCCCGCACTATTTTAGTAATTGCACGATACGTATTTTTCCTCCAGGAGTAACTCAGCAGACGCATCCTATGTTATTAAAATGCTAAATTATAAATGTAATAAATGGTGAGACTTTACATGCAAAAGCTCAAATGACCCGAAACACTGACACAAAATTTCGGGTCATTTGTAACAGGATGGCGGTTCTACAGGGGTCTTAGTACGCAATGACAAAAAGAAAAATGATGGTCAGAACGCTGATACCGGATACCTTAAGATACTATAATATTTTATATAAGAGAATCATAACATAAAATATTATAGTATCTTCACCGTGTGTGGACGCGCTTTATACTAATTAAACGTATCTCTAAAATCCTATACAAAAATCTCCACCTACATTAAAATTATTAACTCCATAAATTCTCAAGTTAATACGAGTGTACCAATAAATCACGCCAAATAAACACACATAGCCCCAAATATTTGGATCAAACACATCAACTCACGAACCCTTGTAGCCAATAAAAATCACAAAACGCCGGACCGGATATCAAGAATTTTCTCGCCTTTGAATATTTTCCCAAACCAATACTGCTATTCTAGCTAGATAACCATCAACTCTATGCTTTGGAAAATAGAGTTGATTTTTGTGAAGGGGTGGAGATCCCTTACAAACAATTTAGTCCATATGTTAAGGACAAGTGAACTGGCTTTTTAACACGCTGGACACCCCAAATAGAGTATTTGAGGGCGGAAAATGCTGTTTATTGGAATTTCCTGAGTGAATATTGCGGTCAGCGGCTCCCCTTGTTGTTGGGGTATCGTGTTGAGAAGTATCTTAGGTGTTTTTATCACTATAGGATATTCGCAAACTGTTTGTGGTTACAGGGATTAACAGCTGTTATTTGTTTCATTTTGATTTCATGATAAATTGAAAATCATGGTATCAATTAATTGTACCTATTATGAATTGATATTAAAAAAATAAATAGTTATTTTGTGATTTTTCCGAAATATAAAACAAACATGGATGACATAGCCTAGTAGCTCTAGCTTTAGGTCCAGGATTAAATGGCATTCAATAAATAATAATGTAATAATAAATTCATTTATTTCAAGACATTCATCCATATTTGTGTTATATAGTAATAAGTATGAAATGACCAGCATTTTTATTAACTTTCTTATATAATAATATCTTGATTCTACAAAAATCTTAACACCCAATATGCACAAACCGCAAGTGATTTCCAATTATTCACACACTCCCCACGGAAGGAAACCAATTGACCGTAAAGGCTTGACCGCGAGTAAAGTGACCCCTCGTCCCTTCACCTAAGCTTTTTGTAAGGGACTGCGTATCTCGACGATCTTTTACAATATAAGGGCAATTGACATGAGGTCACTTGATGGGCTAACCGTGTTCTGGAATATTCTGGTGTTTGTTTGACATTGTAATACAGAAATACAAAAGTCTTCTAGTCTTCAAAAAATCAGCATTCACTCTGCTCTATCTAAAAGTACGGATCGGATTCAATAGTTAATTTCATAATTTTATAAATAACTAGCTTTCCGCCCGCGGCTTCGCCCGCGTTTTCAGAGAAAAACCCGTTCCCGTAGGATTTCCGGGATAAAACCTATCCTATGTCCTTTCTCGGGTATCAAAATATATCTATACCAAATTTCATGCAAATTGGTTCAGTAGTTCAGGCGTGATTGAGTAACAGACAGACAGACAGAGTTACTTTCGCATTTATAATATTAGTATGGATTTGATGTAGGTACATGTTAAAATATTTATTTATCTATTTTAATACAGGCTATCTTTTATCCTACTACTAATTCCTTATAAGATCCAATAGCAATATTTTTTCATCATCTACTTAATATACAAAAATCTTCATAATTTACATGATGTTATGCATCACTACCTATTATTGATATTCAATAGGAAAATAAAACTCCAACGAACACTGAAAAAATATATTCACCAAAAAACCCGTACAATTTAAGGTCACACCACAAAACTGCACATCACACTATAGTGACTTTAACAACGGTTTGTAACACCAAAAGTATTGTAACAAAGAATAGTACAGAAGTGGGCAGAGTTTTGGCAGCTTTGCTCTCTTGTGTCAGCGCACGCGGCGCGATCACGGTGGGCATCGCGAACGCTTGGTTGTTGCATCTGTTTAACTGAAAACGATACTTTGTTTTAATTTTAAGATAAGGTAAAAGACTTTAAAGTGAAATTACAATAGAGTGCTGGATATTTAAGTAGGAACACTGGAAAATATGACTCAACTTAGGTCTTCGCTGATATTATAAGAATAAGAAGATTAGGTACTCTTTAGACAATTCCCAGTATTTAGGTACTTGTAACGCTAGTTTAATCAAACTGAGAAACGCTAAGAAATCCAATTCATTGATATTATCATATTGCATTCATCTTTTCGCACACACGTGTAACATGAATCAGCTTTCAACATTAAGCATCACAATACATATACATATTACATAGTCCATTAGCTGAAGCTAGGTCCTGGGCTGCTCTAGGTCAATATCACTAGCTGTGCTCTGCGGTTTTACCCGCAGTGCTCCTCTCCTGTTGGTCTTAGCGAGATGATATATAGCCTATAGCCTTCCTCGATGAATGGGCTATCTAACACCGAAATAATTTTTCAAATCGGACCAGTAGTTCCCGAGATTAGAGATGAGCGCGTTCAAACAAAAAAAAACTCTTCAGCTTTATAATATTAGTATAGATATCCTAAAATATAACCTCTTACCTCACAACAAGTGGTGTCCGGCGACCCAACGCAGCCAGACCGACAACCGCGCGTCACCGACTCGTATGTGCTGCCCTTCGACGTCACCGCTGTCACGCATTTGTCCTCTACACTGTGGCATGTCATTGTGTGCACTCTGCAGAAAATATAAAGATGTAATAACGTAATATGAAACAAATTTATTATATTGTGATAAAACCGTGAAAGTTGACATCAGCAGCATTCACAAGTTATTTATTTAAACATCGGACTTTAATAAGAGAATTTCAACCATACTGTTTTTATTGCTTTTGACTCGATTTTGGAAATCTGAATAAGCACCAAGATAACAGAACATTCCTCTGTACCAACTTTTCTATATGCCTTCGAGCTTAATTTTTTACGTTAAAGCTTACAAATCACGTTAAAAAGTGTGTATTGTTGTGTATGTGCTTTAATTCTCATTCCTATGATAATAATCTAACTTCTCTTTTATTCAGTTTTTTCATAAGATTTCCCATCTCATATACCTACCTATGTAACATATTCTTTTAAATCCCACCTCACCTATACTTAGTAGGATCCAAGCATGCCCTTAACGGCGTCTCCGGCTTGAACGCGCACACGTAACATTCGAGCGGTCGTCGCTTCGTGGTCCTCGTGACTGGCGCGGTCCTGGTCGTCTGCAACATCACTGGCGGCGCTCGACGACCAGGGACCTCCTTCTCGACCGCCTCCACCTCCTCGTCGTCGTCGTCGTCGCTGTCGTCGTCGTCTTCCTCGTCGCTCCGGCTGAAGAGCTTCCTGTTTTAGAATAGTTGGCAACGGTATTTGGTCTGATGAGACTTGTAAAATGGAGAAATTAAAATGTTTTTGTTTTTACTAAAGTTATTAAATTTTATAATTTTACTCAATTGGGTATTTATTTCAATTAGGCAAGGTACAAATAATATTCACAGGTTGACAAATCAATATAGGTATTAGAATTAGATAAAAATAATTATGATCGATCGATAGGTAGATACGTATTAAAAGTTTCTGTTTAGTAGCTTAAGCACCCTCATTAATTGTAAAGCCGCGTATCTATTTTAAATGGTTAAACAGTCATAGACATTGGGTACTTATTTAAGTAATTTTTATGATCTTAATTGTTTATCCACGAAAAATAAGTAGTTTCATAAATGTAAAACATATAACAATAAATATTGTGGGATCATATTAAAGTACAGAAAGTATGTTCATACTCAAAATAAGCGCAACAAAAAGCTTTCAAAGGTTTCCATTTTAGATAAACGGTCTTTAGAAGTATTGATAAAGACTTAAATAAAACCTTCGATAAAGATTATTTCATGTTCATAGTAATACAATGAAGAAGACAAATAGATACATCTTTTTGACATACCTACTACCTTCCTCGAAATATAATATGAATTCCAATATCTAAACGATTTACAATTTCTTCTGTGAATTTTTAATAAAAAGGATATTAAGTATGGATACCTTAGATGAGGTTTGAAAGAAAAATGAAAATATTTTTACAACTACCTAATAAACGAGATGGGAAAATTATTGCAGCATTATTTCTTCTTTGTTATAAGTTTAAAATGATAATATTATTCATATTAAGGTAGTAGGTACCCAATTAACAAGATACGCTAAGTATCAACAAAAAATTAAGAAGAACTCCGTACTCTTCTCAGAATTATTTTTCATAATACATATTATATTAACATAGAAAAAATTCTAAAGAAGAACATATTAAACTGTACCTCCCGGTGGTTCAAATTCACAGACAAATGCGACCCTCGACTACATCTTTGGAGATGAAACATACGTTAGGCAAATCTAGATTATAATAAGAATACAACGTTACTTTATACAAAGCGTTGTACTACCTAATAATTAGGTACTAGGTGTATGTATCATTTAAAGATGTGAAAGGAACCGTCTCGAATTAAAAAATAAGACTCAATGCGTATTAATTTAAGACTAGGTATAATAAAACAAAGAGGATACTCACTCCTCATCCTCTTCATCTTCAGACCGTGACGTGACCCTCCCCGGCAGGACCAGCAGCATCGCCAGTACAAAGCACGTCCTCCAACGAACCATATCATACAATTTGTATACCAACTATTTTAATACTCGCTATTACACGTTAATTTTGTCATTTTAAAACCAAATATTGCTAAATTATCAACATCGAAAAATTACGCGTGACGGCGGACTTCAAGCGTTTTTCATTTTTGGAATTTTTTCCTTTGTTTTCTTCATGTCCGCTGTCAGTTTTTTCAATAAATACTCTATCAGATGGTATTCACTATATATCGCATAATATAGGCTTAATTTAAAGTTATTTAAAAAATAGTAAAAATTATTTTATCAGAAATTAAAAAACCGTTCTCTCCAGCGACTCCTTTTGAAAAGCTATAGGAGTAGTCACCTAAAGCCATCTCGTAGAACATACTGGAAGTAGCTACTCGCAGATAGATGTCGCTTTTACTAATTTATCATTTATTATGAAAGAGGCTTATTTAACTTTACGAATGAATAGCAACTTGAAAAAGTTCTTAATCTGAATAAAAAATTGGTAATTAATAAAACTTCAAGAATAAAATCCGCATCTACTTGTAAAACCTCCTATATGGCTGAACTAAATAGAATGCTTATTAGTATTCTGTGGTATTCTATATGCTAACGGATTCTTATACCTAATTTCTTATTGGTACCTATCTATTTATTCATTTATTTCAAATGCTCTTTTATCACAATATTAAGTACCTAATTAATAATATTTTCTACAGACTATAGTAGCTAAAGTGCAAAAGATAGGTGTATCTGAGCTTTAAGAACCTATTTAAACTTAATAAATTGTGAAATAAATTTTATTTGTTCAATATTACCTATTTTAATAAAACAGTGCCTTATCAGAGAAATAGTTTAGATACTTAGCATTATAAAAGACTGAAAAAAGTTATTTTTAGCCGGCTCCA
Organism: Colias eurytheme; assembly: GCF_061535395.1. Taxonomy (NCBI): domain Eukaryota; kingdom Metazoa; phylum Arthropoda; class Insecta; order Lepidoptera; family Pieridae; genus Colias; species Colias eurytheme. The sequence continues at coordinate 7,656,830 of NC_142986.1, read as the reverse complement.
TACATACCATACGTGGAAGTTATTTCTATGTATTATGACGATTCTAAAGCGCATCTAAAAGAACTAAAGGTGAATAGTGGAATGTTTGTGTTTGAATTCGAAAAGCCTTACAAATATATAGTTTAACATATCATAAATTTAAACATATTGTGCATACTAACGAGTCGTTTTTTTCTTTACAATGGGGAACCTAATGTACCTACCTACTGAACATATATTTTGTTGTTCTTTTATACTTTAAATATTAATAGAGTAATATAAATTTAGCTTCACATTTTATAATAGATATAAGAAATTATTTAATCAATTATTATTAACTAGCAGTCCGCCCCGGCTTCGCCCGTGGTACATATTTACGTTTTCTCTACATAAAAACCATCCTCGTACTTCAAGGAATATAATAAAAAAAGAATTATCGAAATCGGTTCAGCCGTTCTCGAGTTATGCGCTTACCAACACATTTTGCGATTCATTTTTATATTTAAGAAGATTTAGAAAATCAAGCAAGCGATACACTCACAAGAAGTAGAGTCCAACTTCTGATAATTTTCAATCGATTTAAAAAAAGGGAGGAGGTTCACAATTTGATTGTATTTCTTAGTTTTTAACCACAGAACTTTTGAGTAGATGATCAGATCTTAATGATTCTTTTTTTATTTGAAAGCTGCCTCCCATGCGATCTGAAAATTTGATGGTTGGCTGGTTTAAATTAATTGGTGTAATCACATAATAACGCTTTCCTAATTATGTGTATATCTACTATATTAAATAGGCAGATCACAATGCTAGAATATTTTGAATTAAACCTTAGTAGGTACCTACTAGATTATTCAATAAAGGCAGTATTAGAACTTATGTTGATTGAAATATAGATAAAAATAAATACCTATATACAACAAAATATCAATTATCAAAAGAGTCTTATAAGAGTTTATTGAAGCTTTTCTGTAATGGGTATAAAATCTTAAACTCGCGTCAGGACTCAGGACACGTGACCTGATCGAAAAAGCGTAAGACGGATGGATATCAAACATGCTCAACGTTAATAATCAAGTTTTCACTTCTGCCGGCACTCCCGGAGTGCAACCCGTCTTTTTTTATATTTAAAACTGGCACCAATTAAATGCAACGAAAAGACAAAGACATTTATTATGCTCAGTATAACACACAGACTTCAGTTAGAATAAAAAGTCTTTGGAAAAAATATAAAACTGCACACATGAATAAAATAAAATAAAAATATAATGCTTGGTCTATTTAAAAGGAAAATACCTACCCACCATTATGAATTAAGAAAAGCACCATATCCCAACGAATGGGTTCTTTACATTTATTCTAAGACGTCTTACAGAAGCCGGGCTACTTATAGTTTTATCATACGCCATTAATAAACGAGTAGCAAACAAACGTAGTAACCCTTTCACGCACGCACACAGCCGCGCTCTTTGGTTCACGCCTCACCGGGCCTGCTTGAGCTCACAAAGAGTTACCGGCCTGCAATTCCCTTGCACAAACCCGAATGCACGACCTCATTAAAAATGAAACCCAACAACATGCCCCAGCCTATAAAAATCCGAGTTGTCAAAGCGCTTTGCGCTGCCTAGCGGCGAGTAGCGGAACTACGGCACTCGCAAAGCCAACTCTCTGTACTTTTTTAATTAGCCCCATACACGGAATGAATGCGTGAAATACGTTAGATATTTTTCTCTCGTACGCGGTTAGTTTGGTTGCTTTGAGTAAAGTATGTTAATTCACGAGTAGCTCTCTCGTGCTTTTTGAACTGTTAGGGTTTTCCCTGCGCGTAACTTTGTAGAGGATTTAATTAGCAGGGAATTAACTAATATTGTGAAAATATAATAACTATTGCATTCAAAGGCTTATTGAAATTATATCACTTGATTGTCTATTCGTTTAACAATATGTTTTAAGCTAAGTAGCTTTAAGTTGTCTATTCGTTTAATTCTTATTAGAACTACCTCATGATGATCATATTCAGATAATGAAAACTGTCATTTCCAATAGGTAAGTATACGTTACACATTTAAATTTTTTTATGAACGTTACTTACGTATATGCCATATTTTAAAAGATACAAGTAAAATTATTGGATGAATATGTAGTTAATACTCTGTTGCTTATTTAAAGAACTTTACATCTCGTTTAACATGATAGTAATTTTTGAATAATGTAGTATTGTAGTAGATAATCCTCTTTCTCTTATAAAAAACTATTTAACATAACATAACATGGATAAGGTAACGGCACCAGTCGTGGACAAGCATCCAGTAATGGACAAAATAAATATTAAATTTAAATATTAAGACCAAAATTAACGTTATATAATTTGGCAATACTTAAAAGTTAAAATAAAAGTTTGGTTCATAAGCTATCAAAATACGACATTTCATCTTATTCGGCCAAAATGTTTGAAGATGGCAGAACGTTATGTTTAGTTGCTGCGACTCGTTTCGAAGAAATCCGTTTTTACTAAGAAAATCCCAATTTTGGTTATAAGAATTTTTGTTCTATAAATTTTTAGGGATTAAATTTAATTAATTTATTGGTCACCTACTTTTTTACGTAAAATCATATTAACTAGTTATTATTCAGTGGTAAAACCAAACTTAACCGGTAATTATTATAAGTCCACCCTTAAAAACTACTTAATCTACAAAACACGTCTTGAAACTGTAAGCGATACGCGCAAAACTTTTAAAAACCTTCACCCGAGAACTCCGCAGTTCTTTTATCTCAGTGTAGTTTGGTTCAAAAAGTGCAAAGTCGGTACAAAATTCACTTTCTCCTGTGAACTAATTTTTCGCTCGGTGTCAAGTTCATGGCTCGGGCGGGGGCTGTGATAAAATAAAATATTCATTATGATTGCCTCAAGCGGGTGTTCGGGAGTGCTTCGCAATTTTGGTAGCTACGATTTTGTAATTAGCACGCCTTTTGCGGCTAGTTTCACGTGTAAAAATGTGTTGATAGAACTATTTAGTTTGCGTGTGATTATGAGGTTTTGTGTTCCGACTTTGCGGATCAAAAGAATTTTCATGAGGTACGATTTTTATAATATAGTGTTGTGAATTTTTTTGTATACTGCTTATTGTATGATTTATTGTCCCACTAGTTATTAATAAACAAAATTAGTCAAGTTGTAAAGGACTTAGCGATATGAATATTCGCAAAGACTTCATGGAATAACACTTAGCCGAAATTATAGCTATTAAGAACCCTCTGGATGATACTATAAGAGATCTAAGGGATCTAAGTGAAAGAGGTTCGGTGGTGAAGATTTGATTTGATACTTTGTTGACCTATAAATAAACAAGAAAATATATTTAATTAATAATTATTTATGATACTACAGTTACGTAAAATATCAATTCAGATTACTTAACCAAATCGAAGAATACTGCAGACCGAGTAACGCTGTTAACTCTGTTTTATTGACCCTGTTTTAAATATGTTATATTTACTCATACTTTCTACAGTTAGATATAACTCTTATTTTACAACTTTTAATACACCGAGAAACACGCTTTCTTTTAATTTCTAAATCATTTCTCTTATCATATGCTGTTTATATACTGTTAAATTATATGAACTGCTTATAAATTATAATTCGAAGAATAATAATTTTTCATAGTATAAGTGTGAGCTTTTATTCGCAATAATATCTACTGGTAAAAAAAATAAGAATGTACCGTAGCAAAATAAATACATTCAAAAATTTAGAACATATTGTGCTTACATACAATCTGTTTCATTGGCCGAATATAAAATGTAAAAGTGTCAAATCCATACTTCCATACTAATATTATAAATGCGAAAGTAACTCTGTCGGTCTGTCTGTTACTCAATCACGCCTAAACTACTGAACCAATTTGCATGAAATTTGGTATGGAGATATTTTGATACCCGAGAAAGGACATAGGCTACCTTTTATTGCGAAATACTTATGTACCACGGGCGAAGCCGGGGCGGACCTCTAGTTATGTATAACCACATTTATAACTGTTTAAACATTAATACACAAACCTAGGCATAATTTAACTGGCTAATTCAGACATCAGTTATTTCGTTTAATTGAGGATAAAAAGTTCCAAAAGTCAAGATACATTTTCAGATGTTTTTATTATTAATACGAAAGAGCCAGCCGAATTTCTTAGAATCGAGATTCTCAAAGTTCATTGCTCAATACTTCAGAATGACGTAAAAAATGTTCCCGACCTGCCTCAAGTTGGCGACTTTTCGTCACTTTTCCTCCTCCCCCTAATTAGTACATTAATCTGGGAGGGCTCGATTCTGTATTCATTATCGTTTGTGCGTTTCTTTATATTTCTTCGAACACTTGTTGATTTCTTTGAGATTTTACGTCGAAGTAATAAGGGGAATGAATTCGTTCTTAATTCATTATTTAGCAAAAATTGTAAATGTATTTAAAAGTGCCATTGTTTTGATTTGCTATGATTATATTTTGTGCTTTTTAATGCTTGTATAAACCTAAAGATTAATTGAAAATAATATTTCTCCTTATAATTAATATCGCGCGGATTCTTGAAAAAACGAACACTTTTTTATAAGTTTTCCCTTTTTCGGAAGACGGTATTCACAACTCTTGCCTTTTTCTATCTTTCTTTTTTAAAATAGATCAGCATTAAAGAAGAAATAGCAGAGGCAGAAAATAGATTATAACAATTACTTTATTACTCGTAGTTTCGTAGCAATGCTACGAATAATATATCTATTTATTTATTTATAAATATGTACTTTATTGCACTTAAAGATAACAAAACAAGAAATACAAACACTTAAATATAACTTACACATTAATATAAATTACAATTGGCGGCGTATCTATGTGGCTATATTGGAAACAAACAATAATTTAGAAATCATATTGAGTAATTCCAATAAGAATAGGGTTACTGATTTGAATAATTGTAATACAAGAATATATGGAACTGTGTGAGATCGTCTTCTTTTACAACTGAAAAAATGGCTTTTAACCAAAGATGAATAGACTACTTCTCTGTTATGATTATCTAATTTTATGTTAAGTTACGAGCTACGACCGCCTCCTTGGTTCAGTGGCTAACGCGTGAGCGTGTATAAAAATAAACAATATGTAGGTTTCTCTTTACGAATAAATTATACAATACTTCCCTAGCTGAATAATCTATTAAATATCAAATGAGCCCAAATATTCTTACTCATTATAGACACCGGCAAATATACCGAGACCCCTCGAAGGCTCTACAACACAAGGGAACAAAGGCCACACCAGACTGGTGACGTCATTTACATACATAAGTTACGTGGTGCTGAAAGAGTTAACATCCAACTTATTAGACGTTTCGGAAATTCGGTTTTGCCTAGCTTGGCTTTGGCTGGCTTAGCTGGTAGTGATGTGCGGAATTATCGTTTGTCGATATTTTAACAATTTTAGCTTGCAAAAAGTATGTAGATTCTTACTGAAATTATCATTGACAGAATGAAAAACTCAATACAGATGTTCTATTAACATGTAATAGGTACTTATTTTATTAATGAAGTAGCCAGTAGGTACTACGAGTCTGTACTAAGGACTACGTACTTCGCAATGTAGGCAACAAACATATAGGCACATTATCATATTTCTCAAAAAGTATGAATATGAACCGTGAAGAATTTTATTTATCTTTAGCAAATTAACGATGATGTGTAATTTTCATTTATATAGAAACTAGCGGTCCGCCCCGGCTTCGCCCGTGGTACATATGAAAAATAGATGTTGGCCGATTCTCAGACTTACCCGATATGCACAGAAAATTTCATGAGAATCGGTCCACCCGTTTCGGAGGAGTATGCAGACTAACATTGTGACACGAGAATTTTATATATAAGATAAATTACAACGACCTCCTCGTGTTAAAGTTATTTTATGTAAAATTTAATTATCCGTAATTTCCTTTTAAAAGACCTATATCTACTACGATTGTACTATCTGCATCAAAGCGTAACGAAGTTTTACGTTAAATTGTAAATTTAACAAAATATCGACAAACCAACATCACTATCTGATATCCAGTTGGGAGTGCAAAGCCTGTCCTCGTCAGTCCGGGCTCACCCGGGGCAAATACTCCCACATCCCAGGGAATCCTTCAAAAGTACCACCTATACCTACACATATACAAATTTTACACTTGAATGATGACGTAAATAATTAATTAATCTCCAATCTAGTGATGTGGTTCGTGTTATCGATAATTGGTTCTATGTATGAAAGCATTCATATACTTAATAATATTTATATGTAGATATTATATATTTGAAATTGGTTTCATATTTATATTTGCGATTGAAGTTTTTAATGATATTGGCCGTCTATGACTTCTACGTAGCTCCTAAACAGACATCACAAAAAAAATTGGATAGAAAATATTTTAACAAATTTTAAAAGTAGGTACGAAAATCGCACATATTATAACAATGTAGTATGTTTCTTCCATTCAATAGTATAGTATATAGTACGTATGTGTTAGGTACGTAATCCATATGGTATATACCATAGCGGAGTTAGTACATTGATGGTAGCATTAAATAGCTGAGCGGGTTAAGATCTCGGAATTCAATTTGATCTGTCGCATGTACAGGCTTCAGTGGCCGGAATGCGAAGCTCTTGTTTGTTGTGGGTGGATGGATCCGGCGAAATTTCGTCTTTGTTGCTGTGCTCCACCCGTTCTGGAAGGTGGTCGAAGGGACGAGCGGTTGGCGGGTTTATATGGTTATTACCATGGGTAATACGTAAGTAGGTGTGTTATCTAGTGTGATTTTTATGTAGGTTGTGCTTTGTTATTTATGTAGGTGATGATAATAGTACTGGAAGTTATGATATTTGTACTAAATATTCTTAACAATTACTTTAGTACTAATTTTATTTCCATCAATTAATCTATACTAATATTTTAAAGCTGAAGAGTTTGTTTGTTTGTTTGTTTGTTTGAACGCGCTAATCTCGGGAACTACTGGTCCGATTTAAAAAATTCTTTCGGTTTTAGATAGCTCATTTATCGAGGAAGGCTATAGGCTATATATCATCACGCTACGACCAATAGGAGAGGAGCCACGGGGGTGAAACCGCGCGGAGCGGCTAGTCTGATATAAAATGAAAGTAGAGCTGAAAAGCTTTCTATTAATACTAAATGGAAAATAGGTACTTTCAATTAAAATAATTATTCTATAAATAGATTATATCACGTTTTATTATGACATACATAAAACTATATAAACGCGTTTTTAAAATTAAAGATAGATAAGTATTTTTATTTTTATAAATAAATAATATTCCAATAAGATTTATATCAACCAAATTTTTTATACAACATTAGCAAATTGGTCCAAAAATTCCCGCTATCACCCCTAACTTACCACCGAACGAGTTAGAATTTGGTCGGCATTATGTAACAGCTTTGTTTCTCCTACATTATGTATTCTGTCGCGGACTTTATACATGCCTCTGTATACTACACACAAGCTTACATTGGATTTATAACATCGCTAAAGCAATATTTGTACTGCGGAATTGAGGGCGATAGCGCTTCTATGAATTTTCAATATCATAGTAGAGGCATGTAGAGGTAAGGGAATTTGTTCTGTAAAATGCGTAGGTAGGTACGTGGACTCGGGTTATTAATTTCGTAGTACACCGTACACGGGATTTTAAATATGTGAGGGAATAATTTTGTTCAGTAATGTTAAATATACAGTGTACTTTTTCGCTCAAAAAGATAATCGTTAACGTTTGGTTGACTTATAATCACAACGCATAAGAAGTAAACTCTCAGAAAAAAATCATTTAAAACTCAGGTTAAATTGAATTCATGGCTTGATGTAGTAGATACAAATCTAATAATTATTATTTATTAACAGTAAAAATTATACATATTAAGCTTCTGCTTAACTATCTTACAAGAATTGTCTGATTAGAAGATTAATTATAACCTATTTTATTAATATAATTCACAAATAGAGTTGCTCATTTAAAAATAATTTACTAGAAAAGAAAAATAATATTTAATTTGGAAACCCATTTACGTTCCGGTTTGTCATCAGAAACTATCTCACGACGCAGTTAAAGTTTGGCGAGAATCGTAAAATTAAGCATATGTTGCAAGCCAAGAGATTTGGATTGAGATTCATTTTGGTAAATTACTATTAATATGGTTGTAAACTAATAATTGAAATTCATAGAAGAATAAATAATTGATAGGGAATTAACTATTAAAAAAAATTCGTGGATATGTTCGTTTGACCGAATTTCATTATAGAATTTACTCGTAGCACTCTACCTACTTCCGTAGGTCCTTTGAATCAAATAATAAATAAATGTTTCTACTAAGAATCTTACAGTACAAAGTTAATAATTTTGAATTGCAATCTATATCATCACTACATAGTATAAAACAAAGTCACTTTCTCTGTCCCTATGTCCCTATGTATGCTTAAATCTTTAAAACTACGCAATGGATTTTGATGCGGTTTTTTTAATAGATAGAGTGATTCAAGAGGAAGGTTTTAGTATATAATTTAGAATGATTTTGACAAAGCGGGCGAAGCTGCGGGCGGAAATATAGTACCTATATAAATCTCAAAGGGGACTGATTTAGTGATCTATCAACGCACAGCACAAACCACTGGACGTATCGGGCTGAAATTTGGCATGCAGGTAGATGTTAGGACGTAGGCATCCGCTAAGAAAGGATTTCCCGAAATTCTTGCGGGAACGGGGAAAAACGGGGATGCAGGTACAAAGTCGTGGGCGGAAGCTAGTAGCTAATAATTTGTAATATTATATTTAAAACGTAACTACTATTTATACATGTACTTTTAAATTACATGACCTGATAGATTATGAACTTACCTGTATATTACTAGATTAAAAACACTACCAACTATTCGCGTGCAATTCATACGAACATCCATTAGCATCTATTACGCAATATTAATGATACTAAATGGCAGTACATACGTAATTTCAGCCCATTTAAGGGAGGCGGGTGAACCGGGAACTTGCTTAGATAATGTGCATACATTAAACTAAGACCAAACTAACTCTATCTTGATGAACCAACTTGCTACGCCCGCGGTCTAATTACGATGGGAGCTTCGCAGAAATTTCATTTACATAGAAAAACGTAATGTTATACGTAGTTGCTACTTTGTTATGGAAGATAATATGAGTGTTGAGGAGTTATCTGAATGTTTACATTATAGGTATGTGAGTTTCATTTTTTTAAGCGTGAGAAGTTTATTTCTATTTTAATAAATCGTTGAACAATATAATATAGCATATGCGTTCTTTACACATATGACATACAGGGTGCATATTATTTATTTATTTAAATACTAGGTACATGTCAATAGTATATTATTATTGTCATATTCGGTTGAACAACAAAATGGCATTGAAAAATACCGATGGAACCTACCACTAAGAAAATTAAATAGCGGATGAAATATCAAATAACCCGGCCGAATTGATAACCTCCTCCTTTTTTTTGAAGTCGGTTAAAAATAAGCACCTGCGTTTGCGCATTATAATAATCATTATGTATAAAGGTGAGTGGGTCACTATTATTAAAATTCAGAGCAAAATATTGTTAATTAGGCAGTATTTTATGTTTAATATGTACCTATCTCTACTATTTTGCCTCCCTCACTATGACTACATTTTTTTATTCATAAATCGCAATTTAATATTCTCTAATAAATTCAAATTATTCAATAACTAAATTATAAAACCTTCTATAAACGACTTAATGAATTAATTTTTATTTATTACACGCCTATATCAAACAAAAAGAGACTTAACACCAACAAAATTAAGTCTAAATCCAAAGCATATATCTCAAGTTTCACCCAACATAAAAGCTAGTTACATAAGATATTCCTTCCAATATATGAACGGACTTACTGAGCTGGATTAGTTCGCAAATACGGAACGGGATGAATATCCCGTTTGCCTGATGACTACGTTCTTAGTGAAACTTTACGTATTATAATATTATGTGGATAATAATTAACATTCTTTAGATTATTTCATTTATATTGTGGAGAAATTAAATAGCTAGGTAAATTATGTAGGTATTGTGGAGAATTTAAGTAGTCTACGAAGCTTTTAAGCCCATAATTATTGTTTTTGTAAGTACGTTATTAAAATAGAGATCGGTCGTTGTTTAATATATGTAATTTAAGTGATTGTTTAGTTGTTTGGAGTATTAGAGACGAATAAATTTTATTACTTAATAATAATTAGTTCTTATTTCTAAACAGTGGTATTTTCAGTTTACACCAATAAGAAAACTAAAAAATCTTAAATACTTAACTATTGCTCCGTAGGCGTATATGAGTTTCCCTTACAATTGTGATAAATCTTAATAGGGTAAGTTCGATTCTTATAAGAATTCATTTTTTGACGAAATATCGATGTTTGTCTAAAATGTGTCATGCTTCCAAACCAAACTCAAAATCAACTATAAAATGTCCATCTCCGTACATACAAAACAGTACATAAAACACAACCAAGGTAATGGACATTTCTAGAACAGTTCCCTTTATTACCGACCCATACGAACACCGAACAAGGCTTCCAATAAGCCGCTCCGAACAAATAAAGCAACGGCAAGTGATCGCATATGTCACTGAGACAAATATCTCCCGGACCTCCCTATAGGCTGGTTACATACTAGGCAACTTTGTGGGAAATTACTGTTAAATGTGCCTGATATTTTGAAAATTATTCGAACATTATACATTTTTTTTACAATTTATCAGTCTACATTTGTAGTCGACAATTATTGATCATATAATAAGAAATAAATCAAGTATTAGAATGGTGTTCACTTGGAGGAGTTTATGGAAAGCTTAGTTTACATGCAATTTTTTTCGAAGGACGAAAGATTTATGAAGTGGTCAATAGTAATGTTAAACCGTTCCTTCTCCACCAACTTTTATTCAACATCCTTTAAAAATCATATTGATGATTTGGTTCCAAAAGTTGGCAACGGTAAACGATACGTTTTAGATGCTAAATAAATAAATAAATAGACTTTTCCAGTGAATATTACTTTCAATAGGAAACAAAGCTGTTACAGAAGACTATTGCAGCATCGTATGCAACCAGCTTAAACAACCGCAAGCTAAGATGTTGACAGTTGTATTCGACTCCTGAGAAATAGAGCCTGCGCAGTAATTTCTCAGTCTATAGCCACGTCTACCTCGTGTTTGTTGCAAATTGTACTCTCCTTGCTTATATAAGACATATGTATTGGATCATATGTACATACTAAACATGTAGGAATAGTTGGTTTTTAGGATTCCTATTGATGTTAGATTGTTCGATAGTATTTCTCTGATGTTTAACTTTTAAAGAATTTAATTATACTAGCATAATATAATATACATACCTACCTAAAATGATATGAACTGTTTAGTAGTTCTTTAAAACTAATTTCGCCCATTTTGATTGAACGCTGGCTGACGAGTAAGGGTAGAGCTTTTTTTATAATCTCTTTTATTCACAATTGAATTTATTAATTAGATAAAAAAGAAGCTTCCACTATGCAGCAACCTATTTAATGCTACAAATGCTTTTTTTATATACCTAGTAACGATTGCGTTAAAGTTTTAGTTCTTAGTAAGGGTGTGAACCCTTACTATGAACTAAAACTTCGTTCTCCTCATTCTTCTATTCCAAATAAAATTGAACACAAATATAATTCTAACAAGATTTTAATCTATCATAATCATATGGGATCAATATCTTATTCGAAACAGTAGCGACATCTAGTGTGGAATAGCGTAAAGAAAATATTCATCGATAGTACAATCGCATAGAGAAATAAAAATGGTATATTTTATATTTCGAATAGCTGATAATATTATTTCTTTTTTTTCATTACTTTCAAAATAATGATTATCTCAATTTTCTCATAGATTATGCGATTGTTAGTATATCGTATTATATTAATCACTGATATTTCTACGACACTTGTAATAATTGTTCTTATGTCTGAAAGTTTAAGGCCCCTATTCTGGAAGCATCCGATATAGCAATAGGAACCTATAACACGTCCCTCGGTGTAGCGACTTTCCATCAGCGGTGATTGATAATTACATAATTATAAAATAATACTTTGAAATAGAATTATCAAGACTTTTCTCAGTTTTCCATACATATCAAAATAAATTAGTAACTGGCCATCTGGAATGTGTATTCTATCATCGCATGCCTATAAGTACCTATAGCCTTACGCCTCAAACGCATAAATGTGTGAAAACAAATGCCCCTATTCTGAAAGCACTCGACATAGCAATAGGCAGCTATAGCCGGTCCCTACGGTCTAGCGGCTTTCCATCAGCGGTGATTGATAAGCCGCACCCTGCGAGATTGTGACGCATGCAATAGTGAGGATACGCCGATTGCGAAATAGGTACCTTGAATAACGTGTAGAAGTAATATTATGTAAAAAATTGTAAATATAGTAGAAGATTGTAGAAGTACCTATATATTCACAATTTTCATTAAAATTTTCTAGGTTTTTAGATTATATTTTCCGAAATTTTCATTGTTCAGTAGGTAACGTAGAATGCGTCATTTTCAAATTTTCTTCTTTTAATAAAATATTCATACGATACACAATTTGTAGATAATTTTTATTATCAATTATATTTCTTACTTTTATCAAAGCTTGCATTAAAGAAGAAACAGTAAATGAAAGATATAATATCTAAAATTCTAAAAGGAAATATATTGTAATCTCGGTAATTATAAGTAGATTTATTACAACTGTAGAAATATTTTTTGTAATAATTTCCAATCATATGTAGCTATGAATTTCATACATAACTAGGTACATAATAATATTCTATCAATGTAAAAAAAGTTGGTGGCCGTTTAAAAAATGCGAACTCATTTTATTAGTACCTACCTGAAGTAAAAGCTCTTTTCGTCACGATTCTTACTTAAGTTAAGGTAAACAAGGATCTTACGACTATTAATAACTTCTAAATGGATTTTCGTAACGGTCTCAACCGTTATTTCACAGTAAATTTATTTATGTCTGTTTTTTGAGATTCTTTAGATGTCCGACAAGAAAGTGTCACTTCTATTTTAAGGAATTTATGAACTTTGAAAATGTTTAAAAAATTATGATTAGGTTTATTTAATTGTTTTATTAAAACGAGGATTTCGTGTGTACGAAATTTCTATGTGTAACATATTATACACATTTCAATATTACAATATAATCACATACAATTTAGATATTATAAATTATTCGATGTTAAACAACATTTGAAAAAATAAGTTCTTCCTACTATCCATAACAATTTTCAATAATTTGAATTTATTGTTTATGTCATGAGCAAACCAGCATTACATAAAAAATAATATATTCAAGATCATGCATGTCTCCTCTAACCTTACCTGCTAACATTATTGATGACTAAAACAACTCCCTCCCTAGCGGACCCGAAATAAGAGGGGTCAAACGGTACCGTATAGACGTAACGTCCGAGCACCCACATACATTACAAAACCAACTATACCCCATACACATAAGGTTCATTTCACGATGTATGTAGAGAGGGTGTTAGGAGTTACCTCCCAGGTTGTCGCTTTACCACGTTAGTGACGGTGCCCTGTAATTTTGGGCCTAATGCGACTATTCCTATTTCTACCCTTGGCTTTAGGGGCCTGACTGCGGAGATAAGAGCCTCCATAGGCTATTAGGTAAATCGTATAAACATGTGAATTAACTTGTATCAATGTATGTTATTTTAGACAATTTTTATGTAAAAAATTCGTACGTGTACCTACCTTTATCTAACATAGCTAAAAATCAGATTATTTTTGTAAATGTATTACAGAATAAAATACTTTAAAATGTAAATGTGGCTTTAAATACAATCATTTGATGGGTAAGTATTATACCTAACATTTATATGATTTTTGTATTATCTTCTGGAATATTTTACAGTATACAAGAAATCAATATACAAATATACTTGGAGAAATAAAAGCACAACGGCTCCGTTGGCTCGGTCATGTAGAAAGAATGGGTGAGGAACGAGGACTGAAGAGGGCATACTTGGGGCGACCCCTGGGCCGACGGCCGGTTGGACGACCTAGGTATCGCTGGCGCGATCGAGTAGAGGCGGACCTGCGCGTGCTACGAGCCAATAATAATTGGCAAGAGACCGCTCAGGACCGGGGAAGATGGAGAGTTCTCGTCTCAGAGGCCAAGACCCACTTTGGGGTTTCAGCGCCAGAGAAGTAAGTAAGTAGTATACAAGAAATCAAAAATCCGATTCGAAAATCCTCCTAAGGAAGTCCTAAGTCCTAACAACCTGGATCCCTCAGATAAGATTGCGTAGTAGGTACATAGGAATAAAATATACCCAATGCTTCTTAATACCTATCTAGATATCTGCATTCCAAATTTCAGTCAATATTTCTGGGCTATAGAGCAACTACGATCTTCACGTTCAAAATGATAATAAGATTGACAAAAAACAATTTAAGCCAAGACAAAATTTATGTTCTAGAAAGATCTACATCCAATATTTAAACTTAGTTTAACATATAAACAATAGCAAAAAGCGCTACGCCACAAATAATATAATTCCAAGTGAAGTTGGGGACAAAGATAAAGGCACAAAGGTGCGTCTCGCGACGAATATAAATGGTTGCAGTAAAAGTTCGGTGCGGTTAATTAATTGCGTTCGTATTACGAGAATCGAAGCCTGAATGTACAAAGTAAACAAGATATAAAATGTGCTACGTGCAGATTTAGATTGAGTTTACTGTGGCGTGCTTTGGTTCATTTGAAGGAGGTTTGTTATTTTATGATAGTATATGTGAAATGGGTAGATTAGTTTAAGAGAAACTGCTCGTTATATACCTTTACAACGTACGTTATCTTATTATGAACATAAAAAAAATTTAATGTGTTTATTAAAAAAATGGGTCATTTTATTTACAAATTTATATTTTGTTCATTTAGCACGAAAGATCTACAGTATGATATATAGACCTTTGTGACGTCAAAACATCATAAAAGTGTAACATAAAATAAAAATATTACATGTAGCGGTAAAAGCTCGACACGTCACAAATTGTACAAAAAGACATAAAAAATCACACGTAGGCAAAACCGATCACACAACACCTGAACGCCTCAACAAAACCAAAAATTAAACAACGTCCTTTGTTGGCGAAAACGCTAAATTGAGGAAATTTCCATCCATTCTCCATCCAGGCGTCATCCGCGCCTAAACCCCGCTTCAATTTCAATAGCACCCCACACACACCCTTTAGGACACCCCCACGTATCGCCATTCTTGTCTGACTAACGGTTTATCTACCGGGAGCGAGCGAAACGCAGCTACCTACAGGGCCGGTCCGAAAGTTAGACATATATTATTGTACGATATTGTCGTAGGTGTTCGGGGGTGAAGATTGATGCGAGGGGCGCGGGGGGGTTAGTTTCGGCAACCCTATGCCGACGTAGCGATACGCACGCGTGTGTGACCTCGTCATGTAGGAAATTAGGTGGAATTAATTTTCAAGTTTTCAATAAGGAGAGGAAAAATTGGTCCGTGTAGGCTTGGAAAATTAAACACGCGTAGGGTTTCGACGGACAAATTAGTTTTGTTGGATCTTTTATTTTTGGGTCTTTTTTGGTTAAAGATGTCCTAAATTACCTATTATGTCTTCTATTCACATAGTAACTATGTATGTATTTACCTACTAGTATTTCTTCAGGGTTATTTTATACCTAATATTTTTGAGTTAGGTACAATTGAGTTTATTGCGACGAACGATGACATAAAATTTCAATTTTAATAGATAATTGATAATAATTGATATACCTACCTACTCTGTAAATATTTTAATGTAGGTAAGTAAGTACATAATTAATTTTAATGCCTAGGTATATACCTACATAATATTATGCATAAAACACACTAGGTATAAATTATAATTATCAACGCACCCAATAACGAAATAATTTACTTATATAAATTATCTACTGCTTTCTTATTAGTTATTATCTACCATTCTTTCTTAGCTGTATTTTTTTCTCATAGAAGCTTCAGAAAATATAGGTATTTTTGTGGGTATTTTAAAAATATATTTTCTTGTGAATTTTTTTTCTATGAAAGTGACTCATTTTTTTAGGTAAGTAATTAAATTTTAAATTATTATTTTCATTCTTTAAACTTTTTTTAACTAAAAGATTACGTCTACATATTTCATAATTTATTGTAATATTTATCACAAAATACTTAAGTTTTTAATTTTTCAATTCATATATAAATTTCAAGCATCAATGATACAATAACAAAAGAACTGATAAAATATCAATTCGAATTTGGAACGCGAATTCAAATCACGCACCAAAAAAGCGCGCCAAACTTCAGCCGTGAATGAACCGCGTCGAAGACAAGAATGAGAATTTAAAAATAAAGAAATACTATCTGAAGTTCAAAGTCAGGAAACACCATTGTACTAATTACGCGGCAGACGGCGCGCTTTCACTCTCGCCGACGTTGGTTTTAATTATTTTTTTAGCGTCTCGGCGTCTGGCGGGAACGAGGAAAAATTGTGGAAGGAATAGACAAGACGCGGCATTGTCCTTGATGACGTCATTTTTAAACGGATCCCATTTATTAGGTGAAGAGTCCCTTGCGTTTAATGGTTTTAATTAGTAGGATCAGGATAATTACAGATTTATTTGTGGATAGGTTAATATTAAATGGAGTTGTTATTTTTTACTTTCAATAAAAAACACCTATTTTCGCTGTCACAAAGTTAAAGTATTATTTTACTTGATAGAGTTTCTTACAAAAATTAATATATTGGATTATTTTTTATTACTTGTTCAGCTATATTAAATAAATTTCAATCTTACACTTATAAGAAAAAAAAATGTTTATACTTAAAGTAATTGTTTATATTTGAAGACGACGCACCCTCACGAATCTTTCGTCCGCGCCGCACAAAGTTCGCGCTCACTCAATCTTTGATACTTTCTTCGTGCATTTTTTTAGCTCGCCTTATTAATGAAAAGTAGGTTACTAACTTGGTTCGCTTTAAGAATGAAAGTTACAGCCACGTTGCCGTAGGTCGATGAACTCGCTGTCTTTTGCTTTTGTTTCAGTTCCATTGACACCTTGGGAATTGCTTTTAAAATGGTTTGTTAGAAAAGTTTTAGCTGTACGTTTTGTGTAATAGATGTTCTAATGCTTTATTATATATAGACTACGTAACATTTAAAAGGATTATTTATTGTTCCTGTCTTAAATGTCAATTAACAAAATGTAAATGTGATGAAAAGTGATTAATTTTCTAAATTGATACTTACCTACTACACTTAACTTATTACCAATATTCTAAAATTGAAATAACCAAAAGATGAAGAACAATGCTTATAAAAAAGAGCGTATATGCCGAGCACACGTGTCAGAACTGAAATTTCTTTGGTAAGATTCAAAGATAAATCAAAAGATCAAAAGAAAAAGCAAAATAGTCGCCTTACTCCATGACGTGACGGTACTGCCATGACGCGACCTTGAAATTTTACTCTCAATGCGCCTAAAGAAGTTTCACTTAAAAAAGTCAATTTATTATAAACAAATAAATATGTATCAATACATACCGCCATCACACAACGGTAGCGCGCTACAATATTTGCATTGTACAAATAAGCCATCTAAAACCAACAAGCGGCATCATTAATTATCTATTAGAATGAGATAATCCCTTTATACGTCACAAGCTATTCAGTTCGTGAGAGGACATGAGATTACCTGCACTAAAACCCATAAAAAATCAAACAAAACAACCCTTCAATGTGGGTGAAGTTTTTTTGATATATAAAATATTTTATTTGCG
This sequence comes from Colias eurytheme, assembly GCF_061535395.1. Lineage (NCBI taxonomy): Eukaryota > Metazoa > Arthropoda > Insecta > Lepidoptera > Pieridae > Colias > Colias eurytheme. The sequence goes on along the minus strand of NC_142986.1, from coordinate 7,638,889 downwards.
TTTGTATCGGTTTATGAATGTATTCATAAATTGCAAAGGTGGTTTTAATTATTTTCATAACGAAGTTTGTATTTTTATAGTGCGTTTAGGATTCTATATAGTACCTACATCCCATTGTTAATAAGAAACAATTTCTTTCATAACTCTATATATTTACAACTACGCCATGTTTCAATTCGTCTATATTTCTGAAAATTAGTTAGTTGCCTTTGTGATTGAACTTAATAATTATTATAATTTCTATGTTTAACACAATTTGTAGAGCTTTTCTCAAAAAATATTGTAGATTGAATATAAAGAGTTCGTTCTCATGCCAAATATGTTAGTAGATTGTTGCAGGCAGCATAAAAAAATATTTAAAAAATAATAATTACAAAACCGTTACACAGGTTACAGCTTGCATAATAAACTCAAATTAAATCCGATACAATGAATAGGTATCGAACAAATTGCTTCGAAACATCTGACAGCCAAGGTGACAGGAACAGAAAAAAATGTCACACACAGAAAACTGGTAACCCTCTAATCCGTTCCATTATGCATATAATTATTATTTCCGATATCAAAGAAATAACAGTCCTTTTTGCATATTGACGGAAGTGTGAATAAAAAATGTCACCCTCGGCCTCAGGTATTGAAAGGGTGACCCTAAGGTCTGGGGGTAATGCGAGATCATTTGTGTTGAAGAAATTTATAAGATGAATATTATGCATGCATTCTCAGGAGGATTTCATCGACACATCGCCTGAGGCATGCGTCAAGCACTTCCTATGGGCACGGGATCGTAGGGCGCGGTTGAGGGTTAACGGACGATTGGAATATTAAGAATCATGTGAAAGATGAAATGAATTCTTGTGTTATGATTTTTTTTTTATTCAGAAGGCATCAGTTTGAGATTATTATGAGTTAGCTATTTGGATATTAAAAATCTTTTGCATTTTAATTAAATTTTGTATATTAAACGTAATTATTAAACAAAAAATATCTCCAGAATATAAATAATTCATTTTGAAATAAAATTAGGTTATAGCTGTTTTTCTATACCCACGAACATTCGCACCTATGCTTTCAAGCAATATTAGCAACATAACATCATAGTAGAATTCTAAGCTATTTTACCACAAACATCACTGATCTAACAACGAAAATTTGGTTAGCAAAACTTTAAAATATGCACATAAATCGACGGTTAACCCTTGAACGCCGTAGGTGTAAATCTGGCACGTTGTAAATTTCAAACAATAAAGCACTCGAGTGTGAGCGGTAAGGGCAAGGCGGCTACAACGCTATCTCGGCATGCAACCTCTTGACTTCAATCAAATAATTACTGCCCCACGGTCGAGTAGACCCTCTCGAAATATTCAAAATGGCCGAACCGCTCTGAATTAATTTGAATCAGATAAATCTATGGTTTATCTCGACAATGTTTTGTTACGAATTCAGCTACAATGTACTTACAATGAAACAATGTATTTTATCGTCTCTTAGTCACAGATTTCATGTTCCTGTTTTTAGTATAACTCTTCTCTAAGATTGTTAGTTTTATATTCTTTGCTTTGTTTATGTAACATCGTTAATTGCATTTTTGTATTTTGAGATTCGAAATTCAAATATAAAAAATAACGATCATATTATTATTATTCTGTTAGGTTATCTATGATAGTTGATAGGTAATAATAAAAATGTAAAGTAACAACGGACTTTCTGACAAAAACATTACACCCTACACACCGCATATCCCGAATAACAATAGGATGCAGATTTCGAATCTCTAAAGATAAATAATACATTTTGATTTATAATAGACGTAAAAAAATACTCTTCATTTATCGAGAATGCATAAATAGACCCTATTATTGGGTATTGGGAAGTGCAAAATATGGGTGTAACTTTTTTTTACAATGTGTCAGTGAACGGGTTAACTTAGGAGGGAAGTTTTTTTATGACACAAGGTACATTCAAAATAGTTCGAAAATATTTTACGGATGCATTCAATAGTGATTTGATTTATTCCAGTGACATGCAGATGTAAGAGTCCTCGTTAGATTTATTTGACTGCTGTTTTCCCATTCATCTCGTGTTACGCATGATCGGTTATGTCAATCGACAGTTAGTGTCCATTATTTTTTTTATAGCTGTTCCATTCTGTATTCAAATTTATGAAATATGTCAAGGGGTTGCTTATTAACTCCGACGTTGATACTGGCAATAAAACAAAAAAATAAAGCATTTTTTTATTTATTTCAAATTTAGAACAACAGAATCGAGAACTAAATTGTTTCTGGCCATTAAAAAAACGAATTTGTCAAACCATAATGTTGAGCATGGTGATGTAACATTGTGAAGGTTAGAAATGCAAATGTTATCTAAAGCCGGGGCTGATAAAGCTCTTAATCTGCATAATAAAAAGAAGCGGAAACAGCAGTGGAGATAGCACAATAGACCGCGGAAGGGTTCGAACTTGCGACTCCAAATTAATGAGCGCTTGCAAAAAATACAATCGCGATATACGATCTCTTACGTAGGGCAGTGGATGTTAAAGTTTGCGAATATTTTTATTTAGCTTGTATTTGGATAGTATTTTTTAATACAATCTTGATTTTTAGTCTTGATTCAATGTAAATTACATTATGCCTTGCTGAGATAACACGTTTATAATATTTATATAGTCTTTACTATAGGTACTTTAATATTTTAGATTTACCTAAATTCAAGTATGTTGCCTTAATTATAGTAGGTATAGGTACTAGCAGCAGTTTTCTATCTGTATATCTCTGCTATCTATATAAAAAGAAACCACCACCTTAATAAATACAATCTCGTATTATTTAAATTGCTAACATCTTCTCTTATATATAAAAATGAATCGCAAAATGTGTTGGTAAGCGCATAACTCGAGAACGGCTGAACCGATTTCGATAGTTCTTTTTTTATTATATTCCTTGAAGTACGAGGATGGTTCTTAGTAGAGAAAACGTAAACATGTACCACGAGCGAAGCCGGGGCGGACCGCTAGTAAATAATAAATATGCAGCATTTTTTAACACAGTAAGTAGTGTAGTAACATAATAATTTGCACCGTACATAAATAACCCTTCCAAATATTTGAGAACCGCAGACCCATTCGCTACCTACTGATCTAATTTCCATTCGTAAAGGTAAGGGTTATTTTTTATTCACAGTTTCAATACACGCATTTATTAACTTCGTAAAACGACTTAGTATGTTTTAGATATTTGAATAGTTCAGTTCTAGTGAGAAGTGAAGGCGGTAAAGTGAGTGTTTTAGTGTTTATGGGACATTTTTGCTTGTTGGTGTGAAATACCTGTTCGTAATGAATATTTTTGGTTGAACATATTGTATCAGGAAGAATCGTAAGAATCTGTATAATGTCTTAGATAAGTGCTTGGATAATATTTAGCTCCAAGTTATTTGAAAACATCTACCGAAGAACATACGTAGACATGTAGAATTTTATAGTTATGTATCTAGACTCATCTTTTTTGTAGATATATACTCAAAACTCAAACTCAAACATTCATTTATTCAATTAGACTACTATTTAGTAGCACTTTTGAATAGTCATTACATAAGTATTTTTAACATTTACCACCGATTCGGAAAGCAGTATCTATGGAGAAGAATCGGCAAGAAACTCCATATATAAACCTTATATAAGCCCTTTCTTTTATAAATAACATATTAACATAGTACATAAATATATTAATATGAATTCATATGAAAACAATCAATTCCTAAAACAAAATTTTAATACTATTATAAAGGCGAAAGTTTGTATGGATGTATGGATGTATGGATGTATGGCTGTATGGATGTTTGTTACTCTTTCACGTAAAAACTACTGAACCGATTACAATGAAATTTAGCACACATATAGAGGGTAACTTGGATTAACACATAGGATAGGTTTTATCCCAGAAATCCCACGAGAACGGGAACTATGCGGGTTTTTCTTTGAAAACGCGGGCGAAGCCGCGGGCGGAAATCTAGTATACTATATTGTAATAAACATTCTTATCAACTCAAGTATTCCAAACTATCATGATAATTATGTAAGTACCTACCAATTATTTAATTATAACCTATTTCGTAAGAAATAACTTTGTTTTAATAACTTCCATTTTGTGTCTAACCTAAAAAAATCTTAATATCACACTAAACGGATATCATATCCTAGAGCTTATTCCGCCCGCCCTAACTTAGGCATATAAATCAACGCAAGATTAAAATAAGCAAATATCTTCAGTCATTTTGCCACAACAAACATCCTAACATACAAAATGAAAAGTAGGATTACTAGGATAAACATCCATAATTCGATTCTGATCGTTATTAAAACTGGAGCTCAACCACACGGGCGGTATTTACAAACCGTATCGTAGGCTTAGGCGCCATTCCGCTCTTCCTGTTGCCGTAAATCCACCCGTGTGTACGCTTCGTAAATAACTATACATATTACATTGTTTGCATGTGATTTCAGGGTATTCAAAATTGTATTGTGTTTCTTAATGACATGCATACTTGGCAATGGCAATAGTGCAATCTTTCTTGTTAGTAGACTATTGGAGTTATTATATTTATAGTTTTCTTAATTTGATATGATGTAGCCTTTTAAACATCAACCAATCTAATCTAATATGCAAAAAGAGATATTTAATTATTTAGTAAATTACTGAAGTAATTATTGTTTATTATAGATAAAAAATAAAAGACAAATATTGTTTGAGTACCTATTGTTCATCTTCTTACCGTGCATATTGTAATGCCCATCTACTTACATATTTGGCCCCACAATCGTCTTCACTCCTTCAACTATCATAAATACATAAAAAATACTAAACCTAGTCTCAAACCACCTTATCCAATGAAAAACCACATAAATAATTCAAACCACAAAACTCGCAAATTACCGTCACGTATCAATATCAATTTCTATCCAAAATATAATATAGAAGATATCCATAGTTTCATGATCCCGAATATCGATCACCCCCGCACCCCTTGATGGATTACCCCATAGAAATATAAGACTCATCGTTCAGGAGAATTTATTTTTTTCACGCAAGGGCGCGTCTCCTTTGATTTTTGTTTACGTAAATGGCTTTCCGTCGATGCGAGTTAAAAGGGAAATTTTTACATGCAGAATGCATTAGTCATTTTATATTAGATATTAGGACGGTTTTGGGATTTGCTTGGTGCATTGCTTATGCTAATAAATACGTTATGCTTTGTACGTGTTATTTGAAATTAGTAAATAAATTATAACTATCTTTCATTTCAATATAATACCTATTTGCTTATTTTAACAATAATATCATCAAAAATCTTGTATGTTTTATCATTTTGAACATCATTTTTTCTATATACAATACCTATATTAAAAAGTACTATACTTATATCACAAACTACCTATAGGTATTCTATTTTTCATATGTTTCTATAGTAATTCAGCCTATTTTAAAGCAATGGCTGTTACAAAGCGAATTTCTGGATACACATATAACAAATTAAAATACCTACACATGTACATTAAACCAAGCTTTAGTTATATTAAGAAAAATATCTAGGACCCGTAATATAAACATATTTCTTACAATTAAATACTCTGAAACCTCCAACGTCTTATTTCATTCCGACCACAATTCAAATACACTAGAGAAAGATAAATTGTCGTCTAAAGCAGTCGCCGGTCCGACCCTACATAAACCCTTAGATATATAAGCCGCCTCCCCCGATACGAGGTGATTTAGACCCCCGGCCCCGGGCCCCGGGCCTTATCGTTATGACCATGTGAGGGAAAGTTATTGTGGGGTAAGGGGGTAATGGCATCTTGAGATCTCAGAGAATATTATGTTGCTATATTCAATGTGGCTTTTAGTTTGAATTTGAAATTACTTTCGGTAGGCTTATGTTTGTGTAAGGTTCGCTATTTCTAGCTTGCTCGTGTAGGGATAGAATAATAGTAGGAATGGTTTGGAAATTAGAACGTTCTAGAGATTAATTAACTTAAGAAATCATCATAGAGCTAATAATAAGCAATGTAGAGTCTAAAATAGTTACAGTTTAGTCTTTAAATAATTTCAAGATCTTGCATAGTATCGAAAAATAACATTAAGTGTACCTAGATGAATAGGTATCCTAATAATCGGAAATACAATTAATTTACTAAATATGGTATAGGTAGGTACGAAGTATGTTTTTGTATCTTGCTAAAATATTTAAGTAGGTACCTACTAAAGTTACTGTAAATAAAATAGTTACTATACTTATTGTTGCCATCATAGATTGCTACAATGAATCGCATTGTCTAATATTAATATTACAAAACAAGAAATATCAGACATGTTTCGCAAACCATTGGTCCCAGCAATAAAATTATATACGCCTACCAAATAAAACGTCGTCGTCCCCTCGGCGACGGCATTCTGCATGCAAAATTTAATTTTAGAGCCCGAGCTGTTTCAATATAGGTAATATTAGAAATTTATGTCCCATGTTTGAATTTGAATGTCCCTTGCGTCATAAATTCGATTGTGCCTACTATTTTGTTGTTGTCTATGGCTGTAAAAAATACATTTATTTATGTATTTTATGCATGTCGTATGTACTATATTATAGCTTTAAACTTTGGGATTCTTATCAAAAAGATAATCAATTTTTTTAAGCTTGTTCCTGTATAAATAATAAAGTAAAGAGATTCATCAAAACAATCCTCCTATCAGCAGTCTTGTAAAAGTGAGAATAAAAATCATAAACAAACAATTAATACAATTAAGTACATTAGGGGAAACACCAAAGTCGTGTTAAAACACAAAGTAATACAATTTTCCCGCCTTTTTCTCCCCCACCTAATTACAAGTCACTTTATTAATAAAGAAGATCGTTACAATTAGGGTGATAGCATTTAATAGACGCTAAACAGCATTCTCGGTTTTTATTTTTCCTTTATTTTCTAATTGCTTCACTTTTATAACGGTAATAATCGTATTTGTAAACTCATCGTCGCCTCTGTCAATTAGAAAAAGATAAAAAGAAAGTTTCCCTCCAATTCACAAATCATAAATCATAGCCAGCGGTCAGTGTTGCCCACTAAAAATATTTAACCATCAAATGGTCGCGTGGGCTCGGGTCAACCATTCACAAAATATATTTGAATAACGAATGATATACGGTTTGTTTATTGGCGGGCCTGTTCGTTCCTTGTTGGAATTTGATTATGCGAAGTTGACCGGCGTTAGGTCGCCGTTGGTCAGAAGGGGCTGGAAGTGACCCCTCGCGTGTACATTATGTATAAACGATACAATATTTTCGCAGCTTGTGTCATCTGAACCGGTTTAATGAACTTAGGGTTAGGTTTGATCGGAAATTTTACGTTTAATTTGTAATTTTGTAAACGCACGCGCGTCTTGTTTAAAGGTTAACATGGGGTTACGACGTCTTAGGGTAAAAATGTCTCTTTATTAATTTCTTGTTCTTGAATATTTGAATGATTAAACTGTAACAAAACTGCGTTTGATTTATTTGTGATTTAGACAGGTTAATTTATAGGAGGTACCTGAATTGTAAGATCTTTTGTTCACGTTATATAATTTTCAAAGTATGCCAATTGCTACCAGCAGGAAAATAAATTATATTTGTACAATATCGTACAAATAATATCATTTATTATATAACTACAAACAAACACATTCCCAAAAACATTGTAGGTAAGCTTTTATTTAAATTGCGTACGACCTATTCCGACATTTAATACAGATAACATCTAAGTCCCCTGTAATCTATGGATAGAGGCTGTCACAGATACACACAAACTGATGAAAATGAAATCCAAATGCTATTATTTCGTCGGAAATTTAAGTTGCGGCCCTCCGCGATTTGCCCTCCGAATGAAAAATGAGGAAACTTTCCCTCTTAGCTGTGGTGTTTACTTTTACACTAGTTATGTAAAAAACGTGGGGATCGGAACAATTTCTTATCCTATACATTCACGTGTTTTTGTATTGTTCTTTTACTCTGAATGTATTTTTCGTTGAGGCGAAAGCTGTTTTATTTCTGAAATATGAAATTGAAATCTTAATTCGTGCTAAGTATAATATTTGGTAGGTACCTACTTACAAAAATTATATTCGCTAACTAAACCAACACAGTAGGTACCTAAATAGCATTAGAAAGCCAGATTTCGTGTACTTATTTCAAAATGTTATACTAACTCTAGCTCTGGCATAATATAAAACAAATAGAGAAATAAATTCAACAGCCACATATAAAAATAAAAGAAGCGAACGTTGAAACGTTTAAAATGGCGTTCAATTAATCCAAGTTGAAATAAAATTGAAAAATACCAGCCTTTGAAGTTTATTGAAAGCTGAATGCACGTGAAAACGCTCGCGAAATAAACCAAAAACTTCGAAAAATTTACCTTCGAAATGTATAATCCGTTAAACGTGAAATCGAATAAAAAATTTTAGTTCCTAACTTTGCTGTTGATCTGCCTTTCTAAATTTTAACGTTTTTTTTTATAAATAATTAATTATAATATAATTATTAAATCGTATTCACGAAATATTTAATTGTTTGTACCTAAATCAAGTGTCTAGGCAAGGTGAGAGATATTAATAATACTCAAATCTAATATTCCGTGTACATAAAGAAAGATATAGATATTTGAGTACCTAGGTACTTACCTGGAACTAGTTCCAATAACTGAAGCATTTAAAATTTACCTACTCATTTTAGCAATTATTGCTTTTGCTGGTATACCACTCCAGCTAAGACTATCTCCACTCTATATTATTATTAGAAATATAACGTGCCTACTTAACATTATAATATCGTGGGTATTATAAAATGTACCTATGCATTATAATATCATTATGGTAAAGTGTCATTAAGGTAGACTTCGCAGCTTTATTCTAACATTTTTATCCTTTCATTATCTTTAATGTGCCTAAAATGTAGACTAAAGAATTATTTATAAAAAGCAGTTAAACATCAAACAAGCGCAACCATTATCTACAATACTAGAGCCTGTCATACTAATGAGTAAAACAAAAAACTTAAGCACTCATAACTACGCGACATGCAAATAACCATTGTTCCAGAGAAAAGAATAAAACGAAAACAAAGGAGGACTTAAAGTTCGCTACAAAAAGTCAAGCTTCCCCATACACCTGTCTGTACGAAAACCGTCACGAAAATGCGTAGTACATATTCGGACCGAACGCACACACGCGCGTTGTATACAGCGTACCACATACGGGCCGTATCATCGTATGTGTTCACGTGTGCGGCACACGTGTGGGCGAGACGGGTGTACGGTGTCGGGGGCCGTGTGAGAGGGACGGTTGTTGCAGGACGAGCGATACAACAAATCAATACGAGCGGTGGTGACCGGTAGCCTGTGTCACTACCCCTCCCCCCGACCGCACGCCTCCACCTACATTGTCAACTGTCATAGAGCAATGTTCGTAGGCAATCACTTTCAATATTTTCCTTTCTCAATATTAAGTATGTACCTATAACGCAGGTAGGGCATATTTACGCCTGCGTCTATTATGAATGAAGCCTGAAACCTAAAAATACTTATAAATTAAAATTAAAACTGAAAATATTTATCAATCAAAATATTTACTCTTTAACTGCAGAAGAATAGTGAAAAATGAAAATGTTGAAGTTATTTCATTACATTCATATGCGACTTGCATTAAACACTAAAATGCAAATATACAAATTACAAAGCGTTGTTCAACAAATCATTAACTATCCAATTTTCAACTTTTTTAAATTACAAATCAACTTCATATTAACACTTTTTAAATATGCTGTTCATAATAAACAACAAAATATCCACAATGAAAAAATAAATCTTTGAAAAGTGTAAAAAAATAGCGCCCCGTCTTTTTCTTCGTTAGTCTATGAAAAATCCGCTTGACCGCGTATGGAAAACGCAACGAAACTCGGAGCGAGGAAACTTGATACTTCGCTAACTTTTTAAAAGGAACACGAGATACAAGTATCAAGATTCTTTCGTCGACTTTTCTTTGTACTTATTTCGATTTGAGTATGAATAGTGATGAATGATAATATTATTTCTATTTTCTAGTATTATAGAGAGCAAAATATTTATTGCTGTATTTAGTAATTATGTTTCAATCTTTTTTATAGGTATAATTTTTTTATAAGTACATAAATAATGATTAACGGGAAAAAATATAATTATTATTAGTTATTATCTACCTGCCATATCGAATAATACTGCAGAGATTAGATTTTCGTGGTTTCTTTAACTTCGTAACATTACATAGCTGTAATATAAAAAAAATTAAAAAATACATAATCTGAGTCAGTATCTGGCATTAATAAAGCTATTAAAGAATTTTATTTGCATAAATATTTTATTTAAGGAGAATATAGCCTGAATTTTACAAAAGTATAATACCATCGTAAATACACATTATTAAAGTCTTATTCTTAGTCTTGTTAGAATATCTTGATACTTTATCAAACAGTCTTGATACTCGCAACATAGAGAGGATCTAAACATGCAGCCATTTGAAACTGTCGTGATACCCTAAGCCGTATCCTAGCAACGCTGGCCAGAGGACCCTCTGTACCATTCACCCTTCGCCCTGGAGGGCTCGATAAACTGCAAAACCACACCCCTCCCTGATAAACAGAGTAATTTATGGCACCTAGCGCCCTAGCCGGACTTATAACGTATATATCTTCACTAAATAAAGGATTCCTCGCTTCCGTATTTAGTCAGTCTATTTTGTTTTGTGCAAAGATGAGTCAAAGATATTCTATAGATAGGTACTATTTTTGTATTTTTTAAAATAAATGCCTGACCTATAAAAATAAGGTATTTAAAAAAATAGTTAATAACTAACTCCTAAATAACGTAAACAACTTAATTATAAAGAACTCTACATTCTATCATTTCTCTCCCTTGAGTAATCTAGGATTAGGAGGAAACTTCCTTTGCTGAATAAAAATACCTTAAAATGAAATGGCTAGAAACGACATGACTATAAAATTTTCTCTAAGTACCTAAAAACACAAATCAAAACTGCACAAACATGAAAAAATAAACCATTTCCACAAAGTTTGAATCCGAACCGTAGCATAACTCAGAAATAAACAAGGCAATACAAAGAAAATCGATAAAGCGACTGGCCGCCTGACCAAAGTACATACATAAATATAAACGTCTATTTTACCCGTATGGCCGGTTCGGTCCGCCATCTTGGAACACCCCTCCCCCACCGCCCACGCTCAATCTTACCCCAAACATGCCCCCTACGATCTAAGGGGCTTTTGAAAGGCCGAAACCTACTAATACTAATGTCCTCTACGTATACGTGTGTGTGTCACACACATAGGCTCGCATTTCAAATTGTTTGCGCTACATTTGAATTTTGTATTTTAGACAATCATTCTGACAAAATGGAACGTGATATAGGTAAAATTAGTTTGAATCATTGGGATGTTTTGGAACACAGTTTTTGTTTGTATGGACGCTTTATTATTCGTAATATATTAAGTACCTACCTACTCAAATAAAGTATATTTAGTATACCTAACAAAAATATTAGTATCTACTAATAATGATAGCCAAACGAGCTCTATAAAAAGTTTTAGAAGAACAATGAGACATAAGTCATAAGTAGCCAAAAGTAAAACTTTTCGACGAAATATTATTCAGTGTATGTGTAATCTACACAGGTAGGTACTTTAAGCAAGTGAACAAGTAAAAGTGATTGGAATCTAATTTACATGAACAATAAATAAATTCATCTGAAAGTTATGAAAACTTTTAATGACCTATTACGAATGCGACTCTATCGATCTTTTATTCTTGCTCTAACGTAAATTTAAGATTTTTTAAAGCTATCGAATGAATAAAAGAAACTTAATTTGTTTGGTGAAGATAAAGGATATGAGCAAAGAAGTAAGCTAATCAGAATGTTTAAATAAATAAATTGGTACACGCCATAATTAAAAAAAAATTATAGTTACTCACAATTTATTTACCAAGGATACAAAAGTCATTGGATATAATAAATAGCCACTAGATTAAAATAATGATCAACCAAAACTTCACACAAAATAAAAACCAATAGTATCGTCAGCGATATCTTTTATATTCAGTACAGTGGTTATAGGTGTTCAGAGCGGCAGTAAAATAAATATTTATAATAATATAGTTATTACGTTATTTTACGGTGCCCTTTACGGTCGGTTTATGACACGTTAAGGCATAAAGTGAAGATTTCATGTTAACAGCCTCTGTTTGACTTTGTAGGTCAACGTATTATCATTCAAACAATTTTATTGATACCTACGTTGTTTTAATAAAACGGGATTAATCAAATCAGAGTCGAGTATTTCTTACTAAATATCTAATGTTTATTAATTTGATATAACTTCTCTCATTAGTGTTTGTGGCTATAACATTTGGATTCATTGTTGACCTTCTTGATTGATCCAATATAATATGATTATGACGAGTGTATGATTGTGTGGGTTATTTTGAACCATTCGTACGTTCATTCGTAATTTTATATGACGTTCTTTATCATTCATTTGTAATTTTTTTAAAACACTTTTAAAAGTCTTTAATTTCTAGTATTATAACTGTCCGTATGAATCTTAGGCCTTTAATACAATTGAGCTCGTTATAGATGCTAAAACAGCATCAACATTAGAAGACATCAACACATTACCCGTAATAATAAATTTCCATCGCATATTCCGGGCGGCTAACAAACCCTAAGGTGCACGTAAAATATTCACTCACCACTCCTATACATCATTCATTCGTCCGCAGAGAACGGTTCAACACCAATCTTCCATTTGGCAAGAAAATCGATACACACCGTGGCCATATAAGCATTCAGAGGGAGGCAGTCTGGGGTGTCTTAAGGGGAGTTAAGGTTTAGTCCCGAATATTGAATTTCCCTTGGGACAAACCCGTTTTGCTTTGTCCCTTCGCTCAGGGTCGTATAGGCCGTGATGCCCGGGCTCGGCTATACCTAAATATATTCCACACACACAGACGCAGGCGTGCGTAAGTGTGGTAATAACATTGTGAGACCATACGTGACTTTCAGAGTATTTGACGGGCCCTCCGGCGCTCTGTATTATATAACATATAATATATATAACGTGCGTTACGCTGGGATGTGAAATACGGGCTCTTTGCTTCGAAGCCTCTAAATTAGGTCTCTTTAAATAAAAAGGCTACGCACGTACGTTTTATTAAAATTGAATTTCATACGCTTTTTAACAGTATACCAATGCGTTTAAAAGCTTTTTGTGGCTGTCGGCGATTTCCTTGTCGAGTTGGTTTATGAAATAGAGATTAAGATTTAATTTTATGGACGTATTGTACGCATTGGATGAGTTAGTAACGGATACATCATCAAAGTATGTACACGTAGGTAACCAATTCATTTCAATTCAAATAGTACCTAATCACTTATATCCTAACAAACGAACGAAGAGACTAATTCTATTCTCATTTAAAAAAATCAAAAACAAATTCATCAATACGGCATTCCCTGTGTTTTGTAAGCAGAACACACGAATGACGAACTATCTAACTGTTACTCCAGTATGAAAAATTGAGTTTTATACACATTCGCTATAGGTACATTTGCTCCGTTCCGAGCCAACAATTCGCCGCTTCATTTGCTAGTTCACTATCGAGTAATATATTTCGTTGTGATGTTCCATATATTTGCAATCGATGATTTAAAGACGTTTTACAAACGTTTTATCGATAGTGTTGTTTTCAGGTTGATCCATCTTTCAATGACGAGGAAAACTTTTGGGCATAGAGATAAATTGATAACTGGTAATGAATATTATCTACTTTACTATTTTAAACATTACAATATCCTATATTCATGGTTAAATGATTATCGTCTCTCAAGTCATGTTACCTGAGAAAATGCACATACATTTTTATTCAATGAGTGGCACATATACAGTATAAGTACTGTATATGTGCCACTCATGCTACATTAATTCTCAGGACGATTTACGCATTTCCACCACTAGCAATCCAACATTAATTGTACATAAAGGTATACATGGATACACACATAAACACAAAGTAAAAGCCCTGTTCCACCGGTCGCAATCACTCTTTGTCACGGCGTGAAACATCTACATGTGCCTATAGCGAGATAATACTGCCGCACTATCGAAACTGACTATGGGGGGACTGGGGACTATTTAAACTGTCACCATTTACAGATATTAGGAGGCCAAACGCAGAAATTTCCTTAAGGAGAGCTTATATGAGCGAGCAACCACAAGGCGTGAAATGTTTTTGGGTGTTGAAACTAGATTTTTGAGTTTATTTTAATTATCTTAAAAGTTGAAAAGTTCAAGCCCTGTTCCACCGGTCGCAATAACTCTTTTTCACGGCGTGAAACATCTACATGTGCCTATAGCGAGATAATACTGCCGCACTATCGAAACTGACTATGGGGGGACTGGAGACTATTTAAACCGTCACCTGTTTGTCTATACCCGCGACTTCACTCGCTTTCGTATTGTTAAATTACACTATTTCAATGCACCATTCGAAACCACCTGAAAACACACAAACAAATGTTACAAATCGATAATCAATATTAAAGCTTCTAGATTTATTTGTTTCTTTTTTTTTTTGCAGGTTGATGGTTGTTTCAAGTTGTCCAGACGCAAGACTTATTTCAAGATACTATTCATTCACGATAATATGGTAAAAGAATTACTCAAAAACCGATAACCTATGTGACCTAAAACGTGCCACGAATAGCTTAAACGTACTGTTATAAACGTACAAAAAAGTAACTTTTACAACAGACAAGTACTCGTACATTACACGGTATCTTTAAATATCTTTTACGTATAAGTACCTACACGATATTTCACAACTTTTTTACAGAAAGCATTTATGTTCTCTACTAATTCGTAAACAATGCCGTAACACTATACTAACTATCAGGTCCCATACAATTTAAAAGCTCTTATATCCCCAGGCTACCTCGACCTCCCCTCAAGTATTAGAACGTCACATCTCACTCCAGTCACGTTTGCTTTGAAAAACTTCTTTCAATTTTCATTTTGTTACGTTTCAATTGATTTCACGCAAGTAGAGATAGTTTTACCATCATATCGAGTGACTTAAGGTTATGGAGAACGGGAAAGAAACTATATTACGCAACGAATATGAAATTAAATTAAATTTTGATAAAGTAAATTATGGCAAAACATAATATTATTGTGTAAAAATATCTTTATAAACGACTTTTAAACACATGGATGTCATCAATACGCTTTATACACGATTTTAAAACCATGTTAATAAGAATAAAGATGTTTAAACAAGCCTTACTAAGCCATCCTTTTTTAAACAAAATAAAGACATAAAAGATATTTATTTCTGAATAAGCCCAAAACTTATTTAATATCCTAACCTCAAATCAATACTGCGTTTCTATCAATCAAGTATATTAATCTGATTATTTTACATATCCTACGTAGTTATAAAATAAGATATGATTAAAGTGTGTTATTATCCTGAAACTTGGTATTACCCCAGAGCATTGATCTCTTTGAGAGCATTTCTTTGATCAGTTTTCTATTAAACTTTTTGCTATGCCGTTCATGTGTAGTTGATATTTTGTATGTAGAGGACATTATACATTTGGATATTATTTTATTTCTCATTTGTCAATATTTTTGTGAAGCTTTATAAAACATCGATAAAGCTTTAAAATTATTTCTACAAAATAATTGCTAAAAATCAAATCAGATTGTAGTTAATTTCATACCCACCAGTCACCACACAATCATGTAGGCCTTAACAATAAACAAAATTGATAAAATGTTTTGTTTTACCTTAAATTATGTTTTCCTAGAATTTTCCTAGAAATTTCCCTATTTTTATGTTTTCCTAGAATTCAACAATTGTTGTCAATCACATGCTTGAATGCATAAAATCAGTTCAATTTAGTAGTTAACTCCCCACAAAAATGGTTCGAATCCTCAAACTATACTTACCCAGACATCATCAACCATTCTCAACCATCAACCATCAACCGATATAAATCCGCACACATTTCGTTTGATAAGCAATAAATAAGTTCGCTTTTGATATTCGAAGCATAATGTATAAATGGCTTGCTGATTAACATTTGACGAGACGTTACGCTCTGTTGAATTTTTTGAAACGCAGAAAAAAGCCCCGCAATTGACATCATGCTTATATATATTTCTCTTTTTGTTGCTTTTGCCTTTGGTATTGAAACGTCTTAGATTTGTATTAGGATTGGAATAAATGAAAATGTTTTAAATTTTAAAGCGGCCTTTCAAGTGTAATTAAAATCGTTTTTCTTTTTCTCTGTTACTAGGGCTTTTGGAATGATGAGTTTCTTGTGAATTTTGAATATACGTACCACAGCTTGAATTAAATGCAAGATATTTTGGTTCCATCAAAAGTGTAAAAATTGATTTTATTTTCTCATGTTTTCGTATCTCATTTCATTTGATGTAGGAAACCACATCGTACCTACTAAAAATAATTTTTGAAAATCTTATTAAAAGATTTGTGCTTAGAAGTTCATAAAGCTATCCTAAACGCTGTATTTTGGTTGCAGAAGCTTTACCATCTAATGAAATTATTTTTTTATCAATTCAAAAACCAACAAACTACTTTAGCAGTTAGCTTCCGAATTTCGCACTATAAAAACAAAAACTCAATTAATTAACAACGGTCATTGCTATGCGATTTAAAAACAACGCAATAACAAACGAAACCCGATCCAGTCCAGCATTGTATAATCACAATCGCTAAAACAAAGCAAAGTCACATGCAGAGTTTTGCTTGTATTGGCTTTTGTATAACCCTTTCTGTTCCTTTATTGTTTGGGGCGCAAATTAATCTCAGTTTATTTCTTTGATCGTGATTGTTTGGATAAAGGGCCACGGCTGACAGCTAGGAAGTGACGGATATGTAAATTCAATAAGTTTTTGTTTATGGTGATGTTGTCAGAATTGTTTGTGTGAAATTCCATTTTTTGTGGGAACTAAACGAATTTGAAGGTTAGGAGTTTAGAACAAAGTCCGACAAACCTAATGAATTCCATATACTTTCTATAAATAATAGAGCGATAAACGTGTTCCCGTAGACTGCAAAATAACGTTTTAAAATAATAAGGAGCCAATTTTGAGTTACGTTAAATAAGATCTGTTTCTTAGAAGACCTAAAATATAATAAAGAACGCTTTTGTCGAGCACACGTGTCAGAAGTGAAACTTCTTAGGCAAGATTTAAAGATACCAGAATCGCCAAACTCGCATTTCCAAACTATTTTAAAAGTGAGTAGATAGACGATTGATAAAAAGTCACCTGATATATGCCTGAAATACCTATCCTGAAATATCACAAAGCGTATTTACGCGGGAATTTTTTTCCAATACAGAATCTGTCATTCAACCAGACATAAAAGATATAAAATGCCTTACATTACGCTAGAATAATATCCGTTTTGCTGTACACCTATCGTCAGTTTATTTATGCGAAAACATGGAGTGAGGGGAGTCACGGCAAATAAGTTAGTGATAAGATCCTCCCCTTATAGATGAAAGTTTATGCTTGAAGTTAGACGAATACTTGATCTATCAGATATATAGTGTATGAATAGGTAAGTATATCACTGGTATATCACTCTTATATAGCACATAGAGTATAACCAATATAGCTCTACCTGTACGATTTTATATGGAAATAGGTCTGGTCTTAGTCTAGGTAGGTCTTTTTATCCGAATCCGATACAATAATTAATATCTTGAAAAAGAGTGAAGAAATCTAAATACTAATCTCGGCCGAATTGATATTTTTACAGCATATTGAATCATTGTTCATTGAAGACTAAGTATAAGAATTGTAAATCATTTGATTCATAAAAGCTTATACTTCTTATTTTTTCGAAATATTAGTAAACCAAGTCATAAAAATGCAATAACAAGAACTGCATCACACGTCAGTGACATAAAACAATACTCTAGATTTTCCAAGACTTTTCTCCCAACTGAATTCTGTCAGCTTATTGGTTCCCATTGGATGAAAGAATAAATCTTTCCTCGCAGTATATACCTCTGTACATGTCTTGCGATTCCAATTTCAAACTATCCAAAACACAAGATCCCAAAACCGATATACAAGGAACGCTCATTTACTCGCAGACTAATTTATCCCGTCTAATTCAACCCTTAACAAGGCGTTGTCCGTATTTAAACATATACGTGTATGTGAGTTAAGCCTTCCGAAAGTAGATCTACACACACGAGAACACGCACACATACAGAATAAAGCCGCAAGGCACGTAACATAAGGAGCTTTGAAATTAATTTAGCTCGGAACTAGCTGGCAAATGGATAGACGTGAGCCCCGCGAAGGGGGTTGCCTCCTAGGGGGGTCGGGCGCCGTGTGTCGACTAAATTCGGCGTTTAGGCAAACCTTTGCGGCGAGGCCGGCGCTGCTTAGGAGTAATTGTGTAGCGAAACGTGTAAGGGTTTCGTAAGTTCCATTACGTTTGTAGTTGACTGGAATTATAATTAACGTTTACCCGCGCTACGCCTTTGTTGCTATCGATTTTGAGCTAGGTGTGATATTGTAGCCTTATTATAATATACAGTTAGTAAAATAATTACGTGTTTAATTAAGGGCCGATTTTTCAATCCATGGTTAAAACTTATCCGCCCAATAAAGTATTACACGAAAATATTAAAATGTCACCCGTAAACTGTCAAAGTCGGGCAAAGAATACATTTTTGAAATGGTAGTGTAATACGTTATTCGACGAATAAGTATTAACCAAGGATTGAAAAATCAGCCCTAAGTTGCATAATCGAATCTAAAATTACGTACATACATCTACAACATTGTGACGTCATAGAAAAAAGCTATATTGTAAAATAATTAAGAACAACCTTCAAACATACGATAAAAATAAAAATCCAATGTGTCGTCACATTGTCATATACAAACTTCGATCACCGGATAATCCGGATTGTAATATCCGGCAGCCTCCTATTTCATATAAAACCTTCATTTCGCTTCTTTGGCTCTGATTAAGTATTTTGTGTATGAGGATCTGGAACATTGAAATTGATTTTGAATTTAAATTAAGCGTGTGTTATGGATGGCAGTATAAATTATTTATGAATTTTGTATTGTTGTAAGTACTTTACTAAAATTTTGATGATAATAGGTTCAGTAATCAAATTTACTTAGATTTCGAAACTTCATTTTCAAAAATAACGTTTAGGATAATAATAACATCCTATTTAGTTAATGACTTGAAATTACGATAAGTTTAAGAAAATAGAATTCTCAAAAATTACGTAATAAACGAAAATCAGTATATTTCTTACCTACTTACATTAGCATATACCTATTCATTATTCATTTTTATTTTACTTCGAATGGTCGAAGGATAACGAATTGAAATAGCCACATTATCTACTACCTACTTAGATATTTTAATTTTCCGAACAAGTATAGAATAACAATAATTAAAGCCATTGATTATAACATATAATTATATCATGCATATAAAGCATCTAGCTATTATATAACAATATATCAAACCATTTGTGACGCGCAGCACATCAAAGTTCGACATAAAACTTTTATGACTACATTTACTCTACACTTACACTAGCGCAATCACGATACAATGTGGCTGTATTCTTGCCACTAAAATTTCCTGCGACCAGTGAAAAATATTTATTTTACTTTTTTTTAATCGTAATATGTATAGAGTTTTCAAAGTAATTTTAGTATTGACAGTGTTCTAGAATAGAGAAGCTTCGAGAATTCTTGTCAATAATTTAAAGAAGGTACATATTAATTACGTAGGTACTTATACGAATTTAAATCTATTACTAAAGCAATAGTACCGCTATGAAGATAATAACATAGAGAACACATTTCATGAGGTAGAGTTTTTTAATATCTAGATAAGTAATAATATGTCAATATTAATCTGAGTAATAATATTATATAATTATGTCCTTGTTATCGTATCTACGTTTCTTGTGTCACCAAAAATAAAAATATCCAGAATCAAATATTTTTTTTACAAATGCAAAAATGCTTCAAATCATAATTACATGCTTATAATATATCTCATCTAACCCTTCGTCTCTACCCACAGATCACAGAAATGTCTCTACCTAACCTGTTTTTGCGTAACCAAACGCAAAAACACCGCCTTCAAGTATTGCCAGGCAAATTAACGTAATAAAACTTAATTTCGTAATTGACATAAGGACGTATGAGGGTCAAAGATAATCTGTGGAGGCCCTCGACGTGTTTAAATTGAAGAGTATTAGACGCTGCCTCCCGCTACACTTATCCAAGGAACTCTTATTAAATCCTCCTCAACTAATCCTTCAGTGGTACGGATAGCAGATAAATTATTTTATTACGATCTATAATTTTTTTGTTTCTTACTAAGATTTGTGATGATGAAGAAACTTAAGTGATACGATGTACCTATTGTTTCTTAATAATCATTAATACAAACATAAATTACGGGTTTTAACAAGAAGTTCAAATGCACTTGTCGCATATTTCTTTTCTAACTCATTCATCAGTCTTAGCTTTTATGTTTTCTATATTTAGTTTCTTCCTGATGCTCAACGATTTGTGCATCGCACATTTTCTAAATCGTAGATTTAGGCATCTACTTATATTATATTTAACAACAAAACAAGATACTGTAACTATAATTGAATTTCAAGACCCGATTTTAAAACTTAGTTTTAGAAGGTCAATTTATTTTATTTATTTTTTTTTTAAATAAATAAAATAAAATAATAAAATAAAATAAAATAATATATAAAATAATGTTGCGGAGCTGATAATATAATTTGCACGCCATTCATGGCTAATGTGTTGATTCGACCTATAATGTAATTTGTTATCTTTGTACACACATTATGCAAATAAAGAGATTTATTTATTTATTTATTTATTTAATTTAGAACAGGGCTCCTTAGACCTTAACCAACTAAAATGTATATGCCCAAAAAAACTCAGATAGTTAAGAATTGCGACTGAGTAGTTAGTAATGTAGAAATACGATTATTTTATTTATTTTCATAAATAATTCAATTGAAATATCTACAATATATTTTCGTTTGACAAACACCGCTGCTGACGGTACCAGTAATTAGTGGGGCCGTACATAGCTACATACATAATGTAATTATGCACGCTCCTACATACATAGCTCCAAAACACTCGCCAAACAATTTGGAACTAGATGCGAAGTTGGGAACCGCAGACGACGGCCATCTTGCCGTTACCATGGTAACGGACCACGAATTGTCTGTTCCACCTGAAATGTAAATAGCTTCAGGTTTTGTTTACGAGTGTTGCTCGTTCGGAACTAGATTTGGGACATATCTTTAGATCACTTGCTGGTTAACTCGGGTGGTACAAGCTTTTTATGGAAATTCCGTAAACAGACTTAAAATATTTGTTGTTTTATTAATCTCCCGTACCTTCCCACAAGCAAACAAAAGATACAACCTACTTTTTTTCTTATTAAAACTAAGTTTCGAAAAACCATTGAGATATACATATGGAGACGACACCGCCTACATCACTTATGTTCCGCTCAACATAAGCCATATGGCTTAACTGCACGCTCATTTTTTATTTGTTTTAAAGTAAAACGCATCAAATATGCCTTTGTGTGTGTTACGATATTGCACAAATAATACAAATAATACGGAAAAGTGACTAACATAACTTTTCATCGGTAAGTACCTACCTAACTATAAGATAATAATTTTTAAAACTTAGTTAGAGCATAAAAATGGCGCACAGATTTTGTTCGTGGTGTCTCCTCCATACGTAGTAATATTATCTCAATGCGAAAAACGTGAATTATAAAAAGAAAAGAAATAATGGTAAAGATTTTTATTTATAACTACTATATACAAGGATTTATATTTTTGTTAGCTAAGGTTATCCATTCATTTTAACCTATTAATAATATTTTTTTTTTTTCAATGCAATGTACTAAATTTCAATAAGATTGAAACGCGCACACGTACAAGTAAAGACATACCAGATAACAGTTTATTTTTATGTACCTACCTATATATTTCAACTTCAAACTTTAATTTTAAACGTGTACAGGACATTTTCATTACTAAATTCTTGAGCAACCATTCGTCGGAGTATTTTAATATTGTCCTTCAGTATGAACCCTAGAAATAATTTATACTGACTCGCATATTTTTATTCTACATGCGACGACTGTAATATATTTAAACAGGCAATTTTGTCATTCTTGTATAGATGTAAAGTTTCAATTAATTTATAAATCATTATTCTTGAAAAAAATAAAATAAGAAGAAACTAAACATACATATTCAGAATACGACTACTGTCGTAGTAGGTCTAACGTGAAAAACTGCATTATTTTCGATATAATTTCTTGTAGTTTATATTTTTGAATTTGGCAGAACTGAAATTAGTCAATTGTTGCATGACTATAAAGGTTCATTACGGTTAATTTACAGTTATTTTTTAACTTAGATTACCTACTTATAAGCTCTGACGTCACAACATGGCGCTAAGTAAATCCTATTCTTAGTTGGAATACATACTACATATAAACACGTATAAACCGGCCATGACAAAGAGCGAGAGGACGGTGTACAGTGCACTTCATTTCGAATGCCTGTCCACGCTCCTCCCGTATACACCCTGTATTGAGGCTCGGAGGGACTGGGAGGATTAAATCGTGGATGAGGTAGTTGCAAATGTATGTATTTTGGAGAAGGATAACCTTCATGTTGCTATGGTATAAAAAGATGCGATGGTAGTAGGTAAGTAATTTAATTATTCGATTAATTGGTTCATAATAAATTAGCTATTACCTTATAAATAACCTTAACGTAATATTAATTCCATAATCCATTTGTCCAAACTCATACCAAACTTCACCTAAATCATTTAACTATTTTCATGTCAGTTACAAGCCTCCCAATCATTTATTTTGTGAATCATTATTAAATTGGTTATTGTATTATTTCTGTCTCTACCATTACTATATCATCCTATCCATGCCAAAATGTAACACATTCACAATGAAAAGTTTTCCTCATCGCAAGAATTTCCCAGCGCATCCACCATAAATATGCCTCCATGGTCTGCCCTTCTCTTACCTCATGAAAGGACGTGTGATGTACCCCTATTGTGGTTTCCACCCCCTTGTTAACGGTGAAATGTACCTTTCTGATCATTGTACACGCTGCTATCACGCACGCTTTGTGAGATGGCAATCTTTTAAATTCTTACGTGCGTGTTTTTAGAGATGTGGTAATCATTAATGGGAAACTAAATGTAGTAGGGGTTTTAAAATGATTGTACTAAGCCTCCAAGCCGTGGAAAAATCACACCTACTGTGTAAAAAATAAATTAAAATGTTAATCCTTGAAAAGAAAGCTTTTGTTATATTAGTTATACACCTATATAGTGTAATCTTGTGCCACAGAATTTGTAACCAGGTTCTACGATAACGTAACCGATTTCTATAAAAAAATTATGCATATTTAATCCGTTGTTTTATATCCCTACCGCCTACTTGATAAAAGAGTTCTAGCAGATTGAAAAGATTGAAAGAATTGGATTGATGAAGGCTAGGTCACAACATAGGCATGGGTCACATCACCTTATTAATAACAAACACTGTCCCTTCGAAATATAGAAATCGTAGCACAAACTTTATCACCAAAATAAACTCTATTTATATTTACTTATCTTCTTGCAACATGCACTACCTATTAAAGCAACAAAAAGCAATCAAAGCAAGGATCGAGTATCGAAGATTGGATTGCGTTCGCGTAATATATCAAAGGTAATCCGTTTAAGTTTAAGGGGCACTATATATCATGACGGTACATAGATCACCCTGTTTGGTCTAAGTAGGGAGGCAGCGATGCTGGTCTAGGTTATGAGCGGTTGAGGTTTTGTGTTCCACTTTTAGTTTTAGTAGATTGTGGTCGAGGTTTTTGGTAATTATAGAACTAATATTATGTTTACATTATGTGTTTAACTTAGGTGTAGAGTAGTTTATTAATTAATCACGTAAGAACCTCCATGCATTTGTATGAACAAAACCTACATACCTAAGTAGATATTTAATCTCATTGGATTTCAACAAATAATTACGATAAAACTTTAAATTATTTGGAACTCTACATATGAAAATATATTATCTATTATAGCTCTATGTATTAATTTAGACTCATTCTCCAAAATCAAAATAAAAAAATATTTGGAGCTCTACATTTGAAAAGATATTATTATAGCTCTATGTATCAATTTGGATTCATTATCCAAAATCAAAATAAAAAATTGGTTGTCTGTAAAGTCGGTTTATTGACGATAGTTGAACGTGACAACGTCCGATTGTGCTTCTTTGTCGCTCGTTCCGTGCTCTCGCTTGCACTTCAATTACATGGAACGCCTCAGAGCGAGGTAACGCCGCATGAGTCATGTTTTTTCGTGCGTGCAGCCGACTCTATCGAATTATAAGACGTTGTCACGTCAAAAAATATTTGGAACTCTACATTTGAAAATATTAGCTATATGTATCAAAAATCTAAATAAGAAGTTGCAACACCACACAATACAATATGTTATGTATCCCATTTCCCATCACTTGTACCACTAACATCTAAACATGGAGGCGCGGGGGGGTAACTTTCCTGTTTGAAGGCACACGTTGCAAAGGGAAATCCTGTACAGGACAGAACGATAAAATTGCCCGTTCGCGATATGTGCCTAGCTATTTATTCCACAGATTATGTTTTATAGCTGATATATTTGTTTTAGAATGTGCAACAAAATTGCATCGAATCTTAAGATTAAAAGTGGGTCAAATGTAGATTCATTGTTCAAGACAATAACAATATTGTCGTTATATAAATTTAATATAAATTTGAATTGAGCATTTGAATGCCATAAAACCAAAAATATAAATTCAATATTGTCGTTGTTTTTCTTCTAATAGACGAGATCATGACTAATAGAATCTTTGGTCCAATTATTTCCTCCCAACTCTACTTAAAAGAAACCTCTTACCAAATTCGAACAAAAAATATGCACATAATATTTACTGGATTATTTATAAAAGCTTACAGAGCTAAGTACGATTATTTTTATTCCTTAGAGCAAGTTTTTATTCAGTGATAATTTTGTGGAGTAAAACCTCTATGGTCACGAATTAAGAAATTAAAAAAACACACCATTCGAAATTCAAATTCAGATTACGCGAAGTACACCATAGTAAACAACGCACACACACCCATCTCGAGCCCCTGATTGCAGAGCCTTGGCTTGTTTATCTTTCTCTTAGAAGTTAGAGGATCGTAATACCACTCCTCTATCGTGCTTATCTTTCCTTCATGGTAATTAGGTGTACGATAGCGTTTTCTGTTCCTTGGCTATTAACGTATGGTATTGTATACGTATTTATGTTACTTTGCTTTAAAGTTCAATAAAATATTCGATTATTAGAAGATTGGTAATTTTTGTTTTTTAATATAATAATTATTTATGGTCTACCAACTTCATCATTATTTAGTTACCTAGTTAGTTACCTATGAGCAAGTACAAAGTAGGCCCCCAGTTTATTTGTTTCAATAAACAATTGAACGCTTAATATCTTCTAAACGTCGTTACTTATAAATATTTTTTAATCTAAGGATATATTATAAAGCCAAACACCAACCAAGTCTCACTTCAAATAAAGACATGTCACACAATCAAGATGACACAGTCCAGTGCAAAAGCCGATACGATAAAATCGATTCGTTATTCCCAACACGTCAGTGTCAAACATCCTTTATAATATCTATGGGAAAGAATTATCAATAGACCTCTAACCCCTGACTTTTTTCACTACACTCATTTAAATGCCTTGATGCACCTTGTTGCAAATTAAGGATTCAACCCTAAAAAAACGTGACCCCAAACAGTCGTGGGTAAATTTTATCTTTTTATATTATATTGAAATGAGACACCGGTGCATAGAAAGGGTTCACGGTTTTTTTATGATGCCTATGCAATATGCATGCACTACCGTGCGTTTATTGGATTGTGGTTTTTGTATCTCGTAATTACAAGATTTCTATTAAAAATAATAGTAATCTCAATAATATAAAATCTCAATAAAAATAATAGTAATATTGGACTTAACAGTTCCTCATAAATTTAAATGAGAAAGTTATAGCTTCCTATGTTAAAAAAATAATATGAAAAATTATTATTATGACATCGCACATTCTGCACCTAACCTACATTTTTATTATAACGAGTTTCAAAATACTGTAAATTTGCGTCTCCTAACATATAAACATAATCTAATTTTAAAATTCAATGAAAAAAAAAAGAAAAAATTTCACACAAAAATCTAGGCTAAAATCGCACAAGCTTAACACACTTAACTACCGCATTTATATTATGACTAAAAATAAAACAATGAATTTTTTTTCAACTACTAGCTACTAAATCATAAAAGTTTTGTTAGGCAGAAACCGTTTTTAAAAATTAATAAATCTACGCAGGTGAACCCGCTGCATTTTACTAGTATTGAACACCCGATCTATTCCATTCACAAGCGTTGCCATAGACAAAAATAGATCAGATACATAGACAATAGATAATATCAACAATTTCACACTTCACACGTCGCTATTCGAGTGCTCTACATTCTCTATGCTTTGAGATGCTATCAAATGACATTATGGTCCTTGCTTCTATTTGGTCTCATTGACTTGTATTATTTGATATCTCGCTTTCCATCGCTGATCTTGACATTGTTATAAGGGATCGAAGGGTTTAATTTAGATAACATAATATTAAAGATTTAATGAAATGTTTTGTAGGTAAGTGTGAGAGTTTTAAATAAATTAAGATACTTTAGTTAAATTGGAAAAATATTCACTTCACCTAGTAGATATTTTTGAAATATTAAAATATGGCTAAATATTTTGTAATTAAAATAACAGATAATGATCAACAATATCAACAATTTCACACTTCACACGTCGCTATTCGAGTGCTCTAGGTACATTCTCTATATGGTCTATGCATTGAGCTTTGTTTTAAATCTGAGTTCAAACATAAAACAATAAGTAGGTTTGAAATTCTATTTATATTTTGTCAAACCAACCCAAAAATTCAAAATAAAACCCAAACACGAATAGACCATAAATTTCCTCAGCCCATCAATGTTGAAATGTTTCAAAACTTCCTACCGCCGTCACTCCCTCAGAATCGCCGATATTTACCGACGCACTGACCCTTGACCCATCTACCTAAATATGACCTCTCGGACCCCAAGCCCCCAGCATTGTGTAGCGAATTAATCGGTTCGTACGCCATTGTGCTGGCCACTGCCCATCACTATTGTGTTCGTATTAGACCTTAAGTGTAGGGCAGAAACCGGTTCGCGAATTTTTCGCAACGGCAACTCACGTTTGGATGACGCATATGCATATGTGATTTATTATTATTTCCGTTCTTTTTTTAAATTTGGTTTGTGTTCTAAATTCTAATTTTAAAATTGAATCTTGTTATTTTCTAATCTTTTAAATATGTTGATGATAGGCACATTTTATACGTTTTAATGTTGCAATTTTAAAAAACTCTTATAAAATAGAATTCTTTACAAAAACATCTAAATAATAACAGCGACAGATGTTACAAAATCCTTTGATCAATACTTATTGATTTAAATATTACCTATTGGTATTGCATACAAAAGAAATTTTAGCATGCAAGTACAGTATAGCTGTTTTGCATACGTAGTACGTACCCTTTTAAATAACAACAGTTATTAATAATAGGAAATCTATTGCACCGGAAGCATTCCCCATTCAACTGTTACCGAATATAAATCATCAAAATTAGCATAAACTTGTATAGAACTTAGGATTATAGGTTCGGGTTCGATTTATTCGTAGAAAATGTGAGATAGAGTTAGCTTATATTTTCTGCTTTACATATTTTGTATGCTACTAACCGCTTTTCCTGGATCGATAAGATAATATATGGGTATCTAGGTATTCTATGGTGCGCAATGAATCATAGAGATCTGTGATCTGTGCAATGAAGATAATAGGTAACTATTACTAAAGTTTCAAGAATTTTTAAAATCAGTTTATTTAAATCGTACCTACCTAACATAATCAAATCGTTAAAATATTTTCCAGCCGCTAATACCGGACCGATTGTATGATAAAATAATGTTATTTGTTATTCTATGTTAATTGTTAAGCAATGAAGATATCTATAGTTAATACTTTAAGAATTTTTAAAATCAGTATTTTAAAGTTTTTATTTAAATCGTACCCACCTAACACAATCAAATCGTTAAATTTTTCTTTGGATTTCGGAGTATGTAGGTCCCAGGGTAGGTATTTTAAGAATGAAATAGCTGATTTTCTTGAAATAGTTACCTCTTTAAGGCAACTAGCAAACATATCTAACATTTATTTTTAAGTATTTTTGAAATGTAGAGTGATATCAAAGTATGTATCTGAATAGTAAACCAATATAATATTCCTAAAGGGATAGTATAACAAAAGCTGTTGGTACATAACGGAAGTATCTACACCAAGATTTAAATTTCATTCAAGCTAAACCCTGTCACTCAAACCATCGGATCAACGAAAGGTGTGCGCTTATGCAAATTTTTTCCATCACATTTGAATTTCATACGCTACCTCCTTGTGATAGAGTTGAAACTACAATAACAACACACATAATAAAAATATTTGCATTAGAAATTTCACCAAGCGAATTTAACAACTATACCTTCATTACAACGATTAGATTGGCGTATACCGTTTGTGCTTAGACCATTTCTATTTCGAATTCTATCTAATTTGCATGGCGCATTGTAAAGGTTTTACTTTTAAAATGGCCACAAAAGATTTTTTTAATAAACAACATTGCAAAGTTGAAAATAGAACATCTGCCGCAGGAGCGTTATCGAACGCGAATTCGAAATTTGAATATTGCACTCGCCCATAGATAATAGATTTTTTGAATCATTATACGATTGGGTTGCAAAATTTTCTTTTAAAAGAATTTTAAACCTAAATTCAAAGAGACATTATGTAGGTATCTACCTACTTGTTCTATTATTAAAATTAAGTTTTTGTGCAAAAATTAAATTGAAAATTAGAGTTGAGCAGCAGATAAGTTTTAAGTATCTATCTACCTATTAAGTATTAATCATAACTGTTTTTTAGTTTGTTGATTTTATTTAAGTTTTCAATGAGAATCTTTTTCATTTTGCTAGCTATTTTCAAAGAATAAAGGATGTTTATAAAAACCACATCAAAATATACCTAAGCAGATATTAATGTTAGGTATCTACCTATAGGTAGAAAATCTGCTTAGGTATATTTTGATGTGTTTTACATCAGGTAATCTAATTTCTACAATTTCCCTTCCTAGGTACTCATATAGGGTTTTACTTAGATACATACAAGAAGGTAGGAGATATATGAGAGAATGCATTGAAAACTTATTCGTTTTAAGTAGGTACTCAGTATACTCACCTTATTATAAAGGTTTATTGTAGGTGCATATAGAAAGATTATCTGCTTTTAAAGCATACAAAATATAGGTATGCACGAATGAATAAAGTAGATTAGAATTCATAGGTACCTAAGTCAGTGTTCAGGAACTTCGATAATTTTCTATACAATAGGTATCTGTTGGTAGGTATATTTTCCCTAAATGTATTTTTCGAAAAGTATAAAAAGGATAAAGTAACAATTAGGTATCAACCGCAAAACGTTCATAAATCAAATTCCACATTCCAGTTATAATTTACAACGGATGCTATAATTATTAACTAATTCAATAATTCGTTAACATACCTACAGGTCATTCCAGACAATATATTTACAAAACATCGTGTAGCGGTGCCTTTACAATACCGGTGTTGCCAGTTTAAAATTAAAAAAAAGAAATAAAAAAAATCGCGAATGTATGGCGCGTGGTGTAACTGGTTTATAAGCAAATGAACTAGATTTACTGGTTTTGGCGAATTGCGTGATATATTGTTCGATCCAGTTTAAATGTATCTATTGTTTGATTGCGAATAAATGTTTACAATTTGGTCTATTGATTCATAATCAAAGCGCGTGCCTAATTCGCAACTGGTGATAGAGATTTATCGAGTAAAAATGATTTGATTTGTATATTGTACATAATACCCACCTATAGGTAGATATTATCTACCTACTTACCTATAGGGTATGTTTACATAGGAACCTTCAGTATAAAACTAAAAATGACACAATTTAGACTAGGTATATCTATTTCTGTAAAACGGTAGGTAGGTACTTATGTAGAGACCTAGGTCCCTTTTTGGTCTTAGGTAGGTATAAATAGGTACCTACCTACTTGAATCTTAATGTTTTATGAAAATTTAATTTAATAAATAGGTAATTAGAGTAAGTGCGCCAATTATGGACCACCATAAGGTTTTTTTGTAATAAAACTCAGAATTATAAAGATTAATCAGCCTTATATATTTTAAAAGGTTCGGTAGTTATCTAGGAACCAAATCAAATATTAGAATTCTTAAGGAACATTAAAATCTTAGAAATAATCAACATTTTCTAAAATATGTCATTTTTGTTCATTAGAAAAAAGTGTACAAAATATGGACCACATGGTTTTAAATATGGACCATAGTGAATTTGGTACAAAATTATTGAAAAAAAGATGTCAAGATTGTAGCAGGCTTGGTAGTTTTTCTTCCTCTGTTGCTGACATTTTTCCTTAATTGCGGTATAGGCTAAAACACTCATCATCATCTATGATGTAGAGGGACTAACTATTGAATCATTCATAGTCAGTGTTGACACTCCTGGTTGTTGCATTTGCTTCATAATGTCCATCAACGGGTCTGGGGTGATGGTTCAATTACAGATTAAGGTGTGGGAGATGCAACAGCCTTTGTCTCAGGTAAGCAGTTATCGGGTTCAGGTACAACAGCCCTTTGCTGAGGTATCGGGTTATCAACTGGTGTCGTTATATCGCGCGCTGGGTTATTAGAAGGCCCCTCTACTGCTGGAAGGTCTTCGTCAATAAAGCCATGATCTTCGAAGACGTATCTATTAACGGGATATACCTATCCCTGTGGCACGAAAACCGCATAATGCAAACGCGCGCTTGCTTGCTTTAAACACGTGCTTTAATTGCATTAGCCATTGCCTCTTTATCCCATGTTTGTCTGTATTTGTAGATTTTATCCTTAAACAATCAAATTAAAATAAATTAAAATAAAACTATTTGACTTTTACTAATATGAACCACTAGTCCATATTTAAAACATGCCGGTGGTCCATATTATAAAACACATACATTTTTACGGTAATATTGTTGCTAAGAAAAATATTTAAACTATTAGATATATCAACTTATGATGAATGATTGTAAAGCAACTCACCTTTCCCCTGGTATAATTCACTTTTCCAAACAGTAAAATTTTATAAAGTTATGAGCTTACGAAGTTAGGTAAAAAATTACATCGCGCAATGACAAAAACGAAAAATGGCTGCCGTTAATGCGAGCGCGCTCTCTGCCCAACTGCAAACGACTGGCGAGGCTCTTGTGGGGTGGAATTCAGTTTGCGGAGACCGATACCTACCTACGACTGATGGTTTTCGAGAAATGAAGGTAGTCCATATTACGGAACCAGTCCATAATTGGCGCACTTACTCTAGTGTGTAAATTGAATTTATTAGCTTTATTCATACCTAGGTAGGTATAGGTAGATACCAAAATAGTGTTTGGTTTATGTTGTATACTTATAAATCTTATAATATAATATGTAGATTGGTAATAGAGTTATTTTGACATATCCATTGTGAAAAAAATAAGGCAAGCCTGTATTAGATACCTATTACCTAGGTACTATATTAGGCTATTGTGAGAATACCTACTTGTAATAAGTAACCTAATTTTAAAAGAATAATCAATAAACCCAACATTTCTAAACCTTTAAAAAGCAGGAAAGTACGTAGGTGTAGACTGTAGGTACCTACGTACTTTCCTGCTTTTTAACGGTATTGGGTTATAGCCAATAGGTATAGGTAATTTAAGGAATTCAAGATCATTTGTAGGTGTGTAGGTAGTTTGTCTAATTTTAAATTGATATGAGGTAATTATAATATAATAAAGTAAGACGATAGCAAGATTAAACTTAATACCAGCCTTTTGTTCTTAAAACAAAGCCATTCCCATCAATCAATAGAACTATGATCAACCTAAGCTTCGAGATTTGGAACGCGCGATTTGGCGCCAAAATTCGGCATCACATACAGACCGCGCCTCACACACGAGCCCCGCCCCACACACGGCGGCCAATCGCACGACTCTAAACACCCTCGCGCAACACGCATATTGATCTGCGGACACAGCTCGAACCGTTTACATTTCGACATATCACATGCTAAACACCGACAAACAATAATATGTGAATTCCGGTACGCTAATATAAGCTTTATCTCAACCACATAAGGCTCAAAATCCAAATGTTAAAACTGAGGCGTATTCGACGTTTTCTTCTTGTGAACATTTATAATTTATTACTCTATGCCGTGTTAACGAAATTAAATCTTAAAATGTACAGAATAAGGACTATATTACAATAATTTGATGACGTATAAAAAACGGAAACTAAGGAAACTATCTGTAGGTATTTATCAATTTTCTACATTACAAAATAAGAAACATAATCTAGAATAGCACATCCAGAAATTTAGTATTACAATTTATCAGTTCTAGATAAAAATATACGAAATTGATATTTGTTTATTTTAATTAGCAACAGATAATTAATTTGGTGAGTCAAAAATATTCAAAAAGAAAATAAAACCATTATTATTATTATATGTACCGAGATCAGTTAGATAGTCTCTTATTAGAATTATATGGCCATCTATCGGATTTTAACCGAACTACAAAAACGTCATTACAAATAGTTTTGCTACCACCTACTAGATGGCGTTGATAAATATTATTTCTTTAATTATTTTGATTCCATTTCCATATTGTATAAATTTTGTATTGATCTCAGGTTGTATCGATAATATTTCTGTGATAAAATTATGTTAAAACCTTGAATAAATTTAAAAAAAGGGAGAGAAAATTGTATCATTCATCAAATAACGATTATTACTGTTGTTTTTAGAAACAAATAGTTACTCTCTCTATGTATAATTTACTAGCTACGCGCGGTTTCACCCCCCTGGCTCCACCCCTGTTGGTCGTAGCGCGATGATATATAGCCTATAACCTTCCTCGATAAATGGGCTATCTAACACCGAAAGAATTTTTCATCGGACCAGTAGTTCCCGAGATTAGCGCGTTCAAACAAACAAACAAAAACTCTTCAGCTTTATTATATTAGTGTGATATTAGTATAGATATCAAGCAGGCAAATGGGTATTAGATTATTCTTCAATAAAACTAATATATTTTTAATAATTTGTACAAGTTTATTTACAATAAAAAGTAGGTATGTTATTAAAAAAATGTATTTAGAAAAAAATGTATTGATGTTATATATCAAATTATCAACAATTATTTATAATTATAATTATACCATATTATAATAAAACATGTGTTTTATTGTTTTCCTTCCTTAGAATGAGTAATACTTTCAAGTATTTATCGATCAAAATACATGATGCAAAATTTGCATTTTAAAATTTTGATGCTTTGTTGACAAAAAAAATAATCATATTTCATAATGTAGCACCATACCATCTTTTGAATTTTCACCAAGGAATATTAAGAAATGCACTGATATTTTAATAATAGTCAGTGCAAAATCCTAGATTCACATTAATTTATGCATGACATAATAAACAATAATTTAATGAAGCAATTTCCTTAAAATGTAACACCAAAACATACATTTCATAGCAAGGACAAAATATTTGATAAGTAGAAGATAAGTTAAATTATTAATTTATTAAAATAATAAATAGCTTACTATTTTTAACACTCAAGCAGTTTCCAAGCTCAACATTAGTGTATAAAAGCAATTATTAAATTAATTCTAAGACAGTATTAAAAAATTATGACATATTAGACTACAAGCCCGCATAGGACAAAAATATGGGTCAAATGAACCAACTGGGGACATATCTAGAACGATAGCAGAGCAAAAAATAATAAGATTCATCACTATGCCGTCACTTGTAAGCTGTCCAACTGAGTGCAGATGAGAATTGAAAAGTACAGGTAGACTCGGTAAATTTTGGTCATATATTTTTGTACGGCATTCTTAACCATCGATAGATCCATTAAAAATAATAAGAAACCGCTCAGTGCCG
This sequence comes from Colias eurytheme, assembly GCF_061535395.1. Classification (NCBI taxonomy): domain Eukaryota; kingdom Metazoa; phylum Arthropoda; class Insecta; order Lepidoptera; family Pieridae; genus Colias; species Colias eurytheme. The sequence goes on along the minus strand of NC_142986.1, from coordinate 7,604,408 downwards.
TACAAAAATGGTGGTCCACCAAGTCGGAATTTTTATTTAATTTCCGAGAGTTACCGGGGGTAAATTTGGTCATTTGACCATGTACGGCATCTGTGTCATACTATTGCTATACTGCTTTTAATCCATTATTCCGCAACGCCGTACAAAAATCATGGGGACAAGGGGAAAAAATCGAGAGTTGTAATCCCCTCTCTTTCCCCACTCCAGGGGGTCATTTGACACAACACGAAATAAATTTATTTTTAAAGTATTTTATGCATAGATAATATTTTTTCATGTGCCGTACATTTTCGTTGGTTCAAAGGGGAAAAATCTGAAAAAGAAAAAAATCCATATAACGAAATGTTTGCTTTATATTTTGATAATAAAATATAAATATACATTAATATTAAGAAGCTCGAGGTGGTTAATTATCACCTTGGAAAGTCGGAGTCAGGTGGAGTGGACTCCGTTAAATTGATGAACTAATAAAAAAAGCTATGAACGAAAAGATGTGAATTATATGCAATCAGCCCATGAATACAGGTAAAGTCACATAGGCTAGCATATTATATACATATTCAAAATGTACAAGTAAAGCGCTTTCAAATGATACCAAACACTGCATATTTATCTTAACTTTATTTTTTTACTCTGTATGTTTTGTCCGCTAGAGGGCGCCACATTAGATTTTGTGAAACCCCATATAGCCTTTAGCTAGCTGGTCGCTGGTTATCCAGTGAACAATTCAGACGCTTCTAATGATATGTCATTTGTTGAATTCTGATTAGTAGTTTAGAAGTTACGAGGGAATAGATGAACATACATACATGACCTGTAAACAACCATAACCCTCCTTTTGCTTTGCCGTAGTTAGGTAAAAATATGTTAATGCCGTACTGTATCAAATGGCCATAAAGCACCCTTAAAATTGTAGCTTTCGTCGCTTTCATCAGCCTAAAAGATGTGGTCTGCACAAAAATGTACGGCATCGTTTTTTCCTAATTTATCTATGTTAATACTATTTAAAACAACGAATAAAGTGTAGAAAACTATTATATTTCATTAATCTACGATGTTTAAACTTTAACAAAATTTCTGGTTTTGCATTTCTCTATAACTTTTTTTAGAACGGTTTCTTTTGAACGGCAATACTATACAACAATTGAATTTTACAATATCATGTTAAAAAAAAGTTCCCGTACAGGGTCAAATGACCTTACAGCTCTTTATATCAAGAATTCGATGAAATTAAGATGATTATTGGTATACATTTGAAAGAACAATTATTTTTTGACGGCATTGCTTTTAATAGTACTTTTGAGTGCTAGATAATGTTTTGGAACCGAAGCCGTACTTAGTCAAATGACCCCCTGGAGTGGGGAAAGAGAGGGGATTGCAACTCTCGATTTTTTCCCCTTGTCCCCATGATTTTTGTACGGCGTTGCGGAATAATGGATTAAAAGCAGTATAGCAATAGTATGACACAGATGCCGTACATGGTCAAATGACCAAATTTACCCCCGGTAACTCTCGGAAATTAAATAAAAATTCCGACTTGGTGGACCACCATTTTTGTACGGCACTGAGCGGTTTCTTATTATTTTTAATAGATCTATCGATGGTTAAGAATGCCGTACAAAAATATATGACCAAAATTTACCGAGTCTACCTGTACTTTTCAATTCTCATCTGCACTCAGTTGTACAGCTTACAAGTGACGGCATAGTGATGAATCTTATTATTTTTTGCTCTGCTATCGTTCTAGATATGTCCGCTGGTGGTTCATTTGACCCATATTTTTGTCCTATGCGGGCTTGTAGTCTAATCCAAAATGCAGTCATTTCTATACAGTAAAAGCTCAGCATAATCTCTTACAGACTCTGAGGTTGATTCCCTTTACCAGGCTCATTTAATACTAAAGGTATATCGCCACCCGCATTCCTCGGAACCCAACCGACAGACTCTTCCTCTAACCTTTTCTTTTCTTCCTGCATTCTTTCATATTCATTTATTTCTATTTGGTATTTGGGTGTGGTGATACCGAAAAAATTAGCTAAGCTTTCCCCTGCATAGTCTACTGCGTCTAACATTTTTGTGCCTGATTTCCAAGCGTAATATGAGAACCACGGTGCCCACGCTAATGATTTCTGAAATTAAATTTATTATTGAAAAATAATTAATGTGAATTAATCATCTATAGTATTAAAGTAATCTATATTCCATTGTTAAACAATAAAATGTGGTCAAATGTTGATACATTCTATCTAATACCATATAATTTGTAAACAAATAATTTTAAATGTATTCCATTGATGTAAATTTGTAATAATGTGGATAAATTATGTTTTATTTTATCATGCTATGCTATATCCTATCACTATTTTGCCAATCAGTATATTACATTATCAGTAAATTAAAATCTGATACTTAGAAGAAAGAACATAGGTATTTAATATGGCTTTTGACTTAGGAGTTAGTCAATCTGGATATGAAATAAAGTTTATTAGCTAGACATCAGGTTTTTCTATAGCTGTGAAACCCTTATTATGCTTTTACTCACTGGATCGACATTATCTTCAGGTTTAGCACTGCTTACTTCGTCTGCGGTGTCTTCTTCAATTTCTTCCTGAGTACCATCACTAAAATGTATAATTCTACTCGGTCTGTTTATAGTCAATTCGACTTGACTGTTTTCAATATCACCCATTGTAGTAATTTTAATATGTATGTATATTGAAAATGGGATATTATTATAATTTTAAAGATTTGTCATTGTTTATTATGATTTCAATTGCATGACATGACTCACAGATACAAGTGTAGTTTTAAAACGTCAAGTTCTTTTCTTTATGATATGGATTAGAAAATATTTGAAATATTTGATTACAAATCAGATTAAATTAGGATAATGCCGATAATGCCCACAACGTCCAGCAATAACGTATTATTATTATCACGATACATTGCACAGTTTGCAACTCTGTTCTCTATATTGAATCTCGATTTGCCATGAAAGAAGTCCCGTAGACATGGCGCTGTCGGCTTAGGCCGCCTGTCGCCGCCTGTCCATCTGCAAGAAAACTTCCGCAAGAAATTCAGTCTGTCTGACAGCAGCTTGCAAGTCTAATTCCGCGTCTATTTCCGCGGCCTTAGATCAAAGGCTGTCGGTTGCGGCGCGTAAAAAGTGGCAGCATTATTTTACGCGCCGCGGCGCGCAAGTGGCAGCCTGCCACTTGCCAGCTTGCTCTGTGTCTGCCAGTATTGTTTAAATCCAAGAAGCTTATATACTTGTAACAAGAAAATCAACCAACTTGCCAAGATAGGTGTGAAAGGGATAAAAACATACAGGCGTCATTCAACGTCATATTTTCTTGTTACAAGTTAATGGTCATAGTGCAATCTCCAGTGTATTATATAAAAGCTTCTTGTTTAAATCAAATTCCCAGGTTAGATTTGAATTTTTTTTAGAGGGTTAAAAAATTTATTTTTACAATATTGACGTATGATAGATAACAAATATGTATTATAAACAAGAAGCTTATATCTAATACACTGGAGATTGCACTATGACCATTATCTTGTCACAAGAAAATATAACCTTGAATGACGTCAGTGTTGTTTTTTGTCTCTTTCTGTGGTTGACCACACTGGTTTGTATAATCAGGATTTTTCGAAAGAAAAAAACTAAAAATCATGGTCTATAAATAATAACGACATATATTTTTAACAGTATTTATATTATAATATTACTGGTCAACTTACATGAATAATTATCATCTTTATAGGTACATACCATTATAATTGGTAGAGAATGATAGTTTTAAATAACGCTTGATAACTTTTGATCTCATACTACGATTTTTTAATTAAAATGAGTGCTACATACATTAAAACATCGTTTTGGTTACTCAAGCTTCAGTCTAAAACTTTTCAATATTCCAAAGGGAGAGTTGCATCGCTAGTGTTGATGTGTGGTAACGATATTACAGTTCTCAGAAATTCGTATGTCTTTCAGGAGCTGTACTTACGGTTACTAATGGTTTCATGGTGGTTAATTATAATATAATTAAAATTACTTTATCAGTTGAGACGCAGTAACAAGAATGTGGTAAATAAAAAGGTATAGCACTTTTCAAAAGGTATTTTTTTTCTGGACCGTAATCCTCAGGCTTAAAATGCAAACTGCATATTCTGGCATGTTGATAAATTTTACCCTTGATAGGCACTATGGACAGCCATTTATTTCTTTTTATTTCATTTTTGGAAAGCTGAAATACGTAAAACAAAAAAATATTAGGTTAAAAAGTATAAATTTCAATGTAAAAAAGAACAAACCACAATATGTGAGTGCAATACCGATGTCGTGTGTTGTTTCATTACTAGTACAAAAAATTTTAAAATGGTGTTCTAAATGTTCATCATAATATTATTGTTTAGCAATATATTATCGTCGCTATCCGTAAAAACCCATCATCATGGTTACCTTACTTGTTAAATTTGTTTGTTGAAAACTTGTTGAAAAATGATGAAAGTATTAGGAAAAGAACTTATTTAACATGATTGCTTAGTAAAATGATGATAAATTTGACGATTTTTGCCATTAAAATGATTCTAAACAGGTAAATGCATGAGTATTGAGGAATATTGTAAATAACGTAAATATACACTTGCCTGTGAAATTATAGGCCAGAATTTGGTGTCCAAAAACTTCTGCAATTTTTCACAATGCAATACATTATTAATATTCGGTAAATATTTATTAAATACGCAACAATATTAACTTAAATATTCGAAGCGACGCAATTTTTTTGACACTTATGCCATATTGTCAAAGTGAGAGTTGCTACAATTTTATTATGGTAACTACCCATAATCAGGGAATATCGCTTTTTAATAATTGGTTCAGATACTTATTTTATTTAGCATAAATAATAATTGTCTCATCCAACAATGCTTCTGAATGACGTTGTTGGCAATTTATCAACAAACTCATGTACAAAAACTAACCTTTTGCACAGAATATTACAGCATACATAGTAGCCTTGGGAAAACTTCGTATTAACAGTGGCAATACCAAGTTAGGTGTGAAAGTGATAGAACACAACAATTTTCTTGTTACACGTCAAATGTTCATACCGAAATCTCCCTCAGAGCAATTATTCCTCTGAGGTCGATATATATTCTCCTAATTATAAATATACATAAAAATTCGGTTTTCAGCAAAAAACCGATGAACGCACTGATCCTGCGGTGGGATCTTAGACTATTTTTCATTTTATCTATTCGAGCATAGTAAAGTAATACTGTGGGAATTTATTGCTCTGAGGTGGGAATATTCGAGTTTGACAAATGACAATTGACATTGAGATTTGAGACAGATTAATTGAAAATTTGAAATTGTTATTATTTTACAGTTTACATGTGAGTTTACAACTTTACAGTATAGAAATACATACATACAATTTACAACAAAATAGATTTACCAATAAACCATAAAAAATATTTCAGTTTTAACAGTATGGAAGGCATTTGCAGGGGCTGTTTACTTAAATACAATGATTCGGAGTTTAACACATATTCTGAAAGGAACAGGAGACTCTTTGTTTATTCAACCGGCATCCAGGTATCAACTGTTTTGTTAACATTGTTAATTTTCCTAAACCTATTATTAAAGATTAATTAAAATTTTATTATAGAAATAATGTTATCCATTATTGCATAGGTAAAATATAAACGATACTATTGATTATCTTTTGCGAACATTTCCAGGTGAAGAGAAATGATGCTTTCACATTTCAGCTCTGTAAAACATGCTATTCTAGTATGAAAATATCATGTAATTTTAAGAAATCATGTAGAACTTCTGATAAGAAGTTGAAAAACTTTTTGCATTTGAAAGAAAGTGGTGACAGTGTTGATTTCAGTACATTCCTTAAAGTTAATGACGATTCTTCCAAACTCAGGTAAATATAAAATTACATTTCTTATTTTAATATCTAACCACAAGGTAGGTACAATTCCAGCTTTCTAAAAAGCTTGTGATAAAAGCCAAGGAGCAAAACTTCAGACAAGTATGAGTTGAATAATGCATTAGAGGAGAGAGGAGAAAATGATTATATTATTAATAATTTTCTATGGTATTGGAAAGAAAGATTCTCCTATGGAAAATCTTGAAATATCTTCATGACAGAAAGAGGAGATTCCATTGAAAGTTATTAATAACTAGCTTTCCGCCTGCGGCTTCGCCCGCGTTTTCAAAGAAAAACCCGCATAGTTCCCGTTCCCGTGGGATTTCCGGGATAAAACCTAGCCTATGTTACTCGTGGATAATGTAGCTTTCGAATGGTGAAAGAATTTTTAAAATCGGTCCAGTAGTTTATGAGCCTATTCATTACAATCAAACAAACAAAGTTTTCCTCTTTATAATATTAGTGTAGATATATTTAAATAATAATTTTCTAACATTAAAAGACCAGTCTATTAATGTTGTTTGCCTACTTTAGAAGATTGCATATTATATGTTTGTGCTCAAACTGATTAGGATAAAATTATGTAATATATAATTTCATTGATTTAAATTTTTTAATTGTAAGATAATCATAATTATTATTTTACTCTGTTTTCAGGTACCCAATAAATGATCAGTATGAAACACAAAACTTTAATAAAAACAAAGATGATGACAATGGTAATTATATCATACATAGTAATTACTTCTGCGAAGACAGATTTTAACCACACCACGCCACGCCTCGCCACGCCACGCCACCGGCCACACCACACCACACCACATAAATACAAAATATTATATGAAAAAACTTTAAATTGCCTTTCAGTATCAACATCAACAAGCATTCGTAATTTCTTGAAGGACATCCTGCAAGGCGATGAGATACCAGACAATGAGGCTCGTATCATAAGTGAGGTTATAAAGGAAGAAGCTGATATATCTGATAATTCACTAGACTCGCATTGGCTGCAGGATGATGTTTCGGTTGATACGGAATTTAGATTGGATTTTAGGTGAGAACAGAATATTATTTCATATTAAAAAGTGAAGTCCTGTGTCCCCTAGTGGGGTAAGGGGCAGATGCATTATTCATACATCTGTTTCACTGATCGATTTTCTTTAGGGACAAGTAGGTGATCAGCCTTCTGTGTCCTGCCAGACCGAGACATTTTTTTTTTCTTCGTCTCCACCGGGAATCAAACCCAGGACCCCTCGGTTCTACGCTCACGCGTCAACCACTGTACCAAGGAGGCGGTCATTTCATATTGATGTTTACTTATTTTATAATGTTTATATTAGCTAGCTTAGTTGTAGTGTGTGAAAGGCTAACTATTTCATTTCCTAATGCAAAATATTCTTTTTCCATGTCTAAATCTATCTGTGTTTCAAAACTCACCAGAATTGGTTCCACAGTTACACGATGAAATCTTAGCAGATGGTGTGTTGTGAGTGTTACTTTTAAATTTATAATAAGAAAAAGGATGATTTCATAAAATCAACTCGGATCTTGTGTCTTATATGCCTTGTCCTATATATATATATATATCTTTGTTCGCAGCTTCAGTCCACTTTCAACCCCTCGGTCAATTATAAATGATCATTGCTACACGTCACAACAAACAAATCATGAAGATAATGAACAAACATATACCAAAGGAAAATCAACTTCCCCTGACGCCATTTGCACAGAACAAAACGAATTTAACATAGAAAATGACAATAATAAAGAAGATTATGTGAATTTTGTAAACAATGTACAAAATAGGTGTGTTATTGATAAAAATTTGGAGAATGCTTTGAAGAATGATGGGACTGATAATTTTGCGTTGGATGCTATATTGGCAACTCCTCCAAGTAAGTAGTAAGTAGATTTATATTTACTTGAAGTACACAACACTATAAAATATTTTTATTAATTAAGTAATAGTCCCGAGTTATATAGCAAAAAAGGGTATATTTGTTAATGTTATGTGGAAATAACACCATACCATATTTAAACAAAATAACACTTAGTCAGAAGCTGTTATTTAAAATGATTGTCCATAAACATAAAATTGTTATATTTTTGTTGAAATAATCACGATTTTCATACAAATTAACATATTTTAGTGATACCAAATGCCTGGGCACCATCAACACCTACTATAAACAATATACTGTTTGGTGAAAAACTTGAAGATGTTCACAAATCAGGACATAATATAGAGAAATTTGAAGAAGTGGAAGGGACAATCAATGCTTTGGATGAATTTATAACATTCAAAGATTTTACAAATGATTATAATCAAGAGATTGAAATATCAAATGAAGAAACTCCAGAAGATATTAATTTAGTACAAGATAATAGTATAGAAAGTGTCAAATCAAATCAAGAATCAACTGAAAATCAAATTCTATCTAATCAAATAGAAATAAGTGTAAATAGAGAAGATGAAGATATACAAGAATCAAATGTAGTTTTTAAAAAACCATTATCGCCTATAGAAAATAAGTGTTCTATAGATGAAAAGTATTGTAAAATGTGTGATTTGAAATTTAAAACCGTTAGAGGTCTTCAGTTACATATGAGTAAAACGCATAAGTTAAAAGTCCTCGTAAAGTCTCAGTTTAAGAAGGAAATCATGATCTGTGATTACTGTGGGAAAACATTTTCTTCAAAGAAAGAGTTCTTCATAAAACACATTGCGTTACACATGGTGAGTAATTTGATTGTTATATCCTAAAGTGTTGTATGGATTATTTAATTTAATTTCATTAATATATATTATAATTATAATTGTAAAATACTTACAAGACCTTATAATTTATAAGTCTTAATAACAAGCAATAACTGCTGAGTACTTTACACTAAGTTGTTTCACCTATTATTAGTATGAACAATTAAAAAGTGAAGTCCCGTGTCCCCGTAGTGGGGTAGGGGGCAGATGCATTATTCATACATCTGTTTCACTGATCGATTTTTCTTTAGGGACAAGTAGGTAATCAGCCTTCTGTGTCCTGAAGACCGAGACATTTTTTTTTTCGTCTCCACCGGGAATCGAACCCAGGACCCCTCGGTTCTACGCTCACGCGTCAACCACTGTACCGAGGAGGCGGTCCAATGAACAATTAAGAAATATTTAACTTCTAAGATTGATATTTTATTTTATTTATTTATAATGTGGTAAAATAGTAGGCTAAAGATTGATATTATTGTTAGGTGAATAACAGATACTATTTGAGAATAATCTTTTCGGTTAGTTAATCCGTCAGTCCTCGGATCACAGACACAATAGAAAATCTATTGTGTCTCGGCCCGATCGGGCCGCTCGGTGGTCAATGGGTTAATAATAGCCAAAAAGATATAAATGTAAAAATTATTTATATTTTACAGAATCCTGATTTGTATCGTTGCAATATATGTTCATTAACATTCAGTACGGAAGGACGGCTTAGAATGCATCAATCAACACACACTGGAGTTGTATCTAAGAAACCAGTAGAAAAGGCATGTATATTATTCAGATTGGTTATATCCAATATTATATATGACCATTTAATCTCAACTTTTTTTTTCTGTCAAGGAAACATACTGAGATACCTATACATTCGAACATTAATCCCGCTTTTTGTATTTTCCAAAAATATGATGAATAATAATATTACTCATAGCCTATTTAATATTTTTATAATTATTCGCTTTTACTTGTAAGTAAAACTTATCTGTAGATAAGTTAAATAGAACAAGTGGCGTTTGATTTCATTTTAATTTTATTATTACTCATAATATCTTGAATATATTATTTTCAGAAATTCATATGTTCAATTTGCGGAGCGTGTTGTTCAACAAATTCCAATTATGTAATGCATTTGCGGAGACATAGCGGCAATTATCTATGCAAGTGCGAAGAGTGCGGCGCCGGCTTCTACAGGAGGGGTGACCTTACTGTACATATGAGGTAAATGGTAATAATAAGCATAATAAACAAACCAAAATACAAATAAAGTTATTTAAAAAGACAATTTATTGAGGGGAAAAGGTGGATAATTTTTATATATGAAAATGTGGTAAAATAAATATGTATCAATATAATGAGTAAATTCCACACAAGATAAACAAATATACTAATTTATCTCGTTGACCCTTCCTATGATTATAAATTGATGTAAAAGTTTATAAGGATGTTAGTTTCACGTTAAAATAGCATTTACTTGAAATTTGGTACAAATATCTATTAACTTTGAGACACAGGCTTTTTTATGAGCTAAATAACCAGTTTATATTGTTACAGAACTCACACAGGAGAAAAGCCCTTCAAATGTAAATATTGTGTTAAAGATTTTGCAACACATTCCTTGCTCAATAAACATATGAAACTTCATACAGGTTTGTTGTATTTTTATATGTGAATATTAAAATATATAACTTGATGGCCCCTCTTTACACTGGGCAGCGTTGGGCGAGTAGAGGCAATCACGATAGTGGGTATGTCTATGATCGGCCGTCATTGTAGATGTTTATTCATAATGGCGGCAAACATCGACGATCACTTGTTGGGCCAACATTGCCCATGAGCTTTCTTTTATTTTTATTATATCAGAATACTTACTACTACATATTTTCTAAGACTTTGTTTAGTTTTGTATAAGCCTATATTTTACCTATATTTGTTTCAGGGGAGAAGCCTTTCGCGTGTAAGTTTTGCGGTAAAAAATTTACAACTTCGTACAATTTAAATGTACATCAAATGAGATCAGTAGAATGTCTGCAGATACAAGAAAAGCTGGCATTTCCCGACGTCCCGGTGGAAAACTGACTATTACTCAGATTTTTTTATTGTGATATTAGAAAACTAAGAAAATAAATGATTATTGATCATGCATTGGTTTACTTTATTGTACCTTAGTCCTTAAATATTATAATTTCATTATTTAACAGAACTAAGAAGTCTTTGGGTCTATGGGTGTTATTTAAACGGTAAGCAAAGTATTGGTATATTTGTGTGCAGATATATGTAGTTGGTAAGCTAAAATTGATAAGTAGTTGGACAGCAACTTGTGTTAAAGCAAATATTTATAAATCAGTCTGCAACATTGAGATACTATTACTACGTATGGAGAAGACACCGTCTGCATCACTTATGTTCCGCTCACGGCTCAACATAGGTCAACCGGCCACACTGCACGCAGTCGCTTAAGCGCGATGGTCGCGTTCATGTCTTGTTTGTTTTAAAGCAAAAAACCATGAAACTCATCAAATATGTTACGATATTGCACTAATAATTCAAGTAATGCGGCAAAGTGCAAAGAAATAACTTTTCATCGGTAATTAACTAGATAATTATTTTTGAAACTTGGTTCGAGGTAAATTTTTGGCGGGCGCCATTTTGTGTCATTTGTCATAGACTAAAAATTTAAGAAATGGCATTGGGTTTGCTCTGTGGGTTTGCTGACCATTGCAAGACCATTGTCATGATTATTAATAATTACCAAGATAATTACAGATGTGTTTACAGAACACGAATAATTGCAACCTGATTTTAATTATTGCTAACAAAATCTGTGTATTCTGACAAAATGATTTATTAGCGGTTATTTCTTGCAAACCATATTTTTAAGTTGCATAGTGCATACACAGTAATTACTTCTCAATATATTATGTATTTAATTTGATCTATGCGCGCGAATTAGGTGGGGCGTGGCCACATCTATAATTTATATTTTAACTGCAAAGTGCAACTGCCATTTGCGCAGAGATATATATTTGCTTGCCACAAATAAGATTTCGAAGGTATAAAAAAAATGTCAAGCAACCGGGGCGTGTAGCTAGTTCTTAATAAAAATTTAATGTATTGAATATATTTTGGATTAATAGGACAAATGAAACACCATAATTCTACAACGTCATATAATTTTTATTGAACGTTTGGACCCAAGAGCACTAATGTACTTTGTATATGATTCTCTCCTTCTATTCATTCGCGTGCTTTTGGGCTATCGTGTGATATGGAACAATCGATAGATTTTATAATAATATGTACAAAAGTAACATTAACTAAGTTCTTAAATATAAATAACATTAGTGCCTCATTTAGTATTCAATCACAGAAACATGAAGGCATTTCAACTTTCAGAAGCTATTTGTCATCTAATCAGACCTGCTGGTTAGACTTGGCTTAAAAATTTTGACATGAGAAATCAATAATATACTTAAAAAAACAATAATCTTAATAACAGGTATAAAAATATAACTAATTTACAACAAATACTGATTACCTAATATTATGGTCGTTTTACAAAAAAAATAAGAACGAAAAAAGCATGGACTCCTAGATTTGATTCACAAAAATAAATTAAAGACCATGGCCATCATTCATGACATATGGTTATGGAATTTTATTTCTACATTCAATCAACCTACGATTTATAAGAATGCTATAAATATAATTGCGTTCATATTTATTAATGAACACAACATGAAGCTCTTGGCTTTTAAGTCTTAACCGCTTAGTGAAATAATAGTGGTCACTAAAAAAATACATATATCTATTATGCCGGGTCCAGACTGGTGAAACGTAACATGCAATGTAACATGCAATGAAAGAATTCACCGTCCACATTGCTGCAATGTATCATGAAAGGTAACACACTTTGTAACAATTTCTCATAGTTTGGACGTCTTGCGCGCGCGAATTGTGCATTACACGCGCATGCTACGAGCATTACAAGCCGCGCGCGGAGCGATCCGAAATTTGTCGGTTTTTCGACGAACACAAAGGGGCAAGGAACACGACTACGGGAGGTTCGTAGTGAATGCGCGTTATGAGCGCGCTATGCGTCCACACCAGCAGCGAACATGCAATGAAAGGCAGAATGTTACATTGCATGTTACGTTTCACCAATCTGGACCCGGCATTACATATACCATGTTTCTAATTCATGAAGTAGTGACTAAGTTAGGATAGATGCCCTGTAAAACTCGAGTGTCTATACTAAAAATAGCTTGTGGATTAATGCATTTTACGAAATACCACGACCATTTCATTATCTACTCTGGAATATTTTCCCTTACACTAATTGGTGTTTTGACATTATATAATTGTTGAACTTACTTAACTTTTTCACTTTCTCTAAACTTTCTATTATCATAGAATATTATGAATAAATCCATTCTAGACTTGCTTATAACAATTTTGCTATAAAAGACAATAATTATTACCTTTGTTGAATTAAGTGACACTACACAGTTCATATTAAAACGCTATGAATTCACATGTACTATGACAATGTTATCGAATGAAATACCCACCATTCTATTCATAGATAGCCACAAACAATGCACTAGTTCAACACAATCTAGTCAATGCCACTAACACTATTGCTTCAGCACCAAATTTAATTGTCTTTATTAACTCCTAAGATTTTTGTCCTTTCGCTCGTTGTTGTAAGTTTGCAACAATACAATTGTCCGCCAATTGCAATCGCATGGAAGAGTTTTCTTTCCTTAGTTCAGATAATTCTTGGTTCAGCCTCAACACTTCTAAAACCAGTTTGTCGTTATCAATCTCTAGCTTTTCTAATCTGAAAAAAATGGGAGTTTAAAGTAAGTTGACTGCTGTCCAAGTTAAAGTAGTCTACAATCAAATAAAAACAAACATAATATCTTAGATTATAATTTTCTTATATACCTGTGATACAATTAATTCGGTAATTGTTCTCAAACAGATAAATATTGTTAACATAATTTTGTTTGTACAAGGCAACATTGCAAAACAACAAGTTACAACAAATATATATTTATAAATTACTGAAAAATAATGTGTTAAATTGTAACTAGTTTAGTACAGTTCTCAGTTCAACAGTTTAGATCCTAGCGAGTTATATTATAAACTAACGGTATTTGTAATCTTATGATTATATATGCAAAATAAAATATTATGAAGAGGAAAGGTTTGTATGTATGTATGTATGGTTTTCACGCATAAACTACTGGACCAATTTTGATGAAATTTGGCACAGATAATCTTTAGACCCTGAGAAAGAACATAGGCTACTTTTTATTGCGAAATATGTACCACGGGCGAAGCCGGGGCGGATCGCTAGTGCAAAATATAAATAAAAAACTGCTTACTTCTTCTGTTTTTCCGTAAGCTCCGCGATGTGATCGCACGCCTTAGCAAGAATGCCTCCTTTGCTTGCACTATCTGGTTGACCAGAGTTAGGCACCATTGCAGCTATCTTTGTTATCCAGCTGTTTATTTTGTCTCTCCGTCTCCTTTCCACTTCGTTGTGAGTGGCTCGTCGTTTGTCGTCACGCTGTGGGAATTAATTACATTATCCATACTAATATTATAAATGTGAAAGTAACTCTGTCTATCTGTCTGTTACTCAATCACGCCTAAACTACTGAACCAATTTTCATGAAATTTGGTATGGAGAAATCTTGATACCCGAGAAAGGACATAGGCAACTTTTTATTCCGGGAAAATGATGTAATCCCGGAAATCCCACGGGAACGGGAACTATGCGGGTTTTTCTTTGAATGCGCGGGCGAAGCCGCGGGCGGACACCTAGTTAATTATAAAATTAACTAACCTAACCTAACATAATATTCGGTATTATAACATAAATGTTAAGTTAATTTTAATCGTCAACAGTTTCCACCTGCAGGTTGTTGTAGAAAACTTAACAAATGGTATTGAAACCTACCTGAAGAACCGTGTGAAGAACATAATGAAAACGAATCTTTTTAAATTTTACACACCACAAATAGGATACGCGTTTAGATGAATATCGTTCAAAAAACTATACATTCTTTAAACTCATGAAATTATTATATTGTCACTTGTAAACAATTTTTCTAAGGTGTACAAATCTGTCTTTTAGTCAAAATCGATTTTGAAGGAGTTGGTGACATACAAATATCCGGATGAACCTGATTAAAGTGCTTGTTAAAATTAAAATACCTTTCTGGCTGTCACAGCTTTAGCTTGTATTGGTTGTCGCCTTGTAATAACCTTCTTTTGAGCAGACGCACCAAATACTTCAACTGGATCACTTATTACAAAGAACTCTCCACTAGGAATAACTGAAATAGTATTATTACATGTTATCTCGTACTTTATTCTTTTAATGATAATACAATTTTTCAAATGGGACCAGTAGACCCTGAGATTAGCGCGTTCAAACAAACAAACTCTTCAGCTTTATAAAGTAGAGGTATGTTAGTGTCGCTTATGTTATTCACAGTTATTTATTTACTTAGAATACTGGATTTTAGAAGTTAGGGTTCAACTATGTAATTGTTATTTAATCTACAAGTGCTATCTATCATTAGTAAGTGTAAAGAAACTTGCAAGCAAAATATAGATGCCTGGTCTTTATTGTGTACAGATCCCATATAACAAAGTATAATGTGTGAAGCACTCATGTTAGATGTACAATAAATAACAAACAAATATTTTGACGGAATTTTAATAACACTTTATAAATGGACACTTACCATGTGTAGGGGAATTAGATGCCATGTTTGAAGATTCTTCTCCAGTCATCTGTACCAATTTATAAGTCACAGCTCCAGCTATGAATAACAATAAATTATAATTAAGACTTAGTTCATACAATATCCATGGATACATGAATAACTTATAGATCAGGAGAATAATGAGATTATTTCACTAATCACTTTTATGAGTCTATTGAAGGTGCTTACATAGCATGAGTATGAATTAGTACTACTTACACAGGTCTCTGAAGTTATAAGATGAACTATTATCGTCGTCATTACCATCAAGAAACGTATGTGTAACTAGGTGGGACCTTTCACAGTTGCCGCTTCCTGGAACGTAATTGAATTTACTTTGTTATGCGTTAATTCAATAAAAATCACTTGATTGTACACTAAGATAATTAAATTGTCCTGCACGAAGTATGTATTAGTAAACAAACACACATGTATAAAACTGTTTACATTTTTTTAGTAAAACTCACCGAAAGGACCGCCTTCTACCATTCCCAAGTACTCCTTTTCATCACTGCAATATTATACGCATATTTTTAAAATGTATAGCAATAACACAAAATCTAATACAATACCTAATATTGGCTAGATGTTTGCCAAATCGCAAAAGTAAAAAGTTGACCTTCAATGGCACTTAACACGACTGCAGTTATGTAATACGATAATATTTGTTCATAAAATAATACAACTCTATCGAATAAATGTACCTGTCATCTATATCAAGAGAATTTTCATGGATGTCTACATCAACTTCCACTTTGGCCATTGCGCGTAATTATTTTTGAATTTTCTCAATTTGATCACGGGGACAAAATAGAGGGTCATGTGATGCAGCCATAGATAAAATAGGACAGATGATCAATACCGCTTTGTACTACAGATACTTTAAGGTGCGTAGACACAATATGCCTTATATATATATACAGAAAGTTAAATATATATTTAATCCAAATCAAACAATACGATTAAAACATTTAATTGTTCCTTAATTCAACGTATTATTTTTGGACTGAATTTAAAATTATGCACTTGCATTAACTTTAATTGATCACAAGCGAGAGGTGTTGTTTATAATGTGTATAGAAAAACATTCGATGAAGAAGGGTCAAAGGGCGTATTCAGAAAGAAAGCTTGAAACTTATAAGCGCTTATCGGCGCTTGTCATGTTCATATATTTTCCTGTCAGTGCTGGTAACCCGCGCAGGAAAATATATGAACATGACAAGCGCCGATAAGCGCTTATAAAAGCTTTCTTTCTGAATACGCCCAAACACATCACAATTTTCAATTTTGAATATTTTATTGGTAAATTGGACTTACCCGTTTTGATACTTAAAATAAAAAATATTATATGTAGGTAACTATAATATTGTTTGTTGATTACAATATAATTTTATGAAAACGTATTACAGGAGTTTCCAATACGGCTATTCGTCAAGTCCAAACTGTCCAAGTCAATTTTATAATGTGTGTAATGTGTATCTGTAATACTTACGAAAATAAACTTAGAAACATTTTATAAAAAATTATTAGCAATCTAGTTTTGATCTGCATTAGCATTACATCAATAATATTTGTACATGGCATAATGATAATGAATATACAAATATAGGTATGTGTTAATAATAATATGTATTACATAGATAAAAGTAATATGTATATTATACATGTAAGTATGTACCTACATAATATTAAGTGGATATCTCATTATCAAGTACAGTATTGTTCACTTATGTAATGTGACTAATGATGTTGAGGACAAAATAAAAAATAAGCAGTATCAAGATCGTTCAGTCCATTTTCCCTAAGGTTGCACACTCAAAATTTTGATTTCCCAATTTGCCATCAGATTCTGGTTAACCTATAGTTGCCCCGTGGTTGCCCTCATATCTCTTCTATTTGAAACCTTAGGAAAAACATAGATTTTAATGAAACGAAGGATTATATACATTGAAGTATGTACTTAAATAAATGAGTTTATAGACGTCTTCACAAATCACATATCGCCATTGCCAACTGGACTACCTCCTATGCGTTCTAAACATAGGTTCTAAATAACGTTAATGTTAAATAGATGATATCTGAGTGTTAGATAAATATCAATAAAAACATGTTATTATTGATATTTATCTTAACGTGAAATAAACGTTTAGAACATCATACTCTACAAAAACTATGAAGTGGATTATTTAAAACTCTTTTCATAACTATTATCCCCAAATTTTAGGGGAATTTTAATTGAATAAAACTGGCAACAATATTTTAGGCGCTCACAGCGCCGCGTTTACGAGACTTCTTTCGTGGTGAAATGCTCTTTATTGTTATATTGCTACTTTAATTTTTTTGGCATTGTAACTGCCCACTGAGCCGACGGTCCCGGGTTCGATCCCCGGTCAGGGCAAATATTTGTGTGATGAACTCAATTATTTGTTCTTGGGTCTGGGTGTTATTATCTATATATGTATTTATTAAATATTAAATTTATCGTCGCCTAGTACCCACAACACAAGCCTTAATTGAGCTTACTGTGGGACTAGGTCGATTTGTGTAATAATGTCCTATAATATTTATTTATTTATTTATTTATTTATTGTTAAGAATTCAGATGCAAACTATTAACTTTCATTTGCTTGATAAAGTATTCCAATATTCCAATCTTAAAATAGGCTAGATCAATATCTAGCAATAAAGAAATAGATAAAAAAAATCACGACACACTTGTAATAAAATTACTTATTACCGCGCCCTATTCGATGTATTTAATAAAGCCTAAAGGGGTGTTATAAAGACGTTATGGCACTAAGTCGATAGAAATAGTATTTTAATTGATTATTCAATAGCGGCTCTTCAGTTCACGAAAAAGGTATGTTTCAGTTTGCAATTTGCAACAGCAAAAGATGAAAATCTTGCGAAGTTCTTCTTTCATGGCTTCGTGTGCACACTATTATTATAGCATTAGAATATTTTGGTTTAGGAATGTTTCAACCGACAAGTATGATATTATTAAAAGTGAAGTCCCATGTCCCCTAGTGGGGTAAGGGGCAGATGGGGCAGATGCATTATACATCTGTTTCACTGATCGATTTTCTTTAGGGACAAGTAGGTGATCAGCCTTCTGTGTCCTACCAGACCAAGACATTTTTTTTTCGTCTCCACCGGGAATCGAACCCAGGACCCCTCGGTGTTACGCTCACGCGTCAACCACTGTACCGAGGAGGCGGTCAATGATATTATTAAGATGAATATTAAATCAATATACCGAACTGGAATAGAATTTTTTTTACCGAGGAACTTTATTATAAACTAGCGGTCCGACCCGGCTTCGCCCGTGGTACATATTTACGTTTTCTCTACGTAAAAACCATCCTCGTACTTCAAGGAATATAATAAAAAAAGAATTATCGAAATCGGTTCAGCCGTTCTCGAGTTATGCGCTTACCAACACATTTTGCGATTCATTTTTATATATAAGAGTAGCGGTCCGCCCCGGCTTCGCCCGTGGTACATATTTACGTTTTCTCTACTTAAAAACCATCCTCGTACTTCAAGGAATATAATAAAAAAAGAATTATCGAAATCGGTTCGGCCGTTCTCGAGTTATGCGCTTACCAACACATTTTGCGATTCATTTTTATATATAAACACTAGCGGTCCGCCCCGGCTTCGCCCGTGGTACATATTTACGTTTTCTCTACATAAAAACCATCCTCGTACTTCAAGGAATATAATAAAAAAAGAATTATCGAAATCGGTTCAGCCGTTCTCGAGTTATGCGCTTACCAACACATTTTGCGATTCATTTTTATATATAAGATTATTATACTTTTTCATGTGTGTTGAATTAAAGTAATTTCTTTCTTTCTTTCTACTTATTAATTACATCCGCGTTTACTATAAATTAACTCTAGTAAGTACCTACCTACCTTGCATCTTCAGTCATCCAAATTAACCGAAGAATCCAAGTTAGTCTTAGTTCCTAAGTATATTCTTGAATGATATAAAAAATAAAACTTTATTTACAAGAAACATGTACATTTTTACATGCAGACCCTGACCTATGCAAGCTATCGTAGAAAATTTTTACTCTTCAGATGAAAACAAAATTCCGGCCAGATGCCCAGCTTCTAAAATAATGTCGCTTTTGATTTTGCAAATATTTGCGTGACTATATCTATGTACTTATTGTAGTGAAATGTAAAACAGACCTCACGTAAGCCGACGTTTAGCCGGAAGGCAACCACAAACAAACCTTTTCAGACCCTTTAGAAGCCCTCGGGATGTAAAAGGGAAGTGCAGGTTGGCTTTTGTTATGTTGTGGCTGGTGTGGGAATAAACTAACTGCGGAGCTTAATAATAGTTTGGTTTAGCGATGTATCGGAATATTGTTTTTTTTGTTATAGGTTTAGAGACATTTATTTTCAAAGAATTTTACAATTCACTTATTCTAAAGTTTCACAGTATTTTACAAAGTTGTACACCTTGACAAAAAAAAAATAAAAAATTTGCGGGTGAGTGGAGATTATTTTGTGCAATAATAATATCGTCTTATGACGGTATGGCTGTGTTCGTGAGGAATGTTTACACGGATATAAAGCAACTAAATGTGACATCGATTGCATGAACTAAAATAAATATTAATTGTAAGTTTATTTAAAAATTAGAGATTAAATAGTAATTTAGTGTTGACTTAGCTATTTAAAGTAATTTAATTAATACAATCTTGTTTTTTTTTTTTTTTAAATATGTATAAGTATAATAATTCATAATATGATGTAATGATTTTTACTCTTTATTTTAAAATAATCATAAAATATATACTTTTTAGTTTTTATGTTATATTTAACACTTTATATTAGTTATATTAATTTATTTTTTGAAGTAATTTTACTTTTGATTTTTTTAAACTAGGTAAGTAAGTATGTGATCGTTGTTATTTTTATTTATATTGCTGATTTTATTTTATTCACTTATATTTTTAAGTTGTAATTTGTATACACGATAGTTATTTCAGGGCATATTTTCATTTTGTAGTATATGAAGTTTTAATTTCTTTTTGAATAATCCTAATGATTTTACTTGTTTTATATCTGTAGGTAGGCTATTATATATTTTAACTCCGTCATGAAGTAAATTTTTTGAGCCATAGTAGGTACGGGCTGGATGGATATTTAGGTGGTCAATACATATATTTTGTCGTAGATTAGAATTTCGCTTCCTCTTAGTTAAAGTGATATCTGTATGAATTTCCTTATTAAACAATTTTCGTATCAGAATACAAGTATTATAAACGTAAATTTGCGAAATATCCATTATTTTAGTGTCTTTATATATTTTCTTTGTTGGAGTGAGATAATTATAGCAAAAAAGGGTTAAATATAAAAAAAAAATTAATCTTATTGCATAGACAATATTACCTCTGGTTAATTTACTTATTATCTGGAATTTTACAATATATTAAATACTAGGTTTCCGACCGCAGCTTCGCCCGCGCAAATCCCGCATAGTTCCCGTTCCCGTGGGATTTCCGGGATTGCACCATTTTCCCGGGATAAAAAGTAGCCTATGTCCTTTCTCGGGTATCAAAATATCTCCATTCCAAATTTCATGAAAATTGGTTCAGTAGTTTAGGCGTGATTGAGTAACAGACAGACAGACAGAGTTACTTTCGCATTTATAATATTAGTATGGATTTAGGTCTGGATATTAATATTCAAATTCAACTGAGTGTGTGAAAAGGCAGTTTAATTATTTCACTAACACAAGCTATATTACGAAAGATGTCTGTATCTATTTTAATTAAAATGTCTATAAAGCAGAATTTAGAGACTTCTGACTGATTAATATATTACCAAAAGTTTATCAAGTGTCAGAAGTAATTTAGTTCAATTAAGCAAGCTAGATTACTTCTAACTTGAGTCATCAATCTAATTAATAAACAACAAACGCATGCATTGTTTACTCAGAGCCTTCTCTTTTAATTAATATTTTTTTACCACACCTAAAAAGAAGAATATCGTATTTAAATTTTGGGTCACTATCATTATAATTATCTACTTTTATAAAAAACTAAAAATACAAATCCACACCCGATGCAATGCCTTCGCATTCATAATTTTCTGCGGATTTTAACTGCGTAATTAATTAATTCCAAGAGAATAGCTAATAGTATAAAAATGTAAATACGCCTCGTAAAACTGTTTATGCAAATCATGAAGGAGCGAATTCATTTATTATTTAATCGTGTGGGAAATTACCTGGTATGATTATTTTTCTAAGTTGACAAGCTGTGATTGTATTTTTATTTTATTTTATTACTAGTGGTCCGCCCCGGCTTCGCCCGTGGTACATATTTCGCAATAAAAGGTAGCCTATGTCCTTTCTCGGGTATCAAAATATCTCCATACCAAATTTCATGCAAATTGGTTCAGTAGTTTAGTCGTGATTGAGTAACAGACAGACAGACAGACAGAGTTACTTTCGCATTTATAATATAAGTATGAATGTGCCGGATTTGATTTTAAAGGATTTAAAAATATTTTCATGAAATTAAATTTTACTTGTACACCGTATAAATTCTATTCTGAACAAGCTGTGTCTCGGTTTTGCCCGCATTGATCCACTCCTATTGGTCTTAGCGTGATGACATCATATCCCAAGCCTAGCCTTCTCTGATAAGTGTGTGATAAGTCTGATCACACTGATACTGAAATAAATTTTCAAATCGGACCTAGACCTGAGATTAGCACGTTCAAGCAAGCAAACTAACAAAAAATCTCTTCAGGAAGGATGTTTATGAATTATTTTCAGACGTTAAAGAAGCATACATGCGTAAATTACCAGATAATACAGAGCAGATAAATAATTGGCTTAGATTTAACGATATGACGAAGAAAAGGGTGACATATTGGGGTGTTATTCTCAAGTTTCACCCGTATCTACATGATAAATTTTCCTGTAATTCCCATTTATATTTATAGATTATCTGTGAGTTTTCAGACCTTTTGTTATAATTCAATGTTAAAAAAGAATTTCCGTTAATGTTATGGTGGTGGAAATCAACAACCTACAAAATAAATCACTGTAGCAAAACAACAGATACTTACATCATGATATTTAATTTTCATCTTTGAGAAAGTAGACATTTTACAATAAATTTAAAATTTAGTGTGTATTTTTTAATGCAAATTAGCTATGTACACCAAATTTTAAATTTCAAATACGCTTGATCACTGATCAGTCATTAATCAGTCAGTCATTATCTAATAAAAACTTATACCTACAAATTATTTCATATAGCCTCCTAAGGACCAAGCTAAAAAAATCCTATTCTGCCTAATTACCACCCATTGTTCTCACCTGAGTACATAAAAATACATTAGACCTGCCACCCAATGATATTTTTTTATTTTTTTTATTGTTAGAGTTAAAATTTACTTGTGGGATTTTTTATCTGTGTAAAATATAGCTTATAGAATACATTTCTGAAAAAAAAAACTCGATTTATTTTGTTCTCATGTGATCACATCAGACCTAAGTGAATCCAAAAATTTTTTTATTAAAATAAGGTTTTACTTGTAGATTTTTTTATTTACTTATGTTATAAAATATGAGATCATACAAAAACCTCTACAAAGTATACAAAAGAATTAAAAACAGTTTTTCTTAAATTCTGAATGTGTAAGTTTACTACATATTAGGTAATAAAATATCTAAACTATCTGAACATATGTTAAAAAAAGAAATAAAAACATTGGAAGTACAATATTAGGAACTTGAAATATCAATGAGCTAACTAAAAATCGATTCGGAAACAAATGGTGGGTCTCCTAAGTCTTCATCACTAGGAATAAAATCTCCGTCAGTCGGCTAGGAAATCGATGATATTATCGTCACGAATAACTGAAAAAATAAGGAAGATAACTGTATATTTTGATTGCAATAGTAATTCCTGTTGACAGTTTAAATAAATTATAATCATAAAACAGGACAATTACACTCAAAATTACTGTAAAACAACAAAATAAATTATTAACTAATTAAATGTTTTATAGTTATTGACTACCAATGTCTTCAAATGAGTACAAAAAAATGAAAATAATATTGTAAGTAACGACCAATGTTCACACATGATCACATAAAAATTATGCGTGAATTTAAAAAATACAATATGAATTGTTTCGTTAAATTTAATTAAAATTCGTTCCTGTACTGTTTTTACTATTCATTTTTCAATACCAAATGAAAATCAAGTGAGAGATTAATATGATAATTAACGATTTAACTTACCTCTGTTACGTTGACCAGCCATTTTCAAAACTTTAACTAAAGTATTGTAAAATTCTGTGATTGGATAACCCATTTACCTATCAAACCTAATAGTTCAATTCAGCCAATCGCGTTACACAGTGATCATAGGCAGAAAAGCGCGGTATTTTTTAAGTTATTTCGAATTTTCGATTTTGTCATCGGATGAGGACAGTGGTTGGTAATTTAGTTAAAACTTTTTGGTGCTTTGGGTTGTAATGGTGATGGTGTTTATGTACTTATATGAGGCCATTGGTCCTTAGGAGGTTAAGTAACTTTAATTCCATTAAAAAATAGTTTTTATATATTTTAATAAAGTCTATGTAATCCAAATTCACTGCATGACGAAATCTACTATACTAAGAAGTTCGTGGAAAATCAAGCAATCAATCAGATTCTGGTTAAGCACATTAGTAAGTTACTCGCATAGAGAATGATTTCGTGATTGATTGATCCAACATTTTTATACTATTCCTTTGAGTTATTCGATTCGATAGAAGGTAAACGGAATTTTTAGTAACTACTTGCATTTTTCGAGTTTAAGTTTTAATGTAGAGCCACAAAATACTTAATAGTAGCTAATGGTAGAGCTTCCAATTCCAATAGAAATTCCAAGGAATTCCTTCCAAAACTTAATAAAAAAAATATTTACTCATAAATTAATAAACACTCCATCAAAAATTTGTTGTCATACATACCTATTTCGAATAAAAATTTGCTTCAGACTTGTAAAATTTTATTTTAAGTTTTAACCCCAAATTCATGCACTACAAAATTTAATAATATTATATACTTCACAATAAAACCGCACTAAAACCAGTAAAATAGTTTCCTACCTATAGTACCTATAAGATAAATATGATACATGTGTAGTATTACATGTAGGTACGTTAAAATATAGAGCACATTTTACATTTAAATCAATTAGATCGCTTAATTACAAAGCAAGTAACAAACATAATGAAATCCCGATACAGTAAAATGGGCCAATCATTTTATAGGTCGTAAATACGCCAGCATTTTCGCATACCCATCAAAAAGTCATTAGAGTGACCCACAAAACTTAATGGCGTCCCGCTCAAAACATTCACCGTATATCTTTTACACTGTTATAATCTGTGTTTATCATAGTTTGAACTAGATAAGGCAAGTGCATTTTTAAACGTGTCCCTTTTAGTATTTAAATTAGGAGCAATGCTCTAAAATCTTAAATGTGACGTAGGTAAGTTCCCGATTCAGTTAGGACAGAAATTAATACAATGTTTGTACACATCGCAATGTTTATACTGCGAGTGTGCTTCAGCAATGTCAATATGCATATTTGCATCTCGTTAGTTACCAATTTTATAGAAAGTCTTTAAAGTGCGCATGTAGAAAGAAAAACTATCTATTAAATAAATCTCTTTATTTTCTATAAAGATTATGGTATATCCAGATGCATTACAAATGAATTGAATTTCCAATACATTTTAAATTTAAGTATTATCATATCTGCAAGTAATAGCCGTGAACGCTTATTACGCAATTATCATTAAGTGATGAGACTGCAGCTTTATTTCTTGGCATAAAAGTGCGAAGTGTGAAAACATTACAAAAACGTGTGCAAGTTTTTGCTTTTGTATCATGTGCTTTAAAAAAAAACAAAAAGACTTCTGCAGTTTGCCGTCTCCAGTTCGCTGCGTTGTTTATGATATCTTCATGCATGAAACATTTTAGTTTATGGTGTTCAATGTACATATTATTATAAAACATATTAGTAGGTAAATTGCATATTAGATATTAGCTTAGCATTAGCATATATATAGCTTAGCATTTGCGTAGGAGGATTAGGCAAATAGAAACATACGTTTTCTTGTGTGTTGGAAAATAGTAGTAAATTTTCTTTGTATAAAAGTTTAAAATAAAATTCGCCGCAACAAAATATACTAGGTATTTTAAAAAATTCACTCAATTTTAAACTTTCTTAAACGTTTCGAGAAAGCTCGTTCGAAATAAATATAATATTAATCTGCACTGGAGGTAGTTCATGAACTTGTCCAGTAATTAGTCAACGTCACTTGACAATGGACGGTTTCCTTCATCTGCCGTCCGCTGGTTATTTACAAGAGAACCATATTATCAACGGTCGTCTCTTGCGTGATTAATTAATATTTCTTAAGCTTTTGTTCACCCGCTCAAAACAGTTCTGCCTGGAAATTTGTCTGCAGTGGAAATATTTACTTAGACTTTATGCGCTATGGTTTACGGTTAAGAACAATGCGCATTATATTCCATTGAAAAAATAATTAAGTCAAACTAACAATGCACTATACTCTACATAGATTCTATATAGATACTCTATATAGATTCTACTCAGTTACTCACACAATATAATATAAGATTGTGTCTTTATTAGTTTTATTATATTTTATGCTAATTAGAAGTAGTTGCTGTATATACTTGGGCATATCTTGAGTCTTGACTAGTTGGTAAAAAGTTTTCTTCAAATCGGCACCAGCATTTTAGGATTTTTAGCGAACCCATCATTCAACAAACAGCGATTTTATAACAGGCTCAAATCGCCAAGATGTCTAGACATTTAACTATGAAATAAGCATTAACATTACCATCCTATATAAGATGCCCTGAACGAGTGATAAATCTGTTAAAGGTGGGAAATAAATCGCAGGCAAGCTTGTTTGATTGATGAGGGAAATTTCTTCGGTCTTGAACGGTTTTCATTACTTCGGGAGTCGGGTAGACCTCCCCTGGTACTTTACCGTAAATAACCTTGTAAATGCATGGAAACTCTGCCTGCAAACCCGTGCAGGTTATAATATTTGATTATGACCCAGAATTAATCGAATCTAAAACTTATATTTGTTCATACATGCATTTGGAATGTATACGTGTTAAAATTAAGGACTAGGTATGTGTGCATTTGATTGAATGCGCCGTGGTCAAAATAGTACACAAAAAGCTACGGCGACACCAACGAGATCAATGAAAAACTTGAAAAGCTCACTATTGATACTTTATTTATAAGTAGGATGAATACAATAACAAGAATGTAACTTATGTGAAACATAACTTTTTATGCCTCAAGTTCGTAGTATAAGCATAATATTTATGCTGATCCAAAATACTGAATATGTCTACATCATCCTTTACTACAAAAACCTTGCGAATATAAATGGAATATTTGAAATTCAAATGAAATGCTCGTGTATTTTTTGGAAACTGAGGTCTGATGTTATAAAAATATAATTTATTGTAGGTTCCAGAACCGCCGTAAAATATTTGGAAAGGCCTTTGGTCATGCGATAATATTTCACATTGTTTTTGACCTGTGCTGAATATTAGAAATATTTTTTTTCTCATCATGTTCTTGAGAATTCAGCAATCTGAGAATTATAAAAATACACACATCAAAGTTTCAATAAATAGGTGATTAACTAATTACATACTGAAGATTACAAACATCAAATAGATAGAATTTAATGTATTATGTCTATCAATGTTTGTGTGAATACTTACTTATAAATAAAGTATGTAGTTATTGAATGTAATAATATCTAAATATTATGCAAAAATTCTCTGTCTTATTTGATTTACCGCATTCTAACAACTAACAATACCTCATTACAGCGTCTCTCGTCTCAGAGAGTAAGATTTGCTTTTACTCATAAATAAGTGCGGCATGAGAAATATATATGTTATTAGTTAGGTTTGCCATAAATATTAAAGGCCTCACTTTCCTTTCATAAGTCGATAAAAACGAGTAATTTTTTGGTTGTGTATTTCATTTTCAAATTTTATAATATTTGAAACTCTAAAGGAAAAAATAACTTAAAATATCTAATTTTAAGATGCTCTCACAAAAGCCATTACAGTTGCCGTGTCTTAGACCTCGTTAATTTACCTTCAGGCTATTTCACCAAGTTTAAAATTACGAACAACTTTAATATCCGTTGAGATTGTTTGTAATAGAGTTACTGATTATTAACTTTCATGATTGTGGGGCTGCGTAACTTTCTTTAGATTAGCTCGGTAAATACATACATAGTATGTAGTTAGTACTTGCGCGTGTAAATAATACCTTTTGTCTAACCTGCTAGGTATAAATTAATGTTACCAGAAATACGTCTGACTCCGTAAATCCATCATCGGTAATTTTTTTTATCCTTTCAAAATACATTGTTTTGGATATTTACTGTATGTTAAATCTTGTGACTGTAAAGCCATATTTCATAGAAATCTATTTGACGAGTTTGTATATTTGACACACAATAATTTTATTAATTTCTACCGTAAAAAGTCTATCAATAATTGTTGTTGCTAAATTAAAGTCCGCATGCATTAAAGATGGCATGTGCAGTTTCTATATATAATATCATTGGCAATAATGCTTTAACAAATGAATTAAAAATATTAAAGTCTGTAACATTTTTTTATGCGGAAAATGGTATCTTAATGTTAATTTATAGAGTCATTTCGAAGCTTTTTATTTATAATTTATCTAAGCTGTAAGTACTTCTTTACAAAGGCAGCGCTAATTGAGGAAAATGAGTGAAAGCAAAACAGTTCATCTTAAAGAATAAAGGAATGTTTTACCGTTTATCTTCATCAGTCGAACTTCTCTTTGTTTCACTCCTTTTAAATAGATATTGTTGCAAAGTTTTAAATAAAATATGTAGTGCTTTTTTATTGATTGTGAACTTCCATTTAGTTTGCACAAAATTATGTAAATTTTCGGAAATAAGACTGATGTAAAATTAGTATTTGTAAATCCTAATTTAAGTAGTAATTATTAAAAAAATATATCAGTTGGGATATACTATTAAACTGACAATATTTCACTCTAGAAAATTCTTGAACGCATAAATTTATTTATTTATTTATTTATTTAAATAAATCAAGAAAATCCTATTCAGCATACCTGAGTATAAATATGACCGCAATTTCATTTTCATCTCAAATGACTTAGCCAATAAAAGATCTATCTATTCAAGTTCAGACAGACTGGCGCCCATTTGTCCTTCAGTGTTTGTTGGCGCCAAAGAGTCGGCCAAAAATTTTATTGACTCTGTAGACTGTATATCTTTGGAAACAGCACAGATTATAATCGCCATTAATCTTGTAAGCAGGTAATATAACTGTGAAGCAATAAACATTGTTATTCAGTTAGAATCTTTATTTGTAAGTGACAAGACGTTCTCTCATTGTTTGGAATTGTATCAAAATTTGAAAAAGTTTAATTTTTGTTCCCGTGTGGATTTGAACTTGGTTCTCTGCGATCGATCGTCCTCGCTCGCTGCGCACGGAGCTATCTAAGCTAAGAGTCACCGTGCGAATTACGCGATCAGTTAACTGAGTACGCGCATACAAGCCCTCCCTGAGTCTTCAACCTTCGGCATGAGTTCGTCGTGTAAACGCTGTAATGAAAAGGTATCGGATGGAGCACTTTGCTCTATTTGTCGTCACACGTTCCACTTCCACTGTGCTAGTTTATCCGAAATTGGTTGGCGCAGACGCGGAAACGAAAGGCAAAATTCGTGGTGCTGTCAAGATTGCAAAAATTCGGCGACGACCAGTGATACGGCAAAAGTCCCTGATGAATGTTCTTCTCATCAGTCTTCTTTAAATAGAATAGAAGATATGCTTTCATCTCTTTCTGCATTGCCTACTCAGGTGGAAAGTCTTAGGAGCGATTTGAACGAT
Source organism: Colias eurytheme (assembly GCF_061535395.1). Lineage (NCBI taxonomy): Eukaryota > Metazoa > Arthropoda > Insecta > Lepidoptera > Pieridae > Colias > Colias eurytheme. The sequence goes on along the minus strand of NC_142986.1, from coordinate 7,574,913 downwards.
CTAACTTCTAAAATAAACATGACCGTTATCGAAGACATATATAATAGACTTCAAGATATTGATATTAAATTGTCGTTAGTCGACACAATAAATAATGAGGTAAAAAAATTAAATCCCAAATGAAACTGTTTCAAGACAGACTCCACGTATTCGATTCAGAGGCAGAAAAAAGTCGCAATATTATAACCAATCTTCAAACCACCATTGCAAATCTTGAGCTCGAACAAAAACGAGTTGAGCAAAAAAATAGGTTTTTAAATGTTGAGGTTGTTGGATTACCCGAAAAACCGAATGAAAACTTATTAAATGAATTTATTCGTCTAGGCACTGCCATTAATTGTTGCATTAACAAGGACGATATTGAGTTCATCACCAGGGTGCAATCATTCAAAGATAAAAGCGGTTTTCCACGAAAAATTGTAGTGAAACTGAGGAACAAGATCATTAAAGATAGCCTAATTAATAACTTCAGAAAGTATAATAAAGCAAAGGGACTTACATCGAATGACCTTGGCTTTGAAGGTAACTCAATGAAAATATTTTTAAATGAGCATCTGACCATAGCTAATAAAATTTTACTAAACTCCTGTAAGCAACGCGCCAAGGAGAGGAATATTAAATTTGTCTGGGTGAAGAACTGTACAATATATTTACGTGTGAGTGAAAAATCCCCGGCCAAAGCTATTTCGTCAGAAGAAGACTTAAAAACTTTTTTAGAATCATCTTTTTAGTGTGCCTTTTTTATTATTACTCATCCTTAATAATATGTTATACATACATTATCCCGATTGTAAAGCAAATTTTAACACTTTTTAACACGCATACTCACACTCTTCACATATTATACTCTTATCGAAAACAGAACACAACTTTATTCACCTCCCTAAAAATAAACGTACATTTTATTCTCTGCATTAAATTTTTTCTAATCCGCGTTAAAATAAAAGGTTTCGCACCCCTAATATTCATCATACGATCGCAACATTCCACAACTTTGAATAATTGTTTCTCAACTACCCGCATTTCTCGCAATATTTTTCGTCGCATTAGTTTATTTTTATATTTTAAAGATTATTATGCAATTCTGTTGTATAAAATAATATTACTTACGGTGAATTGTGTTATTAATGTATTCTATCGTTGTTTTGTATATTTACTTACGCCTGCAAAGTTAACTTACATACTAAATAATAATAGGTACATTAATATATTGATTAAAGTTTTTACCTATATCTTTCAATGGCCTCGAAAAGTAGTTGTTTAAATATTTATTATCAGAATACTCGCGGTTTACGAACTAAGTTACCAGAATTGCATAAAAACATAGCATCAAGTAATTATGACATTATAATTATAACGGAAAGTTGGTTATGTGACAGTGTTTTGGACTCTGAAGTTTGTGACGCTCGCTACGATGTTTTTCGGTTCGATAGAAAAAACAAAAATAAAGGTGGTGGTGTCTTACAGTCTTATTGTACGTTAAAAAATCGTTAATGGCATATTATAATAAAAATATACGGTGCGACGACGTAGAAAGTGTTTGGATCACAATTCCTGCGGAGGTTTTTAATAATCATTTTTCTAAAAACGAAGGTGATTTTCAAATAATAGCCGTATATATTCCTCCCAACTCTGATTTACCGAATACGTTAAAAAAGTTTAACCACTCCCTATTAACACTTTATGAAAATTACCCTAATAATACGTACTTCGTCGCTGGAGATTTTAACCTACCTTTTATTTCATGGAGTGATAATTTCACCTACAATTTAACTGGTAACAATAACTCCCAATGTTCGGAAGCTGCATTGGAACTTCTAAATATTATAAATTTAATGGGGGCGCGACAGTATAATTTCTCGACAAACTGTTGTGGAAATATTCTAGATCTTATATTTTCGAATTTATTAATAGAATGTAATAACATTGTGTGCTCCGATTCACTTGTTAATATAGACCGCTATCACTGGCCCCTAGTTATAACCATAAATGATATTTATATTAAACCATTTAGACCTCAATTTATTAAATTAAAAAAATTCTTTAGTGCGAATTATGATGCAATAAATATTGAAATAAGCAAAGTGGATTGGGGCTCACTTCTAAATTCGGGTTCGGTCGATGAAGCTACTGCTTGTTTTTATAGCGTTTTAAATAGTGTGATTGAGAGGTTTGTACCAACAATAAAAATTTCATCACGCCATAGATATCCTAAATGGTACACTCCAGCCTTAATTAACATGATTAAAGAAAAATATAAATTTCATTCGCGATGGAAATCTCATAAAAATCCTAACGACTATGCGGCTTTTTCGTTACTTAGAACTAGAGTTAAAAATATACAAAAAGAATCATATACGAGATACATTCAGCGTTGTCAAAATTCAATTAAATCCACGCCTAAGGAATTTTGGAAATACATAAACAACAAACGAAGTAACTGTACCTATCCTTGTAGTATGGTTTACCGGGATCGTAACTTAACGAATGGACATGACATCTGTTCAGCGTTTAGCGAATACTTTCAGTCTGTTTTTCAATCTGATAATCCTTCGGATTCTTTGCCCTCGGTATGTGAGTCTCCTTTTACTAGCAATTTATTTACAATCGCCATAGAAGATAAGGACCTTAATATGCTTTTCAAACAATTAGATGGTCGGAAAGGAGCTGGTTCTGACGGTATACCAGCAATTTTTATAAAACGCTGTCATAGTAGTCTTATCGCTCCTTTACGTATTCTTTTCAAACGATCTATAGACGAAGGCATCTTTCCAAATTGCTGGAAAGAAGCATTAATAATACCTATTCATAAAAAAAAATCCAAAAAATGTATAACGAACTATAGAGGGATATCACTACTGAATATATTCGCAAAAATGCTAGAAAAATTAGTATACCGACAGATTTATAACCACACTATAAGCTGTATTCCTTGCGAGCAACATGGATTTATTAAATCGCGCAATGTCGTAACTAATTTACTTGAATTAACACATTACATAAATAATAATATGAATAACCGTGTTCAGATTGACGTAATATACACAGAGTTTGAGAAAGCTTTCGACAGGGTTAGTTACAATGTCTTAATGTGTAAACTTTTTGCAGCCGGAATACGGGGAAATCTTCTTAGGTGGACAGAATCATATATCCGAAACAGGTGTCAATCAGTCGTACTGGGAGGGTTTAAATCCGACTTCGTCGATGTAACCTCAGGAGTTCCTCAGGGCTCACATCTCGGTCCCTTATTATACAATTTATATCTGTTCGATATCGTTAACTGCTTTTTAAATTCAAAATTCTTGTTGTACGCCGATGATAAAAAAATTTTTAGGAAAATAAACACATTGGAAGACTGCTTTTTACTTCAGGAAGACCTAAATAGACTCTCGAATTATTATGAAATTAATAAAATATCCGTTAATATCCAAAAATGTCAAAAAATATCATTCTCTCGTAATAAATCTATTATATCTTTCAACTACAAAATCTGCGATGAAATTATTCCGGCTGCTACAACTGTAAGGGACCTGGGTGTGATCCTTGATGAAAAACTTTCTTTTAACATACACATTGATACAATAACCCAAAAGGCATATAAAAATCTAGGTTTTATTCTTCGCCAGGCAGATCCGTTTGATGATATTCTCTGTCTTAAAGTAATTTATTTTGCTTATGTTCGCAGCATCCTTGAATTTGCTAGTGTCATTTGGCGTCCAATATATAAATGCCACATCGAGAAAATAGAAAGGCTTCAAAAAATTTTTATTAAAAAATTAAGTTTTAAAACTAAATATAACCCATCGAATTACCCAGAGGCTTGTTTACACTTCAATATTAATACCTTAGAAGATAGAAGAAATCTTATTGATATGATGCTATTGCATGATATTGTAAGTAACAAGTTTGATTTTTTATCAGCGCTCTCAAATATCAACTTTTGTACACCTACTCAGAGAACTCGCCACACACCCCTTTTCCATGTACCGGCTGTATCAACAAATTATCTTAAAAACACACCATTTCTAAGACTTCCCAACGTTTTCAATAAAAAAATTTCATCTGTTGACATTTTCCACTTATCTCGTGCTAAATTTAAAACTGCGATCCTTGATTTGATTAATTTAGAATATAAAAAATAATTTGCACACTTATTTACACTAATTCCTACATATAACACACTCTCTCTCACACGCACACACACACACACGCACACATACACACACACTTTCATTTTCAAAAACTCACATACATACACATTTACACATACTTGTTTCGGGTTAAAATTTGCTATTTAATTATAATAATCAATTCTCATTTTGTATTGTTTTAAGTTCTTTAAACACCGTTTCTATAATTCTTTATGTTTGTCACTTACGTTGATCGGATAATGGTGTACCTTGTTATTGGCGTACTTAATTATTAATTATTCTTTATTGTATTATAAGCTGTAAGGTACCTTTTTATAAATAAAATAAATAAATAAATAAATGATCTTAAACTTAATTCTCAAAAGAAAAGAAGAAAACATATTTTACGTTTTAACTATAATTTTTATATATTTCATCTTCTTATAAAAGAAGATTTGCGTAGACAAAATACGCTAATAGTGTAGAATTACTTTTCTATAGTCATACATACGTCATTCACGGAAAACGGAAAGTAAATTCGAGAGGGATCTACATCTACAAAGGAAATTCTTCATAAATAGCCTTAAGACGATACACGAAAAAAAATCCACTGCTTGGCGGGCGGAGTCTAATAGCTCGCTATCGCGAACGCGGGTGTGCGCGAAGTCATTCTTGCAAACTCGCCGCGCTGCCGCTGGCCGACTCGGGACAAACATGTATGGAGTCGTCATACAGTTATAATATTATCATACATTTATTTAATTGTTGATTTTATTGGTTTTATTTTCTTGCTTATAAACAAATAATCTTCTTTTTAACAACTACTTAGACATTATTAATTTAGTAAGTTGATGTAAATGTTCTTGGATTATATCCTGTAACTGTGCCTTATATAAATAAATAAATAAATAAATTATTAATAATTATTATCATTTCGTAATGTTTACTTTATTACAAAATAATACAGGTTATAAATAATCTGTAAAATAACAAAAAATATTGTTACTCTGAAAAAATGAAATGGTACTCAATAACGCGGACTACTGAATTGATTTAGATAGAATTTGATGCTGACGTAGATATTACATCATGCCCAGAAATGAAAGGTACTATTTCTGAAAGAAGTTATAAACCCTAATTCTTCTCAGTCAAAGTCAAGAGTGGAAGATATCACTAATACAGTAAAACTGATGCGAAACTTTGGATGTTAATTTGTATATTTTTTTGTTAGTTGTTACTTAATCACGTCAAAACTACATTACCAATTTTGATAAAATATAGCTAATTGCCTGGATTTACACATAGGATACTTTTTATCCGAACTGAACACTTCTGTGGGAAAAAACAGGATTCACGATATAACCTAATTCCACGCGGGCAAAGCCGCGGTCGGAATGATATTTTTTTAAATAAAAAAATTGTTTTAAAAAAAACACAAAATATATTGACGCATGTATTTATTTTTTGCACTCTATTATAATTGTAATTATTCATTACAAATAATCAAAATAAAATAGCCAGAACAAAGTTAGGCCCTGGTAGGGTAGGTAGGCAGGTACAGCAATGTGAGACGAACACTGGCTTATTTATACCAATAATAATGTATTATAAACATTAAATTAAGTTTACAACAAAAATACATAATATTAGCTAATGTGAAAACGAATCAACCAATCATCCCACAACAATGAAATGTGCACACAAATATTCATCCAAATCGGTTCATGTGATTAGGAGGAGTGACTGCAGCGCCATCTTCCGGGCCCAATTGTGTTTCCAGATCACCCAGGAACTCAATTTAATATACTTACACAAAATTTTTCGAAATGAAAACTCACATTACTTTGTAAATATGAATATAAACCTGTTTTAGTACTAAGCAATTTCCCGCACAGGTGTAGTAAGTATAAATGAAATAAATATCAACATCAAATTCTTTATACAATATACTTATCTACCACCTACTAAGAAATGTAATTCTTGAAATTTTTTCGTATTTTTTTAAATATAATACTACTCCAATGAGCTCCTGTTCCATATTACGGCCACCATACTTCCACTAAGTTCACCATGATTTTTTATTTCTTTGCACTTTGTTGCTTTTTGCTAAAAATGGAATCATGCGATAAAACCAGTAGAGCGTTGATAACATACATTTTTGACTGAATAAAGGTACTTACGAAGGAGTGGGTTCACATTGTGAACAATCAGTGGGTTTATTTTCCTTCTGGATTCCGGATTTCTGAAAAGATTATCTATGCTATAAATGAAAAAAATCTTACACATTCGTTATGTACTTAAAACAGGGGTACATATCAAACATCGTCTATAATACAATTATCATCAAATTTAAAATAAAACCAACTTACTTCATTAATTTGTTCCAATTGTAAGCATTCTTTTTCCTCCAACCTTTATGTTTCTTCTTCTTATTTTCTTTATTGTCCCCATTTGTCTCATTTTGTCTTATTGTGTTGTCACCCTTTTTTACGATGGCGCGAGCGACACAAGTTCCCCGTGTGACGGCCGTAGCGGGAATGACTCGTGCAGCGATCGGGGTAGGAAGGTACAGGGCGGCTCTCGCTATATTGGCTGGTCGCGCGCTAATTTCAAGTATTTCTTGTTTATTTCAAAACCATCGCATATTTCAAAATTCTAAATCGGTAGACGTATAGGTTGTATGTTTTATAGTTAATATCCAAAAAGTCGTAACTTTACGTTTGTTATTTTGAAGATGCCAGAGATTAAAAAAAAATAACAATGAGAACTTTGTATTTTTTTTCTATCGAGAAAATATCATGGAATCATGTTTCTAAAACGGTAGACGTATTGTGTTACTATTGAACTTTCTTGTCAAGAATTTTCATCACGACAACTTTAATAATATAAAAATTACGAAGGTTTAAAAAGGGCCGTAAATGTTAGAAAAATTAATTCATCACCTTAATACGAAAATGAATAAATCTAAAAATAAACACACCCAAACCGTACGTCACGAGATTAAATTAGATTCGATGTCTTATACATCGTGTTCCTTTAAATCGTAATGTTCGATCAACTGAATAAATACAAGATTCTTTTGAACAAAGAGAAGAAGCTTTATATTTATAGACGTAGTATCCATTTCGTACATTAGTATATTAATCAAAAGCAATCCCTCGTTAACTATTAGGTACTCGTATTAGAGACAAATTGAGATAGGAATTTAATAGAAGAAATTTGAACTATTGGCTATATGTTGTGAAACAGCAATTTTTATGTTGGATAAGCGTTCAAAAAATAACACGTTGTATATTAAGTTCCCTCTGACGTAGGTTAACGTTATTCTATCAGAATTCAATTGAATTGATTGAAGCCGACGGCGGCAGATAAAGCGATCGCTTTTCAGACGTGAGGACGCAACGATGTAGAAAAATTATCATAAGTATGTCACTGTTATTCAATATATGTACAATGGTGTCTCCTTCGCGATTCAGGATCTAGTTCTGTTTACCCTCTTTGTGTTGTGAATTATATAGATATAAGGTAAGTTTATCTTTTATTAGATAAAGACTGAATTCGTACGTTTATATTTTATATTCTAACGGGCACCACATCATTTGAACAAGTATTTTAAAATACTATTGACAACTAATTTGTTGACTTATTGGTACATTTTTTGCCGGTATTATTTTAGTTACGATCAATCAATCAATACGATCGAGCTACAAGTGGATTGTCTCTTGTTTTATATAAAACAGGAATATTGTATCTGTATCATAGTAGTTATTATTATATTAAGTACCTATGTTATCTAATTATCCAATACAATGTACGTATATACAATGTATGTTTGCACCACCATGTTATTGACTCATTTATTTTCTCATCTTTTCTGGGTTGCCTGGTAGAGATCGCTGCCAGCGATAAGGCCTGTACTGTACATTGTTATATTACATTTTTAAGTTTGTAAAATGTATTCCATAAGGTGTACAATAAAGTATTTTTCATTCATTCATTCATTCAATGTAATTAAATAATAATTTAAATACACATTCAGTTACATAATTAATAAGATTGTAATAATTCAGTAACGTAAATTATACCTAATTAGACTATTCAACATTTTTAAACGTCCCGATTTTCGTCATATTTTAAGAAAAGGCGAATTTTCTGAATAATGATCATAATTAAGTTAAATAGTCTCGGGGGAAAGAAGACCATCTTTTGATACTAGAAAATTAATGTTGTAAACGAACGAACATGATTCGGCATATTTTTTACGTTTTAGGTAATCTATAAAACGATATCTGCAACGTTAACCCTAAAATGACATAAATATGAAAAATTGAATGTTGATTCCTTATCTGACAAAAGCGACTGATGGAATTTAGTGTAGAACTTTTCGGTCAGGTACGACAAATAGTGCTTAACCCAGTTCCTATTATACTTGGTTTAAATTTATTATTTAAACTGAAAGTTGTGCCATGAAATATAAGCTTATACTACATATTTAGATTTTGTTGGATATTTGATAAATATTTTTTTAAATTTCACAAAATCTGTAAGCTTATATTACATTTCAGCCGGAGGTTCGTATCCTTTTCCTAACCCTTCTCAATCCCCTTCTTTGTTACCGTCGTCAATCCTTTTCTTATCCCCTAACTTTTAAAAGCACACAACGCATTTGCAGAGGCTTTTCGTCTACCAATATTCATGGGAGGCGCTTACAGGAGAACCACCAGCTCAGATGCCCGCTACGATATAGAAGAAAAACTGAAATAAGTAATATTATGATATCTTTAGATTTCGTAGACTCATTATACATATAACATCAAGAGTTCGCAAACTCGATTAAGTAGCTATAAAGCTTCCTCACAATCTAAATATAATTCAAAGTTCATCTTCAAACTTATTAGCATTAAATTAAAGATGTTAGAAGTTATCAATGTATGTTAAAAGTTGAAAGATGAATAACTATAATAAAACATTTATGGACAAGACGACTCTAACGTAATCATTTTGACAAGTCCTAATTATATGTAAGACTGGAGAATATCAAAGAAAAATGTTCACGACAGAAACCTCTCAAGGTTGAAGAATATCAAGTTTAAAAGCACTTTATATTCTTGTTCTTGTTATGGTCTTATTTTACTATATACATACTTTAAATCGGGATGTTTGTAGTGATTTTTTGTCTCTATTAAACACATTGTTACAAGTCACTTTGTCAGGGTATTAAAACTTGTATCAAACGCGAGCGAAGCTTTCGGCGGAAAGCTAGTCTGTAATAAGTATTTATTTTTTACATCCTCAAAAGCCTATTATTATACTCCTTATAATACTTAGAATTAACGTTAGTCGGTAAGTATGAAATTACATGTTATTTTGAACTTTTAATCATACATTAGATGATTGTATTATTTTGGCACACAAGTGCTGTCCCTTGTTAATGAAATTGACTATTAGTTGATACGAGTTTGTGGTGCTCCGCGTAATTGTCATTGCTTTAATAAACTACATTTCGACTAGATAGCCGGTTAATTGGTCCGCCGAAAATGGACTTGTTTTTGCAGTGTCCGAGCTGAATACACGAGGATGTGAAGTATATGCAATTTAATTTTAACTATGGCTCTTTAATTGAGGTTTCTGCAACTTGTTTCGTAAATAAAGAGGCTTAATCAGAAAAGTAGTTGCAGCTTAAGATATTCAATAGCATGGAAATTAATGATTTATTTTAAAAGAAGCCAAATTCGTAATTAATCCAGTCTTGTTTTTTGTTTATTGATAAAAACACTATCCTAATAAACTTAAGCTTAATGTAAAGTCTATTTATATACATAATGCAATATTAATAGATCCACATAATACCTGGTGAGGCAGATAGTGTCAACGTAATTAAGCGCTTAATCTAGTCTTGTTAGCAGTTAGCACATTCTAACTGAATAAGTCAAATTTGCAAGACACGAGTATGAATATATAGTAGCTAATTTGAATATCCATATCATACTTTATAGACTTGGTGTTCAGGGTTTTTGAGATAGCTACCGCAAATGTTTTAGTTATAAAATGAAATGGAAAGGACAAAGAATTGAAACATAATATGCCGTTGTATTTTTAACCTTCTGGTCATAAACATTACTTTATAGATCTTAGAAGAATATGAATAATAAGTGAGATAATATCTGATTAATGAATAAACAATGTGATGTATTAGTTATTGCTTTACCAAAAAGTTGAATGAGTATTAATTATTAAACTTTACTTAAGAGTTACGACGTCTGGAAAATTCGCTATCGAGGTGAATTCCTTGAATTAGCCAGTTTACTATAGTAGTCTGTATCTATTGTTTTTATTAATCAATACTTCAAGTTTTTTGTGGTCATAGCCCGAAAATACTCTAAATATAAATTTTGCTTACTTTATTTCAGACAATTCAACTAAATAAAATTTGAACCAGCCATCTATTGAGTGCTACGGAATTTGCTACGAGGACGACGCGTGAGCCTACGACGCGCCACTGCTAATAAAAATCTGAAATATACGATAAATAAAGCTTTTCATGTGACTTTTTTATTATTAAAAGTTCAAAAAAATATTAATTTTTTTTTTTCATTAATATAACTTAATAATTTCTTACCATGCAACTGCAGTTACGCTATAGTTAAGTGCTACGAAGTGTGATACTTCTATCGCAAATTAATCTTGACTTGTAACCTACTTTCTAATGTACTTATATTAATTTTTTACACCAGATAAGGTTGTAATTAAAACGGAACTGCAGTTATATAATATGTTAGTATTTTTTTTTTCATTTTTATCAATACAATTTTGTTCACGTTTAATGCAATTTTATTTCCAGGATATTTTAAACATAGCCAAGGTTCACAAAAGCGATAGTGTCATGTTAAAAATTGCAAGCTTAAACTCTGAAGCGAGTGTTCATGTGCGTTTAAATTAATTTTGCTTCCGACATCAAAGCAAAGCCAATTCACTCGTGACATAACGGTTAAGCGTCATTTGTTTTGTGTTCCAAGAATGACGTAGTAACGTTTAGTTACTATTATCTATTCTGTGGCAATATATCATTTGTTTTCCATACGCAATTAATCATCATCATCATCATCATCATCAGCCCATATACGTTCCCACTGCTGGGACACGGGCCTCCTATGAGGGTACAGGCCATAATCCACCACGCTGGCCAAGTGCGGGTTGGTGGATGACACATGTCGTCGAACTTTTGATTCTTCGACATGTCGGTTTCCTCACGATGTTTTCCTTCACCGTTCGAGCAGTGGTGATGTTACAACATGCGCAGATAAATTGAAAAATCAATTTAGTCCGAGGTCTCACCACTGAGCCACCACGCACTGCTCTTAACGCAATTAATAGTTTTAGCAAATTTCTTGTTTAGTAGTCTTCTAAAATCCTGCTTGTACATTTAATGCAAAAACAAGCATTTGTACTGATGTGTTAGTATTGTAATGAGGGTTCAAAAAAAAAAGGATAAAAATTCCTCGTAAAATAAAATGTGGAAAGTACGTCTTTCGTTTATTTAGAGCCACCTATTTTTATTTAGCCCCTGCCAAGCATACAGATGCGACACTTAATTAATCCTATTAAATTATTAAGATAACGTATAACGTTATCAAGTAAACACAATAAACTAACAGAGCTTATGAACAAACAATTATAATTTCCCGATACAATAATTATTTCGATCACAATATTATTATAATGTATCGTTTCAAGTCAAATCATATTACGTAAATACGAGGTATTCATTTAGACGACAATAATTATCGCATTTATCTATAGGTAATAAACAAATTATTCACACAACAAAATATATTAATAAAGATTGATAGACAAATGTGTGCCAATATAAAGATGATTGAAACAATTCGATAGTATAAAGGTAATTCATAAACATTTGATAAATTGACAGCCCAGACCCCTAATATCTCTGTATTGTTTTTGATTAATCTGTGGCCGTTGGCTCAGCTAGTAATAAATTGCTATTTGCTAATGTGAGGATATATCGTAAGTGATGTATATAGGATTGAGCTATTAATCTGGTATAGCAGCTTTGATTATTCACTGACAAGATAGAGACAATAGAGATAATCAATTCGTAACTTATAGACCTAATAATAATGTGATGGCTTCATACGCGTCTTCGTATTGAGTAATTTTACTTAAAGCAAAAAATCAGTTCTTAATTAGTTAACAAACCTCCACAATTAGCAAGTTTATTTATCACTTTGTTTAAAATTCATTGATTTTGCTTTCGTTTCCAAACAACTTGAACGTACCGAAGTTTGTCGTAATCACCGAACTTTGAGGATGTTAAAATTTCCATAGGCCCTGCCGAGGGACATGTTTAATTCATTTTGTTAGACGGGATTACGATCAAAGGCATCCACAAAGGTGTTCGGCTTATGAATTTTATACACACTGGTTCGCTAAGAATTTTGTGCTTGTGTGCGTAGTGCTATTAGTGTTAATGGTTAAAAATAGACGTGAATAGGTTAGAAAATGTTCTTTCGAATAATTCCTATAGAAACTATCTAATACAATATGTAGTAACTATATCTATAGTACTATATTTACTAATTTATTAATTTTATTCTGAACTTAGGTATACAAATTACTTACAGATAGGTTAAACTAAAACTTATACCTACTATAAAAAATGTAGAAATTCAGAAGTAACTGAATACTTGATCTTACAATTGTTTATTTACGAGAACTTATTTAAATATAAACTAGAATTAGACCTTTCGCTTAGTCTCAGCCTCAAAACACGCCCACGTCTTTATGGCGCCTGAAATAGACGCCTAGTTGTCTGAAACATTATGTTTGATTATTATTTACTTAAATATTATATCTACATTTATTATTTGGAATATTTTTTTTACATATTTCAGCTTGAAAATTTTTAGAACGACTGTATATTAAAAAGTTGTCATGCATGCCGTAATTATCATAGCATCCCCTGGAGACGAGTGCGCTTTTCGTGATTTCAAGAAAATTTTAAAAGCTACTAAATTCTAACTCAAAACACATCATTGCATTTTTTAAATTATTTTGATTAATATATATATTTCTAGTACTTCTAATTTTATTATGAAGTTTAATAAAAAAGATAAATAAAATCTTCTTATAACACAAAATATTTACAAAAATAATAAAACAAACCAATCTCGGACATTAACAAAGACCGTGTTATTCAAGACCCTACAATGAAAGCACTTTATCTTTGACTGCCATGACAAACTTTATAAAGGTTAAATTGTCCATTACATCCTAGACGGGGAAAACAGATCAAGGCTATGTTCTAGAAATTTCATCCAGTAAATGATTAATATCTGAAACAAGACCTAGTTAGAATCTAGATCACTGTTAACGTGATCTATTTGCAAAACAGATACAGCTTGACGTGGTTCAAGTGATTTTCATTAACTATAGAGGTCGGATAAGCGAACGATTTATATGTTTATTTGTTCATTGGTATGCATTGAGAACATATCCCTATTTCGTCGGTAGGAGTTAATTAAAAATCGTGATGGAATATTTATGTACAGACATTTGCTAGGGAGATTAAATTTGCAAAAACGAAAAAAATAATGCGCCTTATACAATCATTTTAGTGTTTCAAACGTGCGTGATTTCTTAGTATTAAAAGCGTGAATATTAAATTTAAATCTCACTATTTTAAAGATGTATTTGTTTGTATCATATATTTCTACAAATTTATTAATTTATATGTTAAAAATCGTTTCTAAGGAGTTGTGTACAAGAGACGATCCTTGAATATGCGGGTGGCGCGACGAGTCGGCGCCTCAATTTGTCCTTTAATCACGACACATTTGTTAGTGTAAGCATTTTTTCTTCTACAAGTGGAATTATTGTCCAATGACCTACAAATATGTTTGTTATTTAGAATAAATACAGTCTTTAAAAGTAATTATTAAACTCTTAAAACTCGGCTCCTGGATAATGTCGAAGAAAATTTTGAATTAATGTAATTTATTACTACGGTTTTTTCAATGTTTTCAATTATATTCGTAGTGTCTGTGGTAATTAAGATTGACCTTAGTAAATTGTTGAAATGAAACCGATACTATCCAGACTTTTATCTATCTAACGGCCATCAACCCTCGTTGGTAAATGGTAACATTCCAATGTATACCTATTGTATGTATTTTCCAATAAATATGCACTTTAGCATTAGTGATATCAATATCCATAATAATTAAGTTTGTTATGGACGTTAAAAGGCACGTATAAAATAACATTGTCATAATAAATCCGATTCCCGTTATCAGCTGGTTAATCAAAGAGCGGGAGGCTTTGATCAGTCACGCCTGGCCGCTCGTCTTTATTGTCCACCTTTATTTTAAAAATTTATTGGCTGATTATATTTTTAATTTTTATGATATTAAAATATGTGTAAATAGTTGTGAACGGATTTATGAGCATTGTCCAAAATCCTTACTCTAAAAATTCCTATAGTTAAATAATATATTTAGACCTGCAATAATGCATTCGCATGCATATACATTTTACAGACGCCTCGATGCTCTTGTTTTAATAACTATTCATTGGGTGTACTATCGAGAAAATACAGTCTTCAATAATTATTATTCGTTCACTAAACAAGAATACGGGAACTTGGGAATCTTTCTTTTGTTTTGGGCATATGAATCTCTACATAAGATCTACATATTATAATGAGGTCTTAACACGTGTTTTGGATACTATATTTAATATTGACATTTCAACCTCATATTGTATTCTTACAAATAAATGATTACTTGAATATACTTCGGTTGATGTGTATTACTCTCCTTTCAAATATTATTTTTAAATATGCCATTTGTGATTATTATCAAATGCGAAATCGTATATTATTTCAAGTACTCTAAATAAATTATAGAACTTGAGGATTTATCCAATTTACTCAGTTTTTAGTACTTCAAAAGCGCTAGAAAGTTTTAACATTAATCTCTAATGAGGTTATTGGAAACACGGAGAGCAAAGTTATAAAACTTATAACTATTAAGTACGCCAAACCGCCAAGGTTTACGAGTTTATGTATGTTGTGCCTATATCGTAACCACAAGAACTTGTGGTTTACACTGTACGGAATGGAATGTTTAATATAATATTTGATGATATATATTCATGGGTGTGTTTTTATTAGAATTTTATATCACTACAAAAATGGTATAACATCCAGAATTTCGTAAATATAAGAATAACTTTTTATAGAATACAAAAGCTACTTTACGAGCACAATAGTTATAATATATTATGTATAAGTTATAATACCCCATAGTTCTATACAAGCTTAATAAATACGTATTACATGTTCGAAAGGTTTTCATAAAATGATTTATTTTTCCAACATGATTATCGGATGAGGAAGCATAAGGAATTTGAAGAGGCTTCTATGTGGTCCGCTTCCTTCGTGATAAGAAACTTGATAAGATAACAGAAGCAAATGATACATCGGGGTGTGGTATCTTAGCCATTCAAACCTGTTTGGAAGTCATAGGTTGGAAGATCGATAAATCTACCCGAATACCTTTATCTTTTTATGCCACGGTTTTTGTTTTGGTTGTAGCAACGTAAATTACAGTTATTTTTGCAACTTATATGCACATAAAACACTAAATATATAAAACAAACACTACCTAGTAAATATATGAAAGTTTTAATTTTTGAACACCGATACGTAAGTGAATACTTCTTATGTAAGTGAATGTATAGATATGTTTAATATTTTATTAACAGTCGATGTTCAAATGTAAGTTAAAACGGAAACATCAAAAGGTACAAGACGGTTGCTAGCCTGTAGATCTGTATATTTTATGTAAGTAATTGAATTCGCCTTTCGTACTGGAACCTCCAAAGTAATTGAGTTATTGACTGATGTTGAGTCTATATTTATGTAACGACGGTTATCAGACTGACTCGATAAATATTTGCACGTTTCATTTGCATTTGAATTTTGTAATTCGATTGTGAAAAATTAAGAATACGAGCAAATTGTGTAATGTAGGATAATTGTATTATTCCTTGTAAACTTGAAATATTTATTTTTCCTTATTATTCCTTGTACACATGTGTGAGCGGGAACATCAATCAACGACGTTTTGTATTCGTATGATATATGGCCTGGCAATATTTCTCTAGATGATACGTTGTGTATTCAAAATTGATTTCTAAATTTCGTTTAACGAGTTCTGAATCATACTTTTTATTAGCGCTGTTCTACGAGGCTCATAAACTTTAATACTCTTCCTTTATTATTACTTATAAGACATCAATTAAAGCTCTAATATTTTTCCTCAACCTAACATTGGAAAAGTAGAAGTGGAAAAGTTTTGATATATATAATATACATGATTTAATCGTACGCAAAAATGGCTAGCCCAAAAATAGATAGTAAAATCGATAGGATAGGTACTATTTTGTATATGTAAAAGTTGGCGTAACCTATTCCTGAATGTTTTAACTCACTACATATTGCCGCAAAGTGCTTTCAGATAGTTTTCGTTTGCGGACCCTGCGGTTCTATCGATTCCAAACTTTTCCCAACTTGAGGCTACACTTTTACATAAATAATCAGTACATGGATACTTTATGTATAACTAACGAACCGACACGAACCTGTTTTGGCTTTTGTTAGTCTTATAAGGAAAATGTTATGCTTTAGGATTTCAGGAATATATTCATTTCGTAAATTAATGTTCGCCTTTATTTTTATTGGTACAGAGATGGTGGTATTTGGGGTAACTAAATAGCTGTTATACTGTATAATAATGTGCAATATTCTATTACTGTATATTGTATAATGGCAAAATGAATCAATTTTGAATACGTTATTCTTAATTACGTAAAATATGTATAAATTACAACGAAAAAAGTACTTAATTAGATGTCTTGCAGAATTTCCCGAGAAAATAAATTTCGTGATACATATTAACGTTTTATGCTGAAATCAAAATAAAAAAGGAAGTAAAAGCAACAATTCTCACTATATTACAACTTTATAGCCTCTTTATCATAACGTCCATAAAACACATAAAAGTGTATATTGCATAATACATAATATTGGCCATAAACAGAAAGTGTCCAGTCCAGTCACATATTCTTTGAAGTTAATGTTATAAAGATTTTAGAAGATTGAAATGCTTTTTTATAATAGCAAACTATTGCAACTTAATATGATTATAAAAATGAATACCGTATTAAGGGTGCACTCACACACATCAGTCACCGTCACGGCACCGATGACTGATCGGTGACGGTTTGTGTACGTATCCACAAACACCAGTCACCGTCATGTTGTCCGTCAGTCACGTCGCCGGTTTGACTGAATCATTGAACACATACATCAGGTTAGTCAGTGATTAGACGTGTGTCACGCTAGAGAACATGTAGCAATTATTGACGGTAGCACGACGCTGACTGAACTGAGACGTGACGGCACCGGGTGTGTGGGGATAAAAGTATGATACATGTATGGAAAGATTATTTGACGTGCCTGACCGGTGACGTCACTGATAGATTTCGTGCCGGCGACTGTCGTGTGGGAACAGAGTCATACTAGAACTATTGATACATATTTTTTTTTAATCCTGTCCGGTGACGTGCCGTGACGGTGACTGATGTGTGTGAGTGCACCCTTAAAAGGTCAGTAAACAGTAATAAAGGTGTGATTGTCTGGCATATTTTTTCTTCTAATTTGCAATAATATAAACATTTTATAATATATATAATACAAACATTTTAAAAGTTTTCTAAATATTTACGTATTCCAATTTATTTTATTGATCATGTCTTATCCCAATGATCCCAATATTTTTAGTGGGGACACTAAAAAAAAATATAAATAAAACAAACCAGTCTGTAACGTAGTTTATTGAAAATATTAATTTCCTTTTCGCTTATATTACATTCCAAAATATTTTATGTTTAGCTTCTATATAAAACAAGTTTACCTAACATATTAATGTAATAATCCAGAACGGAACATTAAAAGCGGTAATTTACAATGTTATTTATATATTTTAAGTTTAAAATTATAGTCACAAATAGGTACTATTTTATACAAACTTAATTAATTAAAAAGTTCTAAATTAACCTTAGAAATATTTAAATATTGTATTCAATAACTTATTAATAAATTATAATTCTAAAAGTTAAAAAGTCATAAAATAGTAACTGAACATTTATGCTGTTGTATAATGTATAGTAACGAAAATACAATCGTGATGTACATTATGAAATGAATGATATTAAGTAAATTTCAATTAATTTCATATTGTTTCAAGTTTTTAAATTACTGTATGAACTAAAATAACAAGTTAATTATTATTAAAAAAACAAAATACCCGACTGCACACTAAAAAAAGAGCTATATTAATTACTCCGTGATTGAAATGAATCTAATGATACCGCATACATATTTTTTTAAAGGGAAATTTAGAAAAAATATTATTATGTCTTTATCCCGTGGGACTTTTAGGATAAAATGTTTCCTATGACACTCCCGTAATCAAGACAAATCTAACGATACCTCATACATCAAAACCCATCAAGCCGTTTAGGCTACAGGTGGTCACAAAGGAAAAGACATACATACATACTTACATACACTCGAAAAACATTACCCTCCTTCTTTGGCAGTCGGGTAAAAAACGAAATAGGTACGTTTCAGAACCTTTCATATTAGTTCGGAAATAAAAAATATTATCATCTACTTCAAATGTAATTTCGCATACTTACGCAACTGGTAATTTTATATACTATTCCATTTTACATTGGCACTTTTACAATAACCTAACCTACCCTCTAAATGTTACTATAAATTGTACGGTTATTTTTTTGAAAACATAACTTATTTTTAATCTATTTGTTTGATGTTTTATACCAATTACCGTGGAATAGGAACCCATGTTGGAGGGATTTTCAAATAGAACATTTTCGTCAATAACACCATGGACCAATATATATAACACTCAAATGAGAAAAAATAATCCCAAAATAATATCACAAACAATGAAAACATGTATCGAATTTAGCCATTAATTTCATATATGAAAACGAACTCTATTTTCAAGATGGCTAGAATATTATATTTAAGTATAGGTAGTAAGACAATAACAAGAAACAATTTCACATTTTTTAAAAGAAATTAACGTATCATTAATGTGTGCGTAATTAGATGAGATTTTGTTTACTAAAACCTTTAACGAAAACAAAAAACACACTTCAAAAAAAAGGAAGAAAAGTTTTTTTACAGCAAGGTCACAATATTTTTTGACATACACTCATTTCAAGTATTAATTCAGCAGTTCAAAATTTAATATCTACAAGCAAATTCTAATTTAGTTGGTTCCATCAAACGTACGTAATCGAATTTATTCAGACTTAAAATTAGTATCACTTTTGGCGTAATATCTATATTAATCAACATTTTATTTAGAGCGGCTTATCTATGTTCCTAACCTCCTAGATACCAAAATAAAAATAGCCCAGCTTAACCTATTAAAAAGCTTCGCTTAAAAATTCATTTAGTAAATGCCTTTCAATTTGATAGGTACAGAGAGTGGTTTTTTTAAGTATGGACACATTCTGCACGTTCAACTATATCGTTATAAAGGTAAATACATACCTAAAATATAATGTTTTTATACTGAATATTACAGTGAGGAGTTAAATAACTTTCGTAAATGAATCAAACTGCAAAGAAACCACAAGGACCCGAATTAAATAAACTTCATTTTATCTTACGATAGAAGGCACTGCCTTAGTAATTATCATAACTTTGACCGATGCTTTGGTATTTATAAAATGTTATTATTTACAATTTAATCAGTGGGAATAATATAACATGGTGCTGCAGAAAAAACTCCAAAAGGAGTGTAAACATGTCGCATATATAATTGACGATATTTGGAATATAAAGGCATTTATCAAATCCTGTTCTTCACATAAATGAAACGTACCAAGTCTTATGAATGTCTTTCACCTTAAAAATTACCTTTTTCTTAAGCAGTAAGCTTTATAATTATGGAATATTTACATTATTCAACAATTAGCATATACGTGGGTCGTTTTTAAATAAATAACCAAAACGAATACCATTTATCATCGACCTATAACAAATGGACTTCAGCTCCCAAAGGCGGAAAGTTTTAATAAGGACAATGTTTCGCAAAATTAATTTGATAAACAATATCTGCATGAGACACAGTTATTATACAGGAATTTTACTGGTGAACGGTTCGTTTAATTAATAAACTTATTCATTATTTGAGAACAAGTTAATATTATTTACTGATGGGAATAAAATGACATGTTATAAAACAAAGAATAAACTGTAAGCTCTTTTTAAATGGTATTGCCGAAAATACATAATACGATATTAATAACGTCACTCAGTCATTTTACAGCCTAGTTTATAACTAGTATTGCACCATTAAAATAGCATAATTATACGAAGCACTATAGGTGTGTTTCTTCGCCGGATTCATCGCAGGGAACCCTAACAGCTTTGGCTCCAGCTAAAACACCAACACCCTCTAAACAGGACCGTCTATTTGAAAGAACATCTCTCAAAAACGCTCGTCTAGGGCCACCGAAATCTGTCCCAGTTATAGACCTAGTTAACTTTCTTAGTGCTGGTAATTTCAAAGCCTCTTCATAAGTAGGAGGCTCATCCGTAGGAGTAGTTTGAGCTCGACCACCAAATGGATCTCTAGACGAAATAGGAGACAGTTCTCTTGAGAAATAAATAGCGCCCTCCCTATTTTGTACCTGAGGTTCTGGAATTTGTTCATAATTGACGTTATTTGTTAAGTCTTCTAAAATCTGTCTAGCACTACGACCTGTAGTTAACACTCCTGCCCAGGATCTTCTATTCAGTTGCTTCGCTTCATTCGACCTAGAACTACCGGCTATGTTATTACTAGAATGAGTCCCTGATATTGTTACCTTTGGTCTTCTGGGCGGTTCATCAAACGAGGCAGCTTTGATTGCTGGCCTAGTGGGTCTGTCTGATTCTATATCAATTACGACACCAGAGTTAGAACTTTCAGCGGGTTCTTCTCGTACTGCCGCATCAATTCGCATGGCTTCTGAATATGAAGGTACAATGGCACAGTTACCTCGAATAGCGGCGAATAATTCTAAACTATCAACTGTAGAAGCGTGGGAAAGTGGGAGAGTTCGAGGTGGTCTGGGAGCTGAACATAGAACAGCACTTTGTTCATCTGCTAATGCCCAAGAGTAATTTGTGTTTGGGACGGGCGGAAGTGTGTCAGATAAATGTGTATCCAAGTCTAACTGTCGACTCGGATCTAATTCGTAGTTTGTACCAAATATTTTCGTAATCTGTAACAATAAATTTAATAAGTATAATAAATGAAAAAAAAAAATATGGAAATATTATCATTGATAACGACGTAAAACTTACCGTATAATGTACGTATGCTGTATTACATTCTATAACAATTCTAAGAGGCCAAGATAGAAGAAGGCAAGATAACGTCCAGAATAGAAGCTGTGAAGAATACCAAGGACATCGGTCGGTGTCCCTAAAATAAACAGATATTAAAAAATAGGGAGAAAAATAATGTTATTCAAAATATAACAAAAACAATCATTGGCTAATTAATTATATTAAATCCGGTCAAAAAGTTTACCCCTAAGTTTTAATTAAACGTCCAATACAAACTGAAATGTTTGTAGGTTAAGCGTACAAATATTAACACTTTAACTTATTATGAAAACGTGTTTCATGCCACATGTAAGATCTATATCTGATAAAATATATTCCATACCTATAAGCGACCATGTACTCTTTAAACGAGCTGACGCCAATTAGATCCAACCCTTCACGCATTTCCATGAAATCATCAAATCTTTCATGCTCCGCGAAGAACCTTGATCTTTGATCTTCAAATTCTGTAAAATAATTATTAATGAGCGCAAACTTGAGTTATGCTTTATAAGAAAATTAATTTAAAACTTCTTTGTTGTAATCGAAATTTCAGTTCCGCTAAAAGAGCTATAAATAACAGCCCCGAGTACTCTTTGAATTTCTTCATTCCCAAAGGAGATAAAACGGAATGAATATGGCTCGCTCGAAACAGATTAAATTCAACTTTTTAATGTAATTTTTCCAGACATTTCTAATCCAATATTTGAATATAAAATAGGTAATCATATTTTTTACATCCTGTTTTTTAACTGTAATAAATAAAAAGAAATAAGATATTATTTTTGAGATGCTAGCTTAAGTGATTATCATAATTAACTTTATAAAGTATTACTTTTGGAACAAAAGGAGAAGTATGAAAAGGCGGTGAAAGATGCGCAATGTGAGAGCTGGAAGGAGTTTTGCCGGAAACAGGATAGGGAGGGGGTCTGGGAGGGCATCTACAGGGTGCTGAACAGGGCCACAGGGAGAGTGAAGGATCTGCCCCTTACGAGGTGCGGTGAAACCCTCAATGCCCGAAGCTCTGCGGAACTGTTGGCGGAGACCTTCTACCCCGTGGACCTGGAGAGTGGTGAAAGTGAGGAGCAACGTTTGACGCGTCGGCGGGCGAAGTCCTTGGACACCGAACCGCCGACGGGTCCGGACGATCCTCCTTTCATCATGGAGGAGTTGAAGGGAGCCGTTAAGTCCTTCAATCCCAAGAAGGCCCCCGGGGCGGATGGCCTCACGGCCGACATCTGCCAGCACGCTGTAGATTGTAACCCGGAGTGGTTCCTTGCGCTGTTGAACAAGTGCCTCACTGTCGCCTACTTCCCCAAACAGTGGAAGTGGGCGACTGTGGTGGTGCTGAGAAAGCCGGGCAGGGAATCATACCGGGTACCGAAAGCCTATCGACCGATCGGTCTCTTACCTGTTCTCGGCAAAATCTTCGAAAAGATGTTGGTCGCCCGACTCAGGTTCTACTTGCTGCCCAAAATAAGCCCCCATCAGTATGGTTTCATGCCACAGAGGAGCACCGAAGACGCCCTCTATAGACTAGTGAACCATATCAGAAATAAGAGGGAGGAGAAGAAGATTTCTGTTGTGGTTTCGCTGGACATAGAGGGAGCTTTCGACAGCGCCTGGTGGCCAGCCATAAAGGTGCGGTTGGCCGAAGTTGGGTGTCCGGTGAACTTGAGGCGGGTGATTAGCAGCTACCTGAGTGAAAGGGGAGTGAATGTAAGGTATGCAGGTGTGGAAGTGAGTAGGGAAACCAACAAGGGGTGCGTACAGGGGTCCATAGGTGGACCGCTCCTGTGGGACCTCTTGTTGGATCCCCTGCTGTGGATGTTAGAGGAGATGAAAGTGTTCTGTCAGGCGTTTGCCGACGACATAGTGTTAGTGTTTGATGGAGATACGGGCTTAGAAATAGAGGTCAAGGCAAACCGCATATTAGGAATAATTGACGAATGGGGTGTTAGAAATAAGCTGAAATTCGCGCCACATAAGACGTGTGCACTGCTCTCGACACGAAAACTAAAATATGACAAGCCACGACTTACAATGGGTAGTGTGGACATCCAGTATTTCGATAATATTAAAATACTGGGTCTTATTATTGACGGCGGCCTGACATTCAACGATCATGTTGGGAACGTTTGCAAGAAGGCAATCGCCCGCTACAAGCTATTAGCGAGAGCAGCCAGAGTAAGTTGGGGGCTTAACCCCCAAGTAGTTAAGACTATATATATCGCAGTTATAGAACCGACTATCTTGTATGCATCAGCAGCGTGGGCACCCACAGCGGAAAAGATGGGGGTCCGAAAGAGGCTTAACACCGTTCAACGGGGTTTTGCCTTGAAGATCTGCAGAGCATATCGGACTGTCTCCCTGAACTCTGCGATGCTGTTGGCTGGGATTCTCCCTCTTGATCTCAGGATACTCGAAGCTTCGAGGCTTTATGAGATCGGGAGGGGTGTGTCGCACCCGGCGGTGTTGAGGGACAGGGAGGTGGAACGAATGGCACCCGCGATTGAGGACCCACATCCGGCAGAGCAGGTAGAGCTGGGGTTCGGCTTGGTAGATGAGGACACCTATGCCGACGTGGTTGACAGCCACGTCCACAGGGTCTATACGGACGGCAGCAAGATTGAGGGTCGCGTCGGAGCCGCCCTTTCCGTATGGAAAGGTGAGGCCGAGACAAAGGCCGTTAAGCTTGCGTTGCCACCGTATTGTACCGTCTATCAGGCTGAGCTCCTAGCGCTCAAAAGAGCAGTAGACATAGCCTGCAAGAGCGGAGCGGCAAAGGTCGGTGTCTTCAGCGACTCCAGATCGGCGCTCCAGGCGGTTACCCTGAGTTCCCGTCATCCCCTGGCTGTGCAAACACGGGCGGCCCTCCGAAACGCTGCATTGCAGAGGCGAGAGGTCTCCCTGTTTTGGATTAAGGCGCACGCGGGGCTTAAGGGGAACGAACGGGCAGACGAGTTAGCCAAGGAGGCCGCTCTGGGGTTGAGGAGGAAACCGGATTACGATCTGTGTCCTGTTTCATTCGTCAAGCGTATTTTGAGACAGGATACGATCAGCGAATGGGATAGGAGATACGATGTAGGAGGAACGGCCGGAGTCACGAAGCTCTTTTTCCCAAGCGCTGCAGCTGCATACAAGGTAGTCGGGAAAATAAACATCACACATCACACCACACAAGTACTGACTGGTCACGGCGGATTCGCCTTCTACTTGAACAGATTCAAGCTGAAGGATAATCCGTCGTGTCTATGTCAGCCTGGAGTTGAGGAGACGGTTCCTCACCTGTTACTCGAGTGCCCAATTTTTGCAAGCAATAGATATGCTATTGAACAAAGATTGGGCATGGCGATGACGGGTGAGAATCTGCCTTCTGCCCTGGGGGATAAGTGTAAGGATGCGTTCTTACAATATTGTAAGCATATTGTAGTCGTAGTTAACCAAAGAAATAGTGTGTGATATTAGTTTAACTGTGATATAGGATTAAGTTGAGTGTTTTTGTGCCGTGTTTTTATTGAATTTTTACTTAATAATTTTGATTCTATTTTATATTGTAATTTAATTTAAGTTTTTATAATTTTAATTGTACATTATTTATATTTATATGTTACCAGTATGTTAATATTTCTAAAAATTGAACAAAAAAAAAAAAAAAAAGCAAAAAAAGTCTCTGGACTATAATCCAGA
Organism: Colias eurytheme; assembly: GCF_061535395.1. Classification (NCBI taxonomy): domain Eukaryota; kingdom Metazoa; phylum Arthropoda; class Insecta; order Lepidoptera; family Pieridae; genus Colias; species Colias eurytheme. The sequence continues at coordinate 7,549,593 of NC_142986.1, read as the reverse complement.
GGTGGCGCGAACACCCTGTGATGACGGGTGCCTTTTAAAAAAAAAAAAAAAAAAAAAAAAATGGTAACATTCCAATGTATTGTATGTATTTTCCAATAAATAGGCACTTTAGCATTAGTGATCAATATCCATAATAATTAAGTTTGTTATGGACGTTAAAAGGCACGTATAAAATAACATTGTCATAATAAATCCAATTCCCGTTATCAGCTGGTTAATCAAAGAGCGGGAGGCTTTGATCAGTCACGCCTGGCCGCTCGTCTTTATTGTCCACCTTTATTTTAAAAATTTATTGGCTGATTATATTTTTAATTTTTATGATATTAAAATATGTGTAAATAGTTGTGAACGGATTTATGAGTATTGTCCAAAATCCTTACTCTAAAAATCCCTATATTTAAATAATATATTTAGACATGCAATAATGCATTCGCATGCATATACATTTTACAGACGCCTCGATGCTCTTGTTTTAATAACTATTCCTTGGGTGTTTAATCGAGAAAATACAGTCTTCAATAATTATTCGTTCACTAAACAAGAATACGGAAACTTGGGAAGCTTTCTTTTGTTTTGGGCATATGAATCTCTACATAAGATCTACATATTATAATGAGGTCTTAACACGTGTTTTGGATACTATATTTAATATTGACATTTAAACCTAATATCACAATATACAGATACATACAGTAAGGAAACTTCATACAAAATGTTCGAAATGGCTCCCCCCCCATCAAGCGTGTTTACAAGGGTATTGAGGGGGATCGATAGTAGCGGGTGACACATCCACAGATTTTGAATATAGTATGGAAAAAAGTTTAAAGTTGTGTCAATTCACATTAAATAAATATCGATTGTTTCAGTTTGTAGCCCTTTCAATAAATATATTTGTTAATACCATATCTGACTACAAGTTAAAAAGACTCTATTTTTTAATTTCTATAGATATGGCAGTATGAGTTTTATATTATGTTGACATATTTTCTATCAAAATGATAGCTACAAATAGTACCTATTAGGAGTCCAGTCTGTTTAAAGTTCGCATCTATTTTTAAAAAAAATCTTGTTTAAATTTATGTGCATAATTACGTAAATATTAGGGAAGAAAAAGATAGATATTATAATTATTGTATTTTTATCGATACGTGGCGTCTCCACTTTGTTAAGCACTAAGCCTGTCAAACTATTTTCTTTTTCTTCCTAAAACAAAAAGGTAGAGGTTCTATGCTCGTATAATAATAATTTTAATTTATTTTTGCATATTTTGTGTTTTTTAATTTAATTTAATTTATCGTTTTAAAAATAATTTAGTAGGTATACCTACATACAAGTATTGTAAATTCTGGTTTAAAATAATTATTGAATATATGTATAATACAAATATCAAGCATTATAAATAATTTTGGTACATTAAATAGCCTTCGGCGTCCATAACAAAACTAGATTTCGAAATATAGCACTGATAAAAACGTATTTACTTTTACAAGCTGTATTAATTCGGATTGTTTCTTCTTGTAAATTCATATTTAGGCTACACCATTTTTGTATTTTAACGGGTTTTAATCTCCAAATTACCACAAAATCAACTGTGAAAAAAAGCAAACAGAAATATACAGGCCGAATTGATAACCTTCTCCTTTATTTTTCAAGTCGGTTAAATATCAAAAAGTAACAGCCCTATAGCTATACGTCATAATTTCATGGGGGGGGCTTAGTTTCCTAACTGTATGTACGTAGTATATATCTGTCAACTGTGCTAATATTGTATTCTTACAAATAAATGAAAAGTTGAATATACTTCGGTTGATGTGTATTACTCTCCTTTTAAATATTATTTTTAAACATGCCATTTGTGATTACTGATTATTATCAAATGCGAAATCGTATATTATTTCAAGTGCTCTAAATAAATTATAGAACTTGGGGATTTATCTAATTTACTCAGTTTTTAGTACTTCAAAAGCGCTAGAAAGTTTTAACATTAATCTCTAATTAGGTTATTGGAAACACGGAGAGCAAAGTTATAAAACTTATAACTATTAAGTACGCCAAACCGCCAAGGTTTACGAGTTTATGTATGTTGTGCCTATATCGTAACCACAAGAACTTGTGGTTTACACTGTACGGAATGGAATGTTTAATATAATATTATTTGATGATAAATATTCATGGGTGTGTTTTTATTAGAATTTTATGTCACTACAAAAATGATATAACATTCCAGAATTTCGTAAATATAAGAAGCACTAAAAATAACTTTTTATAGAATAAAAAAGCTACTTTACGAGCACAATAGTTATACATAATATATTATGTATAAGTTATAATACCCCATAGTTATATACAAGCTTAATAAATACGTATTACATGTTCGAAAGATTTTCATAAAATGATTTATTTTTCCAACATGATTATCGGATGAGGAAGCATAAGGAATTTGAAGAGGCTTCTATGTGGCCCGCTTCCTTCGTGATAAGAAATTTGATAAGATAACAGAAGCAAATGATACATCGGGGTGCGGTATCTTAGCCATTCAAACCTGTTTGGAATGAAGTCATAGGTTCGAAGATCGATAAATCTACCCGGATACCTTTCTTTTTGTGACACGGTTTTTGTTTTGGTTGTAGCAACGTAAATTACAGTTATTTTTGCAACTTATATGCACATAAAACACTAAATATATAAAAACAAACACTACCTAGTAAATATATTAGTTTTAATTTTTGAACACAAATACGTAAGTGAATACTTCTTATGTAAGTGAATGTAGGTATGTGTATGTTTTCTATTATGTAAGTGAATTTATAGGTATGTTTAATATTTTATTAACAGTCGATGTTTAAATGTAAGTTAAAACGAAAACATCAAAAGGTACAAGACGGTTGCTAGCCTGTAGATCTGTATATTTTATGTAAGTAATTGAATTCGCCTTTCGTACTGAACCTCCAAAGTAATTGAGTTATTGACTGATGTTGAGTCTATATTTACGTAACGACGGTTATCAGACTGACTCGATAAATATTTGCACGTTTCATTTGCACTTGAATTTTGTAATTCGATTGTGAAAAATTAAGAATACGAGTAAATTTCGTAGTGTATGATTGTATTATTCGTTGTAAACTTGAAATATTTATGACGCTTCTGAGCGGGAACATCAATCCACGACGTTTTGTATACGTATGATATATGGCTTGGCAATATTTCTTTAGATGATATACGTTGTGTATATCTACCTATATTCATAATTGATTTCTCAATTTCCTATATCAAGCTCCGAGTCGTACTTTTTATTTACGCTGTTCTACGAGGCACATATTATATACTTTAAAGCTGTAGTATTTTTCATTAACATAACATTGAAAAAGAATAAATGGAAAAGTTTTTATATATACGTGATTTAACCGTATGCAAATATGGCTATAGATAGATATATATAGATAGCCCATAAACAGATAGTTAAACTGATAGGAAAGGTTGTACTGTTTTGTATACGTAAAAGTTGGCGTAACCTATTCCTGAATGTTTTAACTCACTAAATATTGCCGCAAAGTGCTTTCAGATAGTTTTCGTTTGCGGACCCTGCGGTTCTATCGATTCCAAACTTTTCCCAACTTGAGGCTACACTTTTACATAAACAGTACATGGATACTTTATGTATAACTAACGAACCGACACGAACCTGTTTTGGCTTTTGTTAGTCTTATAAGGAAAATGTTATGCTTTAGGATTTCAGGAATATATTCATTTCGTAAATAAATGTTCGCCTTTATTTTTATTGGTACAGAGATCAGGTGGTATTTGGGGTTACTAAATAGCTGTTATACTGTATAATAATGTGCAATATTCTATTACTGTATATGGGCAAAATGAATCAATTTTGAATATGTTATTCTTAATTACGTAAAATATGTATACATTACAACGAAAAAAGTACTTAATTAGATGTCTTGCAGAATTTCCCGAGAAAATAAATTTCATGATATTAACGTTTTATGCTGAAATCAAAATAAAAAAGGAAGTAAAAGCAACAATTCTCACTATATTACAACTTTATAGCCTCTTTATCATAACGTCCATAAAACACATAAAAGTGTATATTACATAATACATAATATTGGCCATAAACAGAAAGTGTCCAGTCCAGTCACATATTCTTTGAAATAATGTTATAAAGATTTTAGAAGATTGAAATGCTTTTTTATAATAGCAAACTATTGCAACTTAATATGATTATAAAAATGAATACCGTATTTAAAAGGTCAATAAACTGTAATAAAGGTGCGATTGTCTGGCATATTTTTTCTTCTAATTTGCAATAATATAAACATTTTAAAATATATATAATACAAACATTTTAAAAGTTTTCTAAATATTTACATATTCCAATTTATTTTATTGATCATATCTTATCCCAATGATCCCGATATTTTTAGTGGGGACAATAAAAAAAATATAAATAAAACAAACCAGTCTGTAACGTAGTTTATTGAAAATATTTATTTCCTTTTCGCTTATATTACATTCCAAAATATTTTATGTTTAGCTTCTATATAAAACAAGTTTACCTAACATATTAATGTAATAATCCAGAACGGAACATTAAAAGCGGTAATTTACAATGTTATTTATAGATATATTTTAAGTTTAAAATTATAGTCACAAATAGGTACTATTTTATACAAACTTAATTAATTAAAAAGTTCTAAATTAACCTTAGAAATATTTAAATATTGTATTTAATAACTTATTAATAAATTATAATTCTAAAAGTTAAAAATTCATAAAATCGTAACTGAACATTTATGCTGTTGTATAGTAACGAAAATACAATCGTGATGTACATTATGAAATGAATGATATTAAGTAAATTTCAATTAATTTCATATTGTTTCAAGTTTTTAAATTACTGTATGAACTAAAAAAAACGAAATAGGTACGTTTCAGAACCTTTCATACCTATTAGTTCGGAAATAAAAAATATTATCATCTACTTCAAATGTAATTTCGCATACTTACGCAACTGGTAATTTTATATACTATTCCATTTTACATTGGCACTTTTACAATAACCTAACCTACCCTCTAAATGTTACCATAAATTGTAAGGTTATTTTTTTGAAAACATAACTTATTTTTAATCTATTTGTTTGATGTTTTATACCAATTACCGTGGAATAGGAACCCATGTTGGAGGGATTTTCAAATAGAACATTTTCGTCAATAACACCATGGACCAATATTATATATAACACTCAAATGAGAAAAAATAATCCCAAAATATCACAAACAATGAAAACATGTATCGAATTTAGCCATTAATTTCATATTTGAAAACGAACTCTATTTTCAAGATGGCTAGAATATTATATTTAAGTATAGGTAGTAAATTTCACATTTTTTAAAAGATATTAACGTATCATTAATGTGTGCGTAATTAGATGAGATTTTGTTTACTAAAACCTTTAACGAAAACAAAAAACACACTTCAAAAAAAAGGAAGAAAAGGTTTTTACAGCAAGGTCACAATATTTTTTGACATACACTCATTTCAAGTATTAATTCAGCAGTTCAAAATTTTAATAATATCTACAAGCAAATTCTAATTTAGTTGGTTCCATCAAACGTACGTAATCGAATTTATTCAGACTTAAAATTAGTATCACTTTTGGCGTAATATCTATATTAATCAACATTTTATTTAGAGCGGCTTATCTATGTTCCTAACCTCCTAGATACCAAAATAAAAATAGCCCAGCTTAACCTATTCAAAAGCTTCGCTTAAAAATTCATTTAGTAAATGCCTTTCAATTTGATAGGTACAGAGAGTGGTTTTTTTTTAAATATGGACACATTCTACACGTTCAACTATATCGTTATAAAGGTAAATACATACCTTAAAATATAATGTTTTTATACTGAATATTACAGTGAGGAGTTAAATAACTTTCGTAAATGAATCAAACTGCAAAGAAACCACAAGGACCCGAATTAAATAAACTTCATTTTATCTTACGATAGAAGGCACTGCCTTAGTAATTATCATAACTTTGACCGATGCTTTGGTATTTATAAAATGTTATTATTTACAATTTAATCCGTTGGAATAATATAACATGGTTCTGCAGAAAAAACTCCAAAAGGAGTGTAAACATGTCGCATATATAATTGACGATATTCGGAATATAAAGGCATTTATCAAATCCTGTTCTTCACATAAATGAAACGTACCAAGTCTTATGAATGTCTTTCACCTTAAAAATTACCTTTTTCTTAAGCAGTAAGCTTTATAATTATGGAATATTTACATTATTCAACAATTAGCATATACGTGGGTCGTTTTTAAATAAATAACCAAAACGAATACCATTTATCATCGACCTATAACAAATGGACTTCAGCTCCCAAAGGCGGAAAGTTTTAATAAGGACAATGTTTCGCAAAATTAATTTGATAAACAATATCTGCATGAGACACAGTTATTATACAGGAATTTTACTGGTGAACGGTTTCGTTTAATAAAATTAATAAACTTATTCATTATTTGAGAATAACTTTATATTATTTACTGATGGGAATAAAATGACATGTTATAAAACAAAGAATAAACTGTAAGCTCTTTTTAAATGGTATTGCCGAAAATACATAATACAATATTAATAACGTCACTCAGTCATTTTACAGCCTAGTTTATAACTAGTATTGCACCATTAAAATAGCATAATTATACGAAGCACTATAGGTGTGTTTCTTCGCCGGTTTCATCGCAGGGAACCCTAACAGCTTTGGCTCCAGCTAAAACGCCAACACCCTCTAAACAGGACCTTCTATTTGAAAGAACATCTCTCAAAAACGCTCGCCTAGGGCCACCGAAATCTGTCCCAGTTATAGACCTAGTTAACTTTCTTAGAGCTGGTAATTTCAAAGCCTCTTCATACGTAGGAGGCTCATCCGTAGGAGTAGTTTGAGCTCGACCACCAAATGGATCTCTAGATGAAATAGGACACAGTTCTCTTGAGAAATAAATAGCGCCTTCCCTATTTTGTACCTGAGGTTCTGGAATTTGTTCATAATTGACGTTATTTGTTAAGTCTTCTAAAATCTGTCTAGCACTACGACCTGTAGTTAACACTCCTGCCCAGGATCTTCTATTCAGCTGCTTCGCTTCATTCGACCTAGAACTACCGGCTATGTTATTACTAGAATGAGTCCCTGATATTGTTACCTTTGGTCGTCTGGGCGGTTCATCAAACGAGGCAGCTTTGATTGCTGGCCTAGTGGGTCTGTCTGATTCTATATCAATTACGACACCAGAGTTGGAACTTTCAGCGGGTTCTTCTCGTACTGCCGCGTCAATTCGCATGGCTTCTGAATATGAAGGTACAATGGCACAGTTACCTCGAATAGCGGCGAATAATTCTAAACTATCAACTGTAGAAGCGTGCGAAAGTGGGAGAGTTCGAGGTGGTCTTGGGGCTGAACATAGAACAGCACTTTGTTCATCTGCTAACGCCCAAGAGTAATTTGTGTTTGGGACGGGTGGAAGTGTGTCAGATAAATGTGTATCCAAGTCTAACTGTCGACTTGGATCTAATTCGTAGTTTGTACCAAATATTTTCGTAATCTGTAACAATAAATTTAATAAGTATAATAAATGAAAAAAAATATGTAAATATTATCATTGATAACGACTTTAAACTTACCGTATAATGTACGTATGCTGTATTACATTCTATAACAATTCTAAGAGGCCATGATAGAAGAAGGCAAGACAACGTCCAGAATAGAAGCTGTGAAGAATACCAAGGACATCGGTCGGTGTCCCTAAAATAAACAGATATTAAAAAATAGGGGGAAAATAATGTTATCCAAAATATAGCAAACACAATCATTAGCTTATTAATTATATTAAATCCGGTCAAAAAGCTTACTCCTAAGTTTTAATTAAACGTCCAATACAAACTGAAATGTTTGTAGGTAAAGCGTACAAATATTAACACTATAACTTATTATGAAAACGTATTTCATGCCACATATAAGATCAATATCTGATAAAATGTATACCATACCTATAGGCGACCATGTACTCTTTAAACGAGCTGACGCCAATTAGATCCAACCCTTCACGCATTTCCATGAAATCATCAAATCTTTCATGCTCCGCGAAGAACCTTGATCTTTGATCTTCAAATTCTGTAAAATAATTATTAATGAGCGCAAACTTGGGTTATGCTTTTAAATAAAATTAATTTAAAACTTCTTTGTTGTAATCGAAATTTCAGTTCCGCTAAAAGAGCTATAAATAACAGCCCCGAGTACTCTTTGAATTTCTTCATTCCCAAAGGAGATAAAACGGAATGAATATGGCTCGCTCGAAACAGATTAAATTCAACTTTTTAATGTAATTTTTCCAGACATTTCTAATCCAATATTTGAATATAAATGGGTGATCATATTTTTTACATCCTGTTTTAACTTTTATAACTAATAAAAAGAAATAAGATATTATTTTTGGGATGCTAACTTATGCGATTAATTGACTTAATTATTATAAACAAGAACACATTCCAAACCAAGACGATCTTTGTGCCTTATTGTGTGTCTAGTAAATAATTGTGATCGATATTTGATTCCAGCGTTAAATGCATTTTTCCCGGGTCTAACAATATTATCCTTCCGACTGAAAGCACGTAAGCCAATATTCTCGTCACAAAAGCTACCACATCAATTAAATTGGTTTCAATTTGCCTCGAGTTCACTATAATCTGTAGTGTGCATGTTTTACCGTCTACTTCGCGTAATTCAGTTTGCAAACTCCATCTGCGCTACGTAATTCTGCTCCGTGGCTATTTATTAGATGCGCCAGCTCTAATTATTAAAACTATAATGCAATAGACGCCATTTGCATGTAAGATCCGTTTCTATAATTGCGCTGTGAATTCTTTTTTCTCGTATTTTTTACTTTGCATTTGAGTTTGTTGATTTTTTAATAAATAATTAGAAATAAATCATTTGACAAACCGGTTATTTTAGTACTTTGCGTAACATCCTAATCCTACCTATTATTACTTGGTATTGATACTTCAGAAAGTGGCTTGTTGATGGGCATACGGACGAACAAATAAGACATCGATCCTAAAAAGGTTCTCCTTATCGAAGCGTTCTTATGAGTGTCATAATATGTAATGAATGCTATAGAGACGCCACACTGAGTCAGATCTTACACGCTTAGTATCGTTTTTCTATATCACTATTATATAACATCGCTTGAACTGATATTTTAATATCGTGCCATCTAGAACGTTCCGCGATATGCATCGACATTCGGCAACAAAGCTTTTATTGGCATGGTAACAAAAGTGAAATATCACCTATTTTATTGCTTTTTTTATTTTGCGTATTTGTTTTTATTGCAGAGGTTTTAACACGTTTGATATGAGTGAGGAAATATATTGTACGTTTGGTGAAAATGTAGTTGCTTTTTGTGTTTCGAAAGCTTTGATTTTGGAAAACAGAATATAAATTCATTGTTTCTCTTCACGTATCGCGTTATACCAACATTATTATTACTATTACAGAGCACTTATTTCTCATAATCCTTATGTCTGCAAATACTACGACCGCCTGATACTGGAGTTTCGATCTTCACCGTGTAACGACCGTAACGACTCTCATTTGTATTCTAGTGCACGTATCGTGATGCAACATTGTACGAAAGCAGCGATTTACGTATAACAATATGTAGACTAGATATAAAATAGGAAAGGAAAGACTTTGAGTATAAAGATAATCCCAAATATCTGCACATCTGACAACCTGACCTTGAGCAGAATCCTTGCCAACTTGTTCATAAAGTTCCTTTGAGTAATGGACTCAACAGGACTTTATGAAAAGAAAACGAGTATAATATATATCACAGTAGTTAAATATGTTATGCTTACCGCTAGCTGCTTCAATGTTAGCAAATGCAAAGCCCTTGCTAAACCTCACTTTAGTGATGGGTGTACTTGTATCAAGCACCAGGTTTCTTGATGCGTCTTTTTGCCCACAGCAAGCATGGGCAAAAGATGTACTTGCGCTGTGCGTGTTCACTCTTTCGTAATATACCTGTTTGAATAAAATAAAAAGAAAATGTACTACAGTCATAAACATGTGAGACTCGACAAATCGTACCTCGATGTTATAGCAAATTGAATAAAGTTGTTGTAGGAAAACCGTACAAAATCGAATTAATTTATGTACAGGTTTGAACCTAGGTATATGAAAATATATAAATTAATAATAGTTTTTGAAAAAATATTTTTCAGGAAAAATTTTACCCTCGTTTAATTGTTCTTATGAAGGTTAAGTATACAAGATAGATAATGTATTGATGCGATATGCACCTGTCCACATAATGGTGGCCATACACCATACTTCCTATCGTCCATTCGGCATGACGCTACCGATTGGATCTGACCATGTGTGGGAGTGGATTGGCATTATTTGGCATGATAGTTATACTTGACGGAACAATCGAATTTCGATTCTTTTGGCTTGATCATGGCGATTGGATCATGTCGATTGGACCGTGTATGGCGGTATACGATCGTCACTTCAGTCTGGTTAAGATTTTTCGTCCAAGCTGAAGCATAGGCGCTTCGCTCGCTTTGTCGATAAATATGAAAGTATATGGATGTTTAGATGTCAATGGTTACGGATTTGGATAAGATTTGTTTGGGAGATAGATGAAGTACCAGATTACTTAACACATTGGGTACTTCTCATTAAATAAGTACATATATATAACAACAATCTTCCCGGCATATAATCCTTTTTTTGTTTTATTTTTACGAATAAAACGCCCAAAACGGCTGAAACATCGTCGTCTGTCACCGGTGACGCCATGGCTTCAACTGAACGTTGCTGCCGATTGGACAATTCAAACGTTGTGTGTGTGGTCTCTATGGACAAACTGCAGATTGGATCAAGCTGCAGCGTCATGCCCATTGGACAATAGAAAGTATGGTGTATGGCCAGCATTACAGTGGAACACGGGACTTCACTTGTCACCGAAACATGTTATACCTAGACTAGGTATATACACGTCCATACAACTAGGTAACCTAGTTGTATGGACGTGTATCTATAGTCGAAAGGGTACAGTGTATATAGCATAGTGTGAAAGCATTTTGTGCGTTTTTTTTGTAATCTGTTAATGTATTAATTTTGAGCTGTGATGGCTCTAAGGTTAACACTTCTATCATCAAACAAAGGCCAGTTAGGCACAATAATGAGTGAACTAAACTGGCATTATTTTAATCCGTATCTAATCAGTTTGTTGCTTTATATTGTTTCAACCATCTTCAAAAACCTGTGATCAATAATGCAATGAGTTCAAATAGAGCTGAAATTTTCATTCTATATTTCGTTGAAAAGGAGCCTGATAATAGGTTCATAGCGATAAGATAATGAATGAAATGCTCTCCCTTACAATGCTGCCTTGTAGTTAAAAACCTTTGATGCTTCAGCAATTTCTAAATTAAAGTGACAAAGACAGTTCAACGACCGGCTGATCCAAGAAATTTTTAAACGAACGCTAAACCTAAATAAAAAATATTTTTTTTCAATTCGATTCTTATGATTTTGTGCATTTTCATCGAACATTGACTTTAATTCTTTGTATTCAGATGCAAATATTTCATTTTATCTTCTACCTCTACGGGGCGATGCACCTACGAGAAGTATATTCAAAGTCAAACGTGTTAAATACTGCAATATGTACCTACTTGAAAAAATATTTATCATCAATTATGATAGCAGAGTGAATATTTTTCCAAACTTTAACAAGGTTTTGCTACGTTATTACATTTTATTAAAATGCGTATCCAATAAATAATTCAATTGTTAAAGATCAATTTCTCAACAAATTATAAGTTTGTAATATATGGCACTAAACCTGGTATTTGCTAGCGTAGCACCACCATGATAAATAGTAGCATATAAATATTATTCCTTATTTATTACCTACAATATTTATATATAAACGACGAAACATTTTTACATAAAAGGTACTAAATTCAAACCTTTAAAAACTTTCTATGGTAAATAATATTTGCAATGCAGGAATCTTTAGAATAGGTAAATTCATTATATAAAATGCTGATGAAACATCGCATCGCTGCAATTTGCTGAATCTAGTGATAATAAATCACACACTAAATATTGCGTGTACGTTACAGGTAGAACTAACGTATATGGTTGGAACAGCACATTAATATTATGCATGAGCCGTAGTACAGCTGACTTACAGTCGGTTACCGTTTTGTAAAATATTAGTTCTGAACGATGGCCTAGAATAGAATATATAATGTGATGTAGGTTTGCTAAGTGCTATTTATGTTTTTGTTAATAACAGCCAGCTATAGATATTCGTTAAATATAGCTGGAAATTCGAATCGCTGGTACAAAGGCAGACAACTTTAAGGTGTCTTCAATTCGATTTTCTTTTCCCCTCTTTATCAAAAGAATGTTAATAAAATTTTAAATTATATTATCATATCGTATTTTTTAAATATGTTTTTTAACCTTTAAATAGCATTTTTCATTGAATATAAGTCTACGTTGCTACGAAATACACAATTCATTTTAGAAAAGTTATAAAAACTTTTTCATCGTGTATTATAAGACAAGAAGAGCATTAAGGGCTTGGTCTAGTAGTGCAAACAAATGCATCCTGTCATCCTATATGTAAATAATACAAATGTACTAAGGGAAAGTTGCTCCACTTAATTTTTAAAAATTAAATCATTCGTATAATTTAATATTCGTAAAGTACCAAAAATGACAATTTGAAACAATTTTCGTGAAAATTACACCGGGTGATTTTTTTTTATCAGTACACAAAATTTGCGAATACTTTCTATTGATATCTTCAACTTCATGTTTATATAACTGATCAACTTTTACAAAGAAATTTGGACGAAATATAAAAAAAAATAAGCTTTCCATACAAAATGCATAACTCTATACATTTTTTTCGACCTAAGTTTCTTAGTGAAAGTTGTTCAGTTTAACTAATAAAACGGATAAACAAATTTTGTATTTAATAAAAAAAATGTAATGTTTGTGTTAAAAAATTATAAAATAGAAAAATACGCAAATGAAAACAAAAGATATTTATTTCTGACTAGCTTCCGCCCGCGACTCCGTCCGCGCGGATGTCAGTCAGTCATTAGATCTTTAATTTTTTTATTTTTAGTCATTAGATCATCAGTCAGTAGATTTATATTGATAAACCTAATAAATCTTTTGCTAGCATTCTGATGCTTTATCGGTTGCACTGGATTTATCTCTTTTTTTTCAATCGCTTGAATGATATAGGATGGGTCCTTGATGGGCATCGAATACTGAAGTCTCGAATCAATCAATTCTGACAGTAGGCAATTTATGTAAAATCCAATAATGGTCCATCATTTTATTTTGCCTAAACGTTACATACTTTTTTATATATTCTATTTTTAACGAATGATTCACTCCAGTCCAAACAGCAAATAAGCAGACTTCTGCTTCTGCAACGTTTAGTTGTCCCTGAATTTGGAAAAAATAGTCATGATTCTTATCTATGACAAAAGTGTTATTTTTTGCATTGTATTTCAAATATTAAATTTTTTTTAACCGCATCTTCCGCATTCATGTCTTTTGCCGGAATTAGACATTTAACTTCTACTAGTCCCATTTTCCCTTTTTGATATGGGAGTGTATAAAGTAAATTTTTTAGATATTTCTCGTTATACTTTTAAAAAGTTATTATTGTCATTTTGCTCATTAGGTAAAGTAATTTCGATATCAGTTTTAAGTTTTTTGATACCTGCAATAATAACGTCATAATCGCCTGCACATACTTATCGATTACACCCTGTATACAATCCACCATCCACATTCATAATGTTTTCCTGTCCTCCTCTCCTTTACGCTGTTCACCGATACATTTTAAATGAGTAAATCTGCTACCACTGAAGGATGTTTCATTGTGATCAGCAAATTTTCACCACTGTTGTCGATTATTTGTTTTTCATTTTTAATCAGCAATTGGGAATCATCAGTTTTGTTTTTTGCAGATTGGTGATGTACCCTAACAATACGTCGAAAAGGGAAAGCATCAACGAATTATCGTTTTCGTCTTCTTTTTTTATTCTTCGCGTCTCTGTTACTTCTGTTTGTTTAGTTCTCAACCCCACTGAATTTTGATGATGTGATGATAATCCATTCGTTTTAATATTGGTACTTAGAGTTTTTTGGTAGTTTTGTAGTTAGACTAAACTAGAAATGGTGGACTAAATTTGTCAGCGCGTCTGTAAGATCAGAATATAAAACCAACATCCTGTATTTAAGTTACAAAATTAATAATCAAACAACATGCCGCTACGTTGAAAATGACTAGAAGAAAAAATTAAAACACCTCGGATCAATTTTGGAGTAAACAAATCATTTTCCCCGTATGGGGATTTCCCCGGATGAACTTGGGAAGTTCAAGTTCTCAATACAAGTTTATATTATATTTCGTATTTCTCAAACGAAAAATAAACATTTTTGGAACTTAAAAAAAATTATATTATAAGAAAATTTATGAGCTTACTTTAGTTTTAAAGAAATATACATCCCTTTACTGACACCCCGTAAAATAAAGAAATTGTTGCCAATCACCTTTGCAATCTATTTGGTTTCATTAACTTTATGTTCGAAGATAATTTTTTTTCTAGTAGTTACACGCGTATTTTTTTCGTTTATTTTCCATATCGAAATCAAATGTTTAAAAATACGAATATTTGCACAAAACTAAGATAAAAATAATGAATTAACAAAAATATTAAATTTAATGAAGTAGAGCAACTTTCACTTCGGTATGAAGGAAAATCGAGCGTAGAGCACACGTCAGAACGCTCCGGCCCAAGGAGCGCGACTAAAGAAATTCGCTAGGATTTTTCCTTATTATTTTAAATATTTTTTTAATATTTAAAGAATTATCAAAATTCAAAAAAAATTTTTTTTAAAGGATTAATACACATTGGTCTTCAACCAACTCGAATAAATTAATGGAAAAAATAACTTTTAGCAGTATTTATCAATCGATTTTGTAAGGCAAAAAATGGGAAATTTAATGAATTTATAACGCTCTAATTAAGAAAATCATAAGTTTTTCGGCAATTGTATTCAGCAGTTTTTAATAACGACTATATAAGGATAATAATGCGCTGATCAGATTATGTAAATTGTAATCGGTTGCAACGTAGTGAGTGCACAAACTTAGCTCGAAATGATTTTGGGGGAAAGAGACTTATCTTGAAGGCCTGATTAAGGTAACATAAAGTAACTTTATAAATGTGAAAAAATTCACGCGCATTGCGTATATAACACTAATTGATAAACAAGAAAAAAAAATTCAGTTTATCATTTCATTAGCCGGGAAAAAATTGTCAAATAACTTGTTGAAAACGCAATTTTGCTAGACTGCAGCCTTAACAAGAAACTTTTCAATTCCAATTTCACAAGGAGAAGGTACAGTTTTCAATACGCTAGTTATATACATTAATTAATAATATATTCATAGTTCACACCATATTTCACACTTTGCTTCGAAACTAAATTGGGAAACATATTTCAATAACATTGTTAGTGGCATTTACCCGTTTATTCAAATAACGGTTCACACGTTCCAGTTTTCGTTGTATCCTAAAAACATTATTGTGTTCAAATCATCTGGAATACGGAACCATTTATCTTTTCATTTATATTTTTATCGCGTAAAGCTACCATATTTTTCGTTTTTCTAACCCTTTCTGTTACGTGATCGTACTTTTTATTCGTTACCTCAATTATACCAGTTCATTATTCTTGATTTTTGCGTTTGAATTTGAATGACAGTTGTATTTTTAAAATTATCATATTAATGGCGAAATTTATTTAAATGTTTTACGACACTTGTGCAGGTAAAGCTGTATAAATAGTGTAGCTAAGCATGACTAATGAAATTTCCCTGTAAGCGTACAAAAATGAGGATCAAATTCTTTTCTCCGTAAGGTATTCCAAGCCCGATGTGGGGTGAAAGATTAGCATTTCAAAAGGGGTCGGAAGTAACTAACGCTTGTACCTACTTCGGCAATACTCCATACAATTGAATTTGGGTGTATTTGACTCTATTTGATGTATGAAAATACAGAGAAATCAGGTAATTTTTTAAATTATTGATGGACGAGATCAGTATTTTAACTCTAAATAAAATTAGGATATGAATATTTTGTCTATTTCTTTTGTAAAAAATATACCTACGTTATTATTTCTGTCTTCGTATACATTGTAACGATATTCTAATATTTTACATTTCTATAATTTATCAAGTTTTCTATTGCACATATATTGCAGATAACAGAGTAATATTTCATATTTAATCAATATTAGGTATAAAATATCTTACCTGAGTTGTGGTATACGCATCGCCATTCCTATATCTAGTGACTTGTCTCTTCCGTCGCACGTAGTGGTAACAAATTGCTTTCCACCTGTTAAAGACAATGTTTATGTTACGAGTTAATATAGTTTTGAAATAAATTAAAAATTAAATTTTAGTGACAATGATCATGATAAATATTCTGGTTTTAAGAAATAGTTCAATTGAGAGTAGATTATAAACTTTCATGTTAGAAAAACCAGGCATTGAGCAATAAAATATAATATAATCGTAATAATTAGAAAATGGTGATTAACACCATTTCTGCAATATAGGATTTTGATAAGAACGCCGCTATGTAAAAGTGGATATTTGATTTGTAATTTTATTCATACAATCTTATATTATGAAGGCGGAATAGAGTTGTTTTCATAAATAGATATTTGCTTTTAGTATAAGTACCACAATAAATTGTTGTAATTTAGCAGAGGTTCAAACAATTCAAAGTACAAAGTAGTGCCTCTGAAATTAAATCCGCTTACATTAAATATGAGCTTTATAATAATTTGCTTCTGCTCAACACGACGCCGCTTTTATTAAATTCATTTTTAATTTAAAACAACCTTTGAATTTATCTTTACTTAGCATTCAGTGTTTTCATTCAATTGTTCTCCACATGTATATTCAGTGCGGTTAAACGGTTTATTTTAAAGCATTTTTAATTTAAATAAAAAAATAGGTATAGGTTAATTTTAACAGCTAAATATTAACTTGCAATACCGAATGCTATATTTATTTTTACGAGCGGAATCAATTTAGCGGTAAGAACTAAAAAGTTACGAGTGCAAAACGCTGGCAATTTTCCGATTTTTATTTCATTTCGTTCAATTAAATGTTTCCTGAAAGGGCAAAACTTAAGAGGCGTGCTTGTCCAGGCCCAACTAGGTAGTTTCATTAGCCGTAGTCAAGCACCCTACACGTAAAAGGCTGGCTAATTTAATGGTTCAGCGAACTGCGACTCCGAGTTTTAAACTAATAAAGCAAACGCTATTGTTTCGCTCCGCATTAACTTGTAGGCTGCGTAATTTTGCTGGTATCTTATTTTGTAACTAAATGGATACATAAGATTTTCCTAGTATTTGTTATTAAACTCATATGAAATACGTTTTGTACCAACATTCCGAAATGCCATGGAATTCCCACGCGCAGCTTATTTTATTCGTACAGTATTAAGTTTGACATGCGGTTTATAACTTTACACTGACGTTCAATTTCCCAGAATAGATAGCGAAAGTTACATTTTGAATTTAAGTAACAAATATTAAACAAATATTGGTTTTTAAATCAACTATTTTCAATTCATAGCTCTGTTTAGATTAACTAATTTACATCTCTATCTACAGTATTTGTTTAAATAAATTATGTTAATAACTTATGGAATAAGTAAGCGACCGACGCAATTTTGTAAACATAGAGCTTATGTAAATTTGAATGCTTATCGCAGCTAATATTCCCCAGCAAAGGCGAAGGAATTTCAGTAAATTTTCATTCATTTGAAAGGTTAAGGCGAAACAGTTGAAGTATGGCTTGGAATGGTGCCAAAGTTTATAACTAGACACGAATTCAACAACTTCGTAGTTGCACCGCTTGAATTCGAGGGTCAAATACTTATTTGAATTGTTCCATCGCGACTGGTCGAGATTGGATGATTAATTCGTTTGTTCAAATCAAATTATTGCGGGTTTTAGACCGGGCTGCGAGAGAATGTCCGTGAATTGATTGCTTGACATCGCTATGATTTCAATGAAGGTATTATTGATAGCATAATATAAACTTCTGTGATATAGAATAGGTAAATTAAGGTAAGAGAAACTTACCAGACCCTCGGAGTAGCTGTCCTCATAGAGTGTACTCTAGCAGACACTGCAGCCACATCTACGCGTCTCGCTAACTGTATTCTGGCTGTACTGTGGTAGCATTCTACCAAGTATACTAAATAGAGGAGTAGCACGAATGCTATGGGGATGTATGCGTAGCCCACGTCGCAGGGTGATTCGCGAACTGTCTGCTTTATTGGATACCTGTGGGATTTTGTGTTTGTTAATATTGTGTCAAAAAATATATCTCTTTTTGGAATTAATTTCAAAACAAACTAAAATAATCTGATATTTGAGAAGTATTTTAGTGAGTGAAATCTATTCTGTTGAATAAAATTAAGTAGGTATTGATCTTTTTTATTTCAATACCTAAGTAAATAATACATCATTGTGCAAACATTGTGTTTACATTTACAGGCACAGTTATACCTAAATAATTGCATGATGCCATTACGAAATAAGAATTAATATCTTTTATTACAGTTTAGTAAGAGAAATAAAAAAAATATATTATTCAAACATAATATGATCTATACTATATAATATTATAAAGCTGAAGAGTTTGTTTGTTCGTTGGAACTACTGGTCCGATTTGAAAAATTCTTTCGGTGTTGGATAGCCCATTTATCGAGGAAGGCTGTAGGCTATATAAACATCATACGTATAATGATTTAAATATACTTACTTAGTAAGATCAATGAGTTGCCTATCGATTTCTGCAGTATTGCACCAGGCGACGGACGCGAGGCAGCCGGCAATCATCAGCGTTAGGAGGAAGCACTTCCAATTGCCCTCCCGCCGCAGTACTCCGCCGAGACTCTGTTGTCTTGGCCGCTGTGGGAGATACGTATTATGATTCGCAGGAATGTATGAGATAATAATTCATAGGAAAGGGAAAATCTTGTATGTATAGTGTTGAGTTTTTACGGGAAACAGGAAAGGACGCAGAAGGTGTAAAAGTATTGTCCTTAAATATATGCAGCAAGTGTAACCGTTTTAAGAATAATTAATTTATGAAATAGTAAAGGTGTATCAGGTGTTCAGTATACGTGTATCGTGTATGTGTGGTTTTTTTTAATGTTTTTCATTATTTAATAATTTCCAAGTTCCCATTTTTCCTACGTCCTTCAGTTTTTCGTATCGAGATTCAAATGTATATTGTTTCTGTTTACAAAATATTTCTTACTTTGTAAGTTTTATAAATTTTTGTAACTACTTTAAACAACGATTTCTCAATATGTAGAAACAGTAAATAAGATAATGTGGAGAAAACAAAGCGTCTATAGAGCGAGTGGAGCTTGCCAAGCCTAGTTAGACAATAATGTAATGACCTAACAAGATGCTTATCTCGGTACATTAGTATTATACGGAGGAATTGCTACAATAAATCACTGTTAGATTACATGGAGACTTTTAGTTTTAAAATAGTACTACAATACTTAAGAAATTGGATGTAAATCTTTTTATTTCTACTAGGCTGATGTTTTGGAATGTAAATTATAAGTAGGTATATTTTAAAACAAACCATAGACCAACGTTATTTTCCTGTAATCATTGATTTGATAAAAAATCTATACCAAACAAATTGATAATTTAGGTGTTGTGAAAAGCTATTAAATCGCAAGTTTTATAATTAGGTTTTACATTGTAGCACTAATCGATTCATATTCTGCTATTAATACGCAAGTAAAATTTAATAAACGAGTAAGTGATTTGGATAACAATTCCAATGCTCTAACAAAGCACCTAATTCAATTACGAATTCAATAACGAAAATAACATTGACCTACTTCCGACGCAATTTTGATTGACGAATTTATTTCCAATCATAAATATCAACTTGCTACGAAATATTAAGCCGGCCACTCACCTACCTACCGCAGGGGCAATATCGGTTGCACGGCGGTTGGAGCAATTTCGTCTGTTCTATAAATTGCCCCTGCTTGCCTATACACATCACAATTAAGGAGCCAATTAAATTGCAATTTCAATACTGCCCCTGCTGCAGGTATGTGAGTAACCCGCTTTAGCAAAACGAACAAAATATATGAAGGGTTTCTAAATAAATATTTAACCGACACACAGCCGAAAACTGTTTGCCCAATTTAATGAACATGTTGACACAACAGAAAAATACAATTACAAGGTCTCTATTTACATTGCTTACGTTTATACGTTTTCAGCCCTCGTTCGATGGGATGAAATTGTTGTATTACATTTATTTATTAGAAGCAATTTCTTCTACTCTTTTTTGTAGCGATTTACGTTGTGTATTAACGTAAAATTTAAAATGTTTAGCAAGTAGAAATTTTTTTTAATTATAATTACACATTAAAGAAAAGATCGTTTGTTAAAAAATACAATAACAACTACAAATTGAACGACGCGACTATAAATCTAGCGTATGGTATTGAGAGAAACCTCGTAACCCAAGTTTAGGAAAGTTAGATTAGATTTGCCCTCAACGTAAATGAAATGTGCGAAAACCAGTTATAGCAAATAATGAAAACAAAATTGGTATTGTATTACAAATTAATTCGCTCGACCGAGAAAACTCGTTAAAATTATACAATAAAGTTTTAAAAGACATTTTATTGAACACAAATTATGATTGGTGCAAATTTAAATCATATTTTTCTTATTTCCGAACGAAAGCCCGAGTGAAACTCATTAAACAGACACGAGAGTGCTTGCCATTGTAAAAGCTGTAGATTTTCCGGATTACTGCACACAAAAGGTTCATTTCGGTATTACCTGACATAAATTAACATTGCATGATCCCAATCGTAGTAAATGTTCATTGTATTTTTAACAACACCTGGGAAATTGTTGATACAAGTCAGGCTTATTTTATTTATGTCTCAGATTATAAAACTAATAACACTACTAGCTTTCCACCAGCGGAATCGCCCGCTTTGTCTAAAACCTAATAAATGATATACTAAAACCTCCCTCTTTAACCACTCTATCTATTAAAAAAGCCGCATCAAAATCCGTTGCATATTTTTAAACGTTTACGCATACGTAGGGACATAGGGGCAGAGAAAGCGAATTTGTTTTATACTATGTAGGTAGTGATGTTGAGTCTTTAAACCACACATTTGTTATTTGCTTATAGTAGAGGAACCAATTTGCGCAGTTGTATGAAGCTTTGACTCTGTAGATACTATTTATTGACTATATAGAAAAAAGGTATTATGAGACCTCTACACTGAAAAACGTCTTTTAATTCTATTTCAAGAAGAATTAAAGTTATGGTTATATTCAGCAGAAAGGAATAAATTTGAAAAATTTTACAACTAAAAATCCTCTCTACATTTAAAATGTTTTCGAGAGTTAAAATAAGTTTTTTAAATTGTACGAGCATAAAATGGCAAAGGTATTTGAGTGAACAGATACGCTAAGAGCTGTTAACATACAGAATACTACGAATGTAAAATATTTAGCGTGAAAAATGATTGATTAAATTGTTGTGTGAATATTAACTCGTATTTTATAAAGAATAAAAAAGGGCATGTGTGTCGAGATCACGTGTCAGAAATGAAACTTCTTTGGCAAAATTCAAAGAGACCAAAATCGCCTTACTCCATAACGTGACGGTATTGCCATGACGCGAGTTGAAATTCTACTCTCAACGCGCCTAAAGAAGTTTCACTTCAAAAAGCTTTTTTAAAAGTCATGTATTTAGGTATGTACGACGAATATTTTACATTTATTTTTAACAACAATATAATGGAATAAGTATAAGGAACATAGAGATAGAACTATTATAGTTAATTGCACAACACAGCTTTTTATTCAATTCAATTCATATACCTAGGTAATTAATTTTAAGTCGGTCTTTATAATAGTATGTAGAAGTGGCACGACATGAGCTTTGTTGAATTTGAATATGAAATTTGTTACTCCAAAATATACGAACTTATCACTTTGTTTTAATTAAAATTAACATCAAATAGTGAGCACGGCCATTGGGTCCATTGGGCTATATAAATTAACAATAATAATGTATTAAAAAGAAAATTCTAAATGTAGCAGTTTAAATTATTGAAATGGGAAATTTGGTATGACGTAATTTACCACATAACTTTAAATAACTATGTAGGTAATTATATTATCCATTTAAGAAAATTGTTAGATACTAAAAGAAATAAAACATTATGTACCTTGAACCCAACTTGAACCTTACATTTCCTTGTCAGTATATTATTTGGTTAGAATAAAACCTATAAATAATAATTCATTCTTCATTTTGATCCCATCACGTTGAATTATATTTTTAACACATTTACCTGTGAACATTTTGCGCCATTTTTTTGTAGTTTTAATAACCACAGATTATTGATTATCGAATCGGAAAGAATTTAAATTTCGAACGTGGAACAGTCAACTTAGAAAATAAAAATAAATTGACGATTTTATTTATTCATTTTATTAGCGAGTATGACCAGAATCGTTAATTACATAGAAGGTAATTATAATAAAAGCTATTTTCCCATATATGTTGGTACTAAAGCATGTATATTTACATGTAACGCGCCCTAAAGCTCGGCACGTAAACATTACACGCAATTTCAGTCTCGCTAGAATGTTTACATCGCTTTTGTTACGAAAATAACTCGGATATATATTGTTTCAAAAATTAAACATGAATTTCATATTTTTTAACCTTTTATAATTATTAAGACAACATTTATATTTACGAGATCCAACGGTGAATAAGAATTTTGAACGTTACAATCTTTTTTTATTTTAAATTTTATATTTGGTAAAGTTTCTAAATTTCTATGTTTTAAGGGTTTACAAAAGTAAATTAAATAAATTATTAATTAATTTGATATGATCATGAAAATTATTTCACTAATAGAATGCTGTAGGTAAGTACACTATTCATGAGTCACGTAAGCTATTTTTTGAAGTGAAACTTCTTTCTCGGGGTTGGATAAAAATTTAGTGTAACATTTTATCGTTACGTTATCGTATCGTACGTTACATTTTTCCGTTACGCGCCATCTTGATTCGACGTATTTCTGTAAAATTGCATATAGTAAATTATTTTTTGAAAAATAAGGTCATAAAGAAGTTTCACTTCTTACGTGTGTACACTAGTACACGCACACATTTATTTCTACCGTAGGCACGTAAAATTTATATAATTAAAAAATAATTCATAGTGTTAGCGTTTGTCGATCTACCCTCACGCTTTCGGCAATATAATCATATCAACACTAAATATATAACCTCTTTGAACGAATATGTTTTTTTTTTATTTTATTATCTGTGCTGGGAACGGCTGTTATGGCGGCAGTGTTGTTCGGGATTTGAGCACGGGATTTGAGTAGATAAAAAGCACGTATACCTACGCATTAGAGTTTGACATAATTTGTGAATGTAATAACTAATTGATAACTTGGAAAACAGTAATAAGTAAATAAATACAATGGTGGATGGAAATATACGTGATTGGATTGTAAGTACATTAATTTTAAATCTTTAACGGGAATACTAAATGCGCAAATTACGAGATAGATTCGTATTTTTAGTTAACCCATAAATGGAGAGGAAATGAATTAATGTATTATTTTAAAGTTATACATTAGATTTTTATTAAAACATCTATCCTTTTTAACTGAGCAATTACAATAGTAACATTTTTTCCTCCATTCCGTATTAATACGCCAAACGGTTTCAATAATCCTATCTTTCAATCGAATCTAAGTGAAATCTTATAGAAACTTTTTATAATGAACTTTAAGGTTTTCTCTGAACCTATTTTTTTATTATTATTTTCGTATGCATTATGCTGGCATACGGAAAGGTTGCACAGTTCCTTTTGTATGAAAAGTGTATTTGCTCTTGTATAATAACAAAATGTTTAGGTACATTTAATCCCCACCTTATATATAATATTATTTCAAACATTTACCTTACAGATCGTTTGAAATCAACGCAAAATATAAATTCAAATACCCATTTCCCAAAACGAGACTAGTTTAAATATTGAAATAAGCAATTCCAAAACTTAAGCACACTTCATTTCCAAGCCAGCAAAGTCAACAGCTAATAATAATTAATTATTGATTGAATTAACTCTTGAAACAAGCAAAAGTGAGTGAAGTTAAATTGTTGAATCAATTCCGTGAGTGATACAACTTCTATGCGAGAGAAATTCGAACATCAATCTTCTAGATAATTACCCGCCATTTTGAATTGACGCGTCAAATAATCAAATTTGTGGTTTGCGAAATGGAAATTGTGATGAGTGAATTATTTATATTTTAGTAATTCTGAATAACATAATATAAAATATGTATTATTATGTATTTAAATAAATTATAATTATTAGTGGGCACAAAGAAGGCCGAGATTAGGTAGTTTCAGATAAATTGCTAGCCTACCTATATTGGGATTTGTAATTGCATTTGAAAGATATGAATTGCCTTACTAAATAAATGGCAATTTACGTGTGTAAAAATAAACAAGTAACAAATACAAAGTTGGTAGAAAAATATAAAGAAACTCGAGTTGGTGATAAATGATCTATCCGACCTTTTGTCAATTGGGAATACAGTGGACCCCAGTAATAAGGACCTTCATCTGTCCGATGACGGCGACATTCTGAAATCTAAAAGAATTTCATACCTATAGAAATACTCATTTCTAGGTATATCAACTCATATTATTTGTAAATTAACTACGACCTTAGTTTTACTTACTTGATTAAAAATTAACAAAAGGAAATACTATTTATAGGGCAGGAATTGTGTACGTAATAAAATATTATGTACCTTTAACTATTGCATGCATGTGAGGGTGTGTAATATCATTCTGTATTTCCGAGACATCTACATTCATAAGCCATTACCATATTATCCATATACAAAGCATGTAATTCGACACGTATGAATTCGACTTCAATTTACATGAATTAGATGTAGAATTAATGAATTAATTATAAGGGAAATAACTACATACACAAACGATGAAGTCTTCTACGATAAAATCTGTTATCATGTAATTTTTATATAGCTAGGTACTTTATTATCTTATAGGATCTGTGGTTGTTTCTATAGATTTGTAGACTTTGGTAGTTTTTTTTCCGATTTGAAGACTTGCTGACGCAAGTTTTGCATGATGTTCTCTTTTTTTATTTGCAAATATTGCTTTCCATATTTTATACTTTAGACATCTTTAGATGAAATGTATGTCTTGTAAAAATAACGATATTTCAAAAATTGAAATATGGTGAAATCATGATTTCACCATGTTTACACGTTAAGCATCTAAATCCTTGTTAGTTTTCAAATTTAAAACTTCCTCTAGGAAAATTCTAAAAAAATTTTACTAAAATAAGAGTGCATTTTCCAACCGTTAGAAGTTTGCAATAGCACATCGGATTACAAACAAAATTCATAGCCAAGTTTAATAAGCTGGCTCAGTACTTATGTTCTTATCAACGTTATCACAGAAGTGGTTTTTATGTCGTGTTTCTTTGTGAGGAAGCTTTGAAGATAACTCGTCTCACTTCATTGAAGGTTTTCTATTTCTAATTAATTAATTCTTGTTTGTTCTTTGACAAACAACTTTAATGCTCCGCTTTTTTAATTGTACTTTATTAGTAATGCAGCTTATGTTTAGGATAATATATCCAATATCCTTAGTGGTGGAAAAAAATGGTAATAGTCTACTTCGATGAAAACATTTCTTCTCATAAGTTTATATGTTTTGGGTGTTTTGGGCTTCATCTTAAAACTTCATCTTTTTGATCTTTTAATTTTTTACGTAGGTATTGCTTTTACTCTTTGTAGACGATTATCTTTTTGCTATTTTTAATAAAATAATTATTTGTAAGGCGATAAAAGGAAACATTAAATTACGGTATTTATTTACCATAAATTCTATTTATTAAAAAGTAAATGATAACATACTATTATAATATTAAATTAAAATAATTGAGGCTGAACATAGAATGTACTGGGTATGCGATTTTTTTTGTGAGTGTGAGTGTATAACATAATACATATTGCAATAACATCAACACTACAAGTGTTCACAAATATTATAGGCATTGAAGCAATGCGCTGAAACGAGCTCAAATTTAATGCCTTGGAATGCTTTACTGCTGTAAAATAGCATTATTCACGAATTTTTCAACTACGTTGCGAAAGTAAATGGACTGGTTTTGATATTGTGCCACGAAATTTGATCTGAATTTCAGCGCTTTTGTTTTTAAACATGTTACATTTCACCTGAAAAAAAAGGAAATGTTTTACATTCATTGAACTCTACTCTACTATATTCTCTTATTTTTCCCTTGCTAAAAGGACGTAAAATGCATGAAGTAAGTAAATTAAAATATAACTATTTAAAAAAAATTGAATAAAGAGCAAACTAGGTACTAAACTAATTATAACCACATTATAAAAGTTTATTCTTTATGGTGACAGATTTACAATATTTAAACTGCACACATTCGGCCCTGAACATTATCCCTCGTATAACAGTCGTATCAACCCCATTCATGTCAGGGGCACCAATTATAGTTTGCGTATGTAACTGGCAGGTGAATACTAAACAGAACAATAATTCGATTCGCCAGATGTATACGAACAAGAACATTCGATGGCCAGACGCTACTTTATGTGGACGTTGCAGTTGATTAAAGTAATCATTGCTCAGGACCAATTTCGATTTATGCTTTCCTAGTAGATGAGGAAATATGGTTTGTGATAAATATTGTTTTTAATTAAGTAGTACCTAATTCTACGAAGACTCAGTTATGGGACGATTTTATTTTGGATTTAATAATAGAATTTCCTCTTCAAATTGTTTCGTCATAAAAACTTATTTTAGTTATATAAATGTTTTAATTTTCTAAACTTCGCAAGAGGTTAATAACTTCTTCTACGAAGACATTATTTTGGTCAATCTCATACATTTTAACAAGAACGTGTAGCGGCTTAAAGAGGTCTCCTTATATCACATCACGTAAACTAAATATTATTGGTAGAGAGAAAGGTCAGAGGTAGGCTAAAGTCATAAATAAAATGTAAAAAGTCAATTATTATATTTTAGTACACTTCTAGATTCATTTTCTATAAAATTTATAGGTAATCAATCAATAATTCATCATCAACCTCGGATTGGAAATAAAGAAGTGAACAAATTATAAAACAAAATATAGAATTTTTTTCTTTCTTTCAAAAAGAGCAAAATGTTTTTTGCTTAAACATATTTTCAAGATAAGCGTAAGCAGTAAATGTTGAAATAGAATAAGTGGAATCCATAGATATTTGTACATTAATATATTTTTTAATTTCCAAATATTACAACGAAACATTGTTATAGAGATATCACAAAAATGGAATGATATGAAAACAAATTTCACAGCTTTCCTAATAAAATAAAATATCCAAGAAAGAAAGCTAAAGCTTTGACACAACAAAGTGTGGTTCGAATAGTAATCCTGTTGAGACGGGATTTATTCATATTTACACGTGTATTGCATTATCCCACGTATTTACTTAATGTTTTATTTGTTTTTACACGTAGAAAAGTTGTTTTAATATTTTTGTAAGAACTTTAGAACATCTCAATTTTTACTCCTTATGTCTACGTAAAGAAATTCTGACTGTCAGAATACGGGCATTGTGAATGTATCCTAATATATAAAAAATACCTTACTCGTTTTTTTGTCACATATTGTAATATTATAATACGATAATATTTTATTAATATTCTTTTAAAAATAAACACAGAAATGTTACAAAGGTATTATCTCTTCAAACCTCCGTTTTGTAAAACACATGTAACATGTCCCCGATACACGGATCACAATCAATCACGAAGCTTTCACACTGATATTTCTATCATGTAAGTAACTTGGAAAATTTATCCGTATAAGGTATTGTGTCCATTTTTAGACGGCTGCTTAAAATAGAGTATCGTTTTTACTTATTACGTGCTAGGAATATTGTTTTTTTTGGAACACTAAGAATTTTTAATGTGTGTCTGTGCAGATTTGCAGAGAACCATGCATTTTGCATCAAATATTACATGCTTTTGTATTAAAAGAATCGCAAATTTGACCGTAAGCTTCACCACGAAATTAATTTAAGAAAATAACCTTATAAGGTAGTCCAATATAATGAAGTCATGTACAATAGGTACTACAGTTATTAACCTAGCCGACGTAATATTGATAAAAGATGAAAGACCTCTTCCCTGCTACGTAATTAGGGGATCGGGTTTAGGGCATCTTTATGACGGCTATTTATAAAACAGCCTTTCGTTTCAAATAATATAACAACGGAGCTTACAACAGACAATAACAATTTAGAATAATTGTTTTCTACTAAGCATGCGCCTCGGCTCTACCAGGTTGAAGTTTTTGGTTTGTTTATTTTAATATGCTTGTCTACCTTGTTGCCCTGAAAATTCCAAGAAATACGATTGAATTTATTGATTAAATGAAAAAATATTACATCATTTACAGAACAACAGTTAAATTTTCACACGTTCGCGTTGTACAATACAATTATTATTTGAACAGTTTCCATAAATCAGATTTCAACCTTTGTTTTTGACGTTAAAGTTTGAATGCCAAGGCAAAGTCATTCAGAGACCTTTAAACTAAACTCACTTATCATCTAGTATTACCTACATTACGGAGTTTAATTTGGTTTAGAGGGCACACGTTTTAATTGTTAAAGTTTGTTGCGATTGATAAATATTTATTAGGGATAATATTACCTACATTGGAATGGGTTCTTTACAACATTTGATATATTGCAAATGACTACGCAATTTTATAGCAGACTAGAGGTCCGCCCCGGCTTCGCCCGTGGTACATATTTCGCAATAAAAGGTAGCCTATGTCCTTTCTCGGGTATCAAAATATCTCCATACCAAATTTCATGCAAATTGGTTCAGTAGTTTAGGCGTGATTGAGTAACAGACAGACAAACAGAGTTACTTTCGCATTTATAATATTAGTATGGTTGTAATGGAAAATTCGGCCTTTTCTTCTGAATTCTTAATTTTGTTAGTTTATAGAGAAGGCTGGGAATTATTAATTACTGATCATTAAATATTAACTAGCAGGAGCCAAAGAGGGTTAGCCGTTTGAAATATATTGATTAAATATTCAAGTCTCTTTACTGGCCAAAATATCCTTTGAACTTTTTACTATCAAAGGCACGTTTCCTCTCCGTTACATTTTATGAAATTGTTATAAGATTTTTGTGATTCTTATTTTGATTAAAATATTCTTTTGTCATAATATGTATATGTCACATCGTTTCGAAATTTACTCA
Organism: Colias eurytheme; assembly: GCF_061535395.1. Taxonomy (NCBI): domain Eukaryota; kingdom Metazoa; phylum Arthropoda; class Insecta; order Lepidoptera; family Pieridae; genus Colias; species Colias eurytheme. The sequence continues at coordinate 7,519,975 of NC_142986.1, read as the reverse complement.
CATTTATTTTCATGTAAAATTTATCACGATAAATTAGAATTTTCTTATTTATCGTAATCTTTAGGTACCACAAGGTACCTATCGTCCTACACACTAGGTATATTTGTTACAGACTATCTATGCAAAGTAAAATAACACAAACGCCGCAAGTCAAAGTCTACTATGAAGTATTTGTTTATTTGTAATTATCTTTAGTTCAATTGAACCAATTAGATTTTTTCATTCGACTCCCAAGACCCCAGTTCTTGTACTCATTATATTACACTATACTAGAACTTTAATGTAGATACGAAGATGAATTTTCCAATCAGTCTATATGTATATTGGTCATCAAAGCAAAGCTGATAATATCTCAACTTCCCTTTAATCAAGGTGAGGCAATCTATTCTGGACAGTAACTTATTATATGTAGATACCTACCTATATACTTCGTTCCAGAAATAGTTTGGAAGTCCCTTAGAGGTTAGGCAAGTTAATATTCTCGTTTCTCTATACTTTTGCATATTATGTATTTCGGGTTGTTTCTTTTCCGATAAAATAAAAAATATTAATCACAAATTTTCCTACATATGAATAGAAACGTGTTACGTTTACATAAATGAACTTGAACTACGATTTTTTTTAAATAGGTACATATAAGTAAATAGACTAAAAATAAAAAATAAAAATCATTAAAAGTTTCGTTCTGGTGCAATCTGGTCTTATCAATTTTTCAAAAAGTGAAAAATATAAATAATTGAGTCACATAATGCCATACACACACGCACTATAATGTGATGAAGATAAAAACGTAGTCTATACTCTACTCTACACTACTCGTATTATGCTACGCACAAGCTACGCATTACTAAAAACAGTAATAACAGTTAATAGCTGAAATTGTTTAATAGAAATCTACAATCCAATATCAATATTCTCTTGAATACAATCCCTTTAGATAGATAGATAACTCGTTTATTCATAGAACACAAAAAATATAGGTAGGTAGATAATATAAACACAAAAAATAAAATTAATTAACAGAAACAAAACACACAGTATAATAAAAGAAACGGATACATTTCATGTGCACAGTGTTCTACAAACAGGCCTTGGCTCAGCATGAAAACCTTTCTAATTATACAGACTTAATTGCTACAGCAAGAACAAGAATGTAATTTAAAAAAATATCGTCACACAAAGAGGGTGTATTTGGATCGATACTGAATGAATAAATAACAAACTCCTGTTTGTTTTAGGATCTTTGCCGACCTTCCCGTTACGGGAACTCCTATATCCACTTATACAGGGTGGGCTCGACTGTGACGTTAATGAAAACGTGATCAAACTAGTTTGGGATCACAACACTTGAAAACCATTTCGAAGTACTAAGGCTGCATTAATCAAGTGTTGTTTTAATTGAGTTCGCTAAAGTTAGTTACCAAATAAAAAGACAATTTGCACGTGATTGATTAAATGGATTTAAAATAATAAATCACAATTGAAATTTTGCGCCGATACTTGTTAATGTAATATTTTAAGTTAATGTTTACGAAAAAAATGCAGCAAGTATGCATTACCTATGTAAACAACGTAAATGTAACAAAAAGATCGAGAGAGAAAGTTTTAAAATTTATAATGACTTGACATATTTATTGTTTTAATGTATTTTACCTTGCTTATGAACACCATGTATAAGCATACTATATTTATTATGATAGTCTCTACAGTGCGTTTATTTTCCGTTGAAATAGCATACATTTACGTGACGTAAGATTGCTATGTTCTGAACAAAAACATTTTATCCAATTTGTTTGTACATATTTCTGAGAAAATATAATTAAGTCTGGTAAGTAGATACTATGGAGGCTTATTAAATTGTAGATAATGTTAAGAAATGTAATCAATGTTCTTCATACATCTCTACTATATGTTTAATGTTATTACAAATTTAGAAGATGAAAAATGTGAGGTTATTTTTTAAGGACGAAACATTTAACTGATAAATATTCCCAGCTAACTTTACTGTATGCTAATCGCGACACTGACAGGGAGTTTTAAGAAAATCGATAAGTTTGTTTGGAGCTACGAAAATATCACGTTTCGTAAAAACCAGTAGGACCAAAAAAAATTAATCCGTGTATAAAGTGTAAGGGAATGTATAAGATAACAATATTTACTTATAATGAGTATTATAAGCACAAAATGTTTCAAAATCTCATTGTTAGTGATAACACAAGCCCCGTTTATGAAAACTAGTGAAAACGAATAATAAAATTTATTTGGTCATTTAATGACCTCGATCGCATTGGATATGGTAATTTTTGTTTTAATAAGAGCTTTATAGCTCTCAACAACAATTCTGGTAAATTTATTTATCGGACACAAAAAATATTCGGAAATGTACTGTAATATTTTGCATAGTTAACTTAACGTAGATAACATCAAAGCCCTTTTAATATAAATTCTTTATCAACGTCACAAGTCACAACCACTTTCAAAAATTAAAGTGATGTTCCTACTGTAACTGTCTGTACATATTTGTAAAATCTACTCTTTTTATCCCAATTTCATTTCTAGTTAAAACGTGTCGTGTGTACATGGACAAAGTGTAAACGAAAATAGTGTCAGACTCAAAGAGAGCTTAATTGATTTGTCCAGCGTATCCATCCATCGGTTCAAACGGTTTATAAACCGTTTATGGGAAGTGTGTTGTACTACATTGTAGAAATTGTTAGGCCAACACTAAGCGTAGTGTAAAGCAATATGCTTTGTGTTGGTCCAACAAGGATTGTCCTTTATACATGCAGAACATCATTTGTCTTATCTTACGAAACAAAGACGCGGGCCGAAAGCTGAATATAATGTAGATATGCAAAATATAAATACTAACAAAGTGAAATATTTTTAGACCAATGTTAAACTAAATAAAACAATGAATTTTATCTTAACATCAAATTCATTTATCTCGGAAACAATAACGTAAAAACACTTTATAATAAGAAGTGTAAAACCAGTCACGCTTTATGGAAATTTTACTGCTTCCATGAAAAAATAACCGCTACACACGCGATGGGAAAAGTCCCTGAAGTTACTGACGTCGAATATTGTTTTCATTTGACCCATAATTTGACTTTTATATATATTAAAAACCTGAGCACAAGGTTCTTGCTTCTTAGCAAAGAAAGCTTACGCGAAATAATTTTTAAAAGGGATGCATCATGCTTAAATAATATCTACACAATTCCTATAATTATAATGGAATATTATTCCAAAATAAATGCAGGGTAATAAAGCGGTTAACTTCTAGGTACTAATACATAATGGTAGGCAACACTAGAAACATTGCCTTCTTTTATAGAAATACAAGTATAGTAAATTCATTTCGAATATTAATCTTATCTTCTTATCTTATCTTCTTCGTGTCTAGAATATTCTAGACACGAAGTTATAAATTAATATCACTTTATAGGTTATCTGAAAAGTTTGAAAATGGTAAAATATAATGCTAAATATACCTATGCGATATATAAGAATTTTGTACTCTTTTATAAGAGCACTATAAAACCTTAATGCGAACATGGAAGCTCCCTAATGCCTCTTTATTCAAGAAATAATGCTAGCAATAGCCACTAGCTAGCATTTAGTGGAATTTATCGTTTATTACTGTAATCTGAGGTTTATTATTTTATGTTTTGCATTTCAACAGTGTTAGGATGAAAAAATAATAATTACTATATTAGTTAATTACTATTTACAATATGTTGATATCTTAGTTAGATGTAGAGTGGAAATGTCTACATAATATTATCTATTATAGAATGTTTATAAATTGTATTAGGTAAATAGGTATCTCCATGACAATGGCTTTTAGAAAAAAAATATAATGTTTTGATCAATTTTACCAAAATTTTAGTTAGAAGGTAACTTCGCTCTTATTTTGGCTTATTTCGATGGGACGATAACCATAGTTCTTATACCTACATTAATAGATAAGAAAAAGTGGAAGTTTAAAATTAAGGTTTATGTGTTTTCTCTACATTTTCCGTAGTTTCAGTAATTAATTAGAAATATGTGGACCCAGGCATAAGACAAACATTAGCTATAGCCAAGAAGGTGGATACATAATTGCGAAGTTCCGTTGTTCTGAAGGGTGCCCACGGGAAATACGCTAACATTCTCCAAGTAACCACCACTGGGAGCTAGTCATTTGTACAAAGTTATCTGAATTTACATTTAAATTAAGTATGGATTTTTAGCTTCCAGCTCGCGAAAAGGTCGTTGCATGTTTGAATGAATTTTATTCCATTTGGTGTAACAGTTATGAATATGTTATAAATAAAATATTATGATGATAAATCGAGTATTCCCTCGTATACATGGAACAAAACATATTACTCAGTTTCGCCGAGTTTTGCTGTAAAAACAAGTTTTATTTCATAAATAAAATTCATGGGGCCGTATAAAGTTTGTTGGTAAAATGTTAAATTAATTATCTAACAAAAACGCCGTCAATTCGTGCACTTGAATTCCAAAAACACTGCCATATTTCTATCAAAGTCGGTTAAATAATACCAAATAGCTTTCACAGCTTGAAATTTCTGCTCTAAATTTTGAATGAACAAACCACGTACGAGTAACGTAGAAACATACGAAACGTGTGAAATAGTTGAAATATTCTCTGTCCCTTGCGGTTTTACCTAATAAATTATTTAGCAGGTCTGTCCCACTTCTTTACTAAATCTGAATATAGTCTAACAATAGTAAATCTATTTATAGTTACATGAAATGTAAAAAGAGAATACCTAAAAGTATGTATATTTCTTATTTTATCTCTTTTGCTCTAACACTTAAAAGTAACAAATTCAAGAAAAATGAAGAGGGATAAAGTACCTGCTTAGTTGTAATACACAGAACCTAAAATTTGATACAATAAAAAATCGAAAACCTTTTTCCATTTAATACCTTTCTCTTTTATCTTATCCCTAATGTACATGCTTCTAACGTGCTTCTAACAAAAAAACTAGTTAAGATTGACATGGATTGACAGTTCCAAGCTGAAAAACGGTATAACCAAGGTATAACAGAAAATGGTCCAAAATAGTAGTGACATTTGATGGATTCCTTTTTTCTTTTTACATATAAAGAACGCACTTCATCAGTTTCTATGCCTCTGAGATAGATAATATATCATTTACACGGCGTATTCGAGCGATGACGTCGTTTCCACAAAAGACTGTTAAGCCGAGAGCTTTACGAGTATAAGTATTCCAATTTCCATTTCTTTTGTTATGCCTAAGTGCAATCAACGTCTCATTATTTTCCTTTAAGAGACTAACGGGATGAAATTTTACTTCACAAGAAAAACTTTTCAAATGCAATTTTATGGAACTTCAAGTCTTGCGATTTATTAGGTCGTATTACGTCATTTTGTTTTTTTTAACAGTTTGGTCCCACCTTCCATCCAATACACTCTCACTTGATTAATGTTTTGAAAAAACAGCACAATAGCGTGTGCACACATTTCCTAGCAAAAAAATATAATTTGCCACATAGCGTCCCTTGTAGTTCGCACCCAAGAGGGAGTGCATTAGGGGAGACTCCTTTTGTTCGACCGTGGTAACGTTAAAAAGAACGTTTTTTCCCTATTTCTTATGAAGGTGTGAAAATGTGCTCGCAAAGAGAAACAGCTTGCTTTTGAAGAAAAACATAACACTATCGGATTTTCTATATATAGCATTTTTTATCTGTGAACAGTGAAATTATCGAATCATAGTAGGTAATTGAATTGTTTATTAATACAGGATCAGTAAAATTAGTTTTATTCTGACGAGATATTATCGAGTTTTTCATAGATAAGAATCACAATATAATTTAAAACATCAAACATATAAAAAAAGCGAAAGCACCTCAGCCTTGTTACGCTCTTATCAACGTAATCTTTCACAAGAAGTAGTGTTTTCTAAGCCTTAACAAGGGAAGGGTTTTACCTTCAAACGAAAGCAAAAAGTAATTTTTCTTTTGTTCATTGAGGTTTTTGTGTCAACTTCTGAACAGTACTTTTACAACAAAATAGTCGAGTTTTGTACTCGCGGCTAATTTACTCATTTAAAGCATGTCATGGCACAGTTTTGGAAGCTTTTCCCTTTGTTATGTTTCTGTTATTTCAGCTCGTAATATGCGAGGAATTCGTAAGCAGATTTGGTGATTTTGAACAAAGCTTTGCTGTGGTCTTTCTGAGAATAGTTTGTATGAAACGATTTTTCGTTTAAAAATTTTACATTTTTTTTAAATAACATTAAGATGAGACATACTAAGATAAAAAAATAAAAACATGTTTTTATACATATAAAGTGCTATGAAGCATGAGAAATGTTATTGATGTAATTGTATTTTTAATAACTCTTTTATTCATTTTCACGAAGCCGACTATTTAGTTTTTATCTCTCACTCTTCGGAGCTTTTTAATAATAAAAATTATTAAAAAAAGAATTTTTGCAAGATACAATCCTCGCCTTTGTTAAACAATACTTACTAGCACTATTGCTACATTTACTATTGCTACATTTCGAATCCTTTGTGTTGTATAAAACGGTATAAAGAACCAATGTTTTTTGTCTTTGACACTAATTGGAACTAATTGAATTTTGTGTGATAGGATATTCTGTTACCTATCTAACTTACTTTAGTACGAGAACGGGATTAAAAAAAACACACTGCGCTTACTATCTTTAAGCTTTTTTTCATCCCAAATGTTAAAGTATTGCACATTACACACGATAGTCACGCATGCTGACGTCACACGTACATTTACAAAATGTATCGATTGACCGCTAGTCAATAGCTTAACTTGTTGAATTATTCTATTGAAATTACTATGTCCGGAAGAATATTGGAAATTATAGAGTAGCGCTCGCATGGTGCTTAATTTATTTTATACTAGATTTCCGACCGCGGCTTCACCCGCGTTTTCAACCGCGTTTTTTGTTATAACTACAATTCCGTGAAAGACTGATAAACGAAGAATCCTTACGATTCTAGTACTATCTTTTTCAACTTCTAATTTTAAATAACCAAAGAAAAGGCTAAATCATAGAGTCAATTCAAAACTTTATTAATTTTTGAACAGCTGTTGTCTCTCATACCGGAAAATTTTCGGTCAGGGAAGCTTTTCTTCCTGAACTTCTTAGCTTGTGAATGATTGATTTCTCAAATTAAAAAGCCAAATTCATTGATATGTACAAAATAGCGAATAATTCAGTAATTATGAATCAGATAATCACCGACAAATTAAATAATGAATGAATGAATGAAAGAATAAATAATAGCTGTGCTATGTGTAATTTGTACTTAGTTTGATATCATTTTTAATAAAATAAAAGTGTGAAGTCCCATGTCCCCAAATAGGGTAAGGGGCAGATGCATTATACATCTGTTTCACTGATCGATTTTCTTTAGGGACAAGTAGGTGATCAGCCTTCTGTGTCCTACCAGACCAAGACATTTTTTTTTCTTCGTCTCCACCGTTAATCGAACCCAGGACCCCTCAGTGCTGCGCTCACGCGACCACTGTACCAAGGAGGCGGTCAGTTTTATAAAATAGATTGTTACAAAATGGATTAATTAAGCAGTGTTCTATGTTTAGTAGTTCTATGTGAAATGTTTATTTTGTTTTTCCGTATCGTAAATGATATTTAAGTGAAGTGTACTTGTAAGTGTACTTCAACATTCATCGTTATATGTTACTTTTTTATTTGCTTAAGCTTCTGGGATAAAATTGAACACATAATAAAATTACGAGTGATAATACTATGTCCCAATCATGACATGTGAGATTACAATTTTGTATACATATTTTGTTGTTTAAAATGACATCCTTAATATGGGTAGCTGCGGTAAATAATGAGCCAAAAATTTGGGTATCCCTTACACGTAATTAAGGGATTTAAATCTGTCCGTTTATTTGCGTGCTGGGTCTAATTATATAGGTTCTTATTAATGACGTAGAGGATTTTCAATAGCAGTTATGTTTGATATACTTTTTATTAATACATGAACTTTTAAGATAACAGTTGTGAAGTTTGAACTTTAGGAATTAAATCTATTCGGGATCAAAGAGATAATTCTTTTTAAAAGATGATGGGAAGTTTAAAGATTTTTACTGTTTAACAAAGCGTAACCGTTTAAAATTCAAATACAGATTGTATTTGAATTTTAAATACCATTCTCTGGTACTTACTCACTGCCTGTGTAAAAGCTCGATTAAATTTTTATTTGTAACAAAAATTATATTCTGTAAAAAAGAAAATTTACCTCTCCAACTTTTACACGAAACAGTCATTATGCGCTTTATGCAAACCACTCAAATCAACCCCAACAAGACTGCAGATGGAATTTATATAACCAAACTACATTTGGAGCGGGCCCAAATCCCGGCCCGTACTTACGTAATGTTCCAACAAAAATCTTACCAAGTCCTCATCGTCGTCCGTGAACACGTTTGCTGCTTCCTGCGTAGTCATGTCGCCCTAGTACTTAAACCCTCAGAAAATACACCCCTCATAACTCACGCACACCAAAACACATATTTGTAACACACCAACTGCATCCAAAGTTTCCCGAAGGCGCGTTTATAACCAAACATCATAAGAAAATTAAGAATTTTATTTTACATTCAGTTTATTTCATGAAATATTAATAAGTTAAAGTTAGTTTACGATTTATACATCGATTTAGAATTGAAGTACAATCAGACATCCGCACAGTTCGAAGGGTAGTAGCAAACTGCGGAGGGCGGGCGGAGAAAGCGCTGCGGCGTCTCGTTTCCATGGTTACGAAAGCTTGCGAAGCTAGAAGCGACAGTGCATCAACTTTTTATGCAAGGGCAGATACAAACACATGTGGATCAATGGAGATTCGTAAGAATTATAATGCATTATTTCTAATTGACAAAAAGATTTTTTTAACAAATCAAAAGTATTAAGTATAATAAAGTAAGACATACAGTCTTTGAATCTTTTTGCACAATATTAAAAAATCACATTCATAAAAAATTAAATTATTCAGACATCGTTTTGAGAAGTCAAAGTAAAATAAGAAATTTATAATAAGCCGCCTTGTTATGAGAATAGAAAATTGTTACATAGAGGCCTCCTTAACCCTGAAACCTAATAATGCTTACCTACACGTGTAGTTCATATGCTGAAGGATTTATTTACACATATTTCTTCACAATGTTATACAGAGATTTGCTCTTTATTTTAAAAGCTTATAAATAACTTGTGAGGTGTGATATATTTTATGATTTGTTTTTCACGAAAATTAGCTTATTGCGTAGTTACAGGATTATTTTTTCATTGTTGAATGACATTATCTTTCTTTTTCTATCTGGTTAAATGTACTTTTTATAACAAGGCCAAATAAGAAAGAGTATAAAAACGGACCAAAACTGGAGTGGCCTACGTTAGTGGACACAATGTGAAACCAAAACCGAGCAAATCTAATCTACCTATATGTTCCTAACTATTCATTCAATTACGGTCCGGGATAGTTATCATCTGTGGCCAAATACAATAAGATAGAAAGGTAATGTGTTAATCTATTTATTATTAAATACTGTCGTTTATAACGTTATAAAGTTATATTATTCTCAGCGACTTCTTTCTTAAATTATCCCCTTGAATGATTCGATTAACCGCTCATATCTTAATATCCTGTTAACCACGAAAAAACGTATGAAAAAAACAAAATTATAGCGAGTTTTTTGATTTTAAAATTGCTGGAGAAAAGAGATAATCACGTTAATCCACGATCCGAGCTACCAGCGCGAAAAACGCAAATTTTAATTTTACATTCAAAGTCTGTGCACATTTTCTATTATATACCTTCAAAAATATAACTAAAATACCTTCCAAATTTTCCTTATTCGGAGTTTTTTAATCAGCGTTGCAGTAATTAAAAATAATTTGGAAAATCCAAAAGTGCACGCCTCATAATTTTTTTTTAATAAATATTTATTAATTATTATTTTTGTTTATTTAATAACAATTAAACCACATCGAATCAGACCCTGAAAAATGAAAGGGTTCTATTCCTGAGCATACTCAAGCGTAAGAGAAAAAAAAAGACTCGATTAGTAAAGTATTTCGGTCGCTATCGTGTTAACAAGAAAAAGGATCCGCACATACAGACACACGGACGTCCAAGACAGAACTTTTTTAAACTGTTTTTTAACTAGTTTAAATAACAAAAATGACATCAAAAATATCATGAACGTTAAAAATAGTGTTTTTTCTTAATATGTGTGTGTATGTATTATCTTACAAGTGCAATGTATGATACATAAAGACATTTTAAGTTTGAAAAATCAGATGTTTTGCGCGAAGTGACAGTAGTACCCACCTCAACGCTTCGCTTATGAGGCGTGCAATAGGTTTATGTTATAATAAGAGTTGGTAAAATGTGATAATAAACTAACTATTGTAGTAGTTACGTCTTTTCCATACCTATTGAAAATGTTAATGTTATTATGTTAAAATGATAATGTTATTATCACTGATTAAAATTTAAAACATTTTTATACTTAGATAACATAAGTATATTACTTAAATAAGTATGTCCGATGTAATCTTCTAAAGGCCCGTTTCAACAAAATTCTTTAATCGAAATTAAATTCGATATCCTGTTTCTTTTACAATAATTTTAAATGAAAAATATTTAGAATTCAGAAGTATATTTCTTTATAACAAAATTGACACCGAATTTCTGTGATTATTTTTCCGACCCAAATATCGACCAATAGAATTGCACCATTCGACGTCACGTGGTACAACCTACATGGTATTATACTGATAATTTTTTGAAAATTTTCTCTGGTCGTTGACGTCAAACTGACAGGTTCAATTCAATTGTGAAATTATTGGCCGACATTTGGGACGGAAAAATAATCTCCCGAATACCACACGTCGAGCTTCAAAATTATCTGGCATTTCCCTCAAGGTTCCCTGCAAACAAATAAAGTCGTCAAGTTTTTCAGGAAAAATCACTCGCGCTTCGCGCTCGTGATTTTTTAACCTTGACTAAAAACTTGACTCCTTCATTTGTTTGCAACGAACCTATCGGAAAATACCCTATAATTTTGAAGCTCTTGTGGTATTATAAGTGACAATTATTATACACTAGCTGTTGCCCGCGACTTCGTCCGCGATTACGTCGTTTTCGTCATTCGTCGTTTAAAAAAAATACGTGACACTTTATTTTTGAATGTTCTTAATTGTCTCTTATAAAAATTAACTACATTAAAATTGAATACTCTGATAAGAAAATCTTAAAATCGGAGGACATCGAAAATCTGAGGAAAACATGAGTGAATTTGATTTAAATTCTACATTACTTAGTAATTCAAATAATAATCTAAATTAAATGTAGATTAACAGTTTGAGCGCATCATTATATAATATGTACCTAAGTATTAAATTACGTTATAGTTTACATAGTAATTTTACTAAAACACGATGACTTTCTTTCGCGCTCGGTACAACAAACTAAGCATGTTTGTGGTACGTGGCCCGCGTCACTCGACCCCCCGTGAGTTCCCCTCCCTTACTTTGCGAAAATACATTCGTCGCCCTACTGTAGGAAAAATTGTAATATTTTAAACGAATAGTCGAATACAAAATATATTTGAAGAAACTTAGGTTGGCCTTCAGGCAAAAGGGATCCTATCAAATGATAAACTTGACCTTGTATCTTAAAAGTAAGCATGAAAGGATCCTCTGATAATTGTTGAGCACCAAAGGATCATTTAAAACGCACTACTATAAGAGCGAATATTGTCTAAGAACTGTTTAGATTGCACATGTTCCTCTAAAAGTAGTGATTTCAAAGGTTCTGGTATATCTTCAAACGAAAGCCGACTCCTTACTCCTCTTTTAAAAAGAGCAGACCTCCTAAAGCATTACAAAAAGAACAAACAACGTTAATATCGCCTATACAGAAGATGATCTGTAATCAATTGTGAGGTTATAAGCAAACCCACTTTTATATTTGTCGGACCACACCACCGAACTCGTAGATTGATCTTCTATGTTTACCTCTAAGTCATTAAGACTGTCGAAATCTGTCTACAGTAAGACGGGCCTCTCGCTATTCGTCCGTTTCAAGAGACCAAATAGTTTCAATTCTTAATCTTTCATTAAACAAACTTATTAAACGTACTTGTCTCAAATAATCTTGTCTCAAATAATGGTAATATTCGCGTCCCTACTCTAGTCATTGCTTATGCTCATGTTCATCTTCAAGAGATCGAATAATATTATGGTGCACCCTATCATTTGTCAAACGGTCTTCATATTGAGTAAAAGTTTCAGATTATCGAGATAAAATATGCCATTTGCGATCAGCTGTGAGACGTTATACCCTCTCAGTGAAGGTTTTGGTCTCACAGGCAATTCTCGTTGCGAAGCGGTTTCAGGTTCTCGGCATAACACATGTTGTTTTGGTCAATAGTAAGCCTCTTACCTCTAACGATCCTTGAGAACTCTTATTTCTCATTTTCTTAGCTTTGCTCGAATTTCGATATAAAGATTTTTTAGGTAGCACTGATGCGAGTGAATAAAAATTAAGTTAAAACGGACTGAGAGTGTTATAATCATCAATCATCATCATATAATAAAATTGTGGAAAAGCGATGTCTGTAGTTAAAAAACTGTAGTTAAAATTTTTTTTGTCTGTTTGTCTGTATGTTTGTGCACGCTAATCTCAGAAACGGCTCATCCGATTTAGATGCGGTTTTCACTAATGTATTGTGGTAATCTTCATTTAACATTTAGTGTTTATTTTATATCAATCGGTTCATAAATAAAAAAGTTATGGCCATTTAAGTAATCACGGCGAACATTTGCTAAGGCATTCTATTGTACACTGTACAGTGTACGATAAAACGTAATTTATCTGTTATATGTACGCTACAGTTATTCCTTTACATGTCCAGGTGATCATATCAAAATTCCCCAAGGGTTTGGGGGTAAGCTGAGGTAGTAGGGGGGGGGGGGGCGGGGTCAAATTAACATTATGGTTACTTCTAATAGGTAAATTTTCCACATAAAATGTCCTTTAAATTATGTCGTATTATATTTCTAACCCCCGACGCAAAAAGACGGGTGTTATGTGTTTGACTGCTATGTATTTCTATGTGTGTGTGTGTGTCTGTCTATGGCACCGTAGCTGGCTAACAGGTAAACCGCATTAGATGCGGCTTTTTTTTTGTTAGGCAGCATATTTTCCGACGCTGGTTCTTAGATAAATTGTATCAAAATCGGTTCATCCACTTATTATACCTACATAGGGGTAAAAGTGGGAATGAAAAAAATGATATAATAATTTATTTTTAAAGATCGTCGGGAAGTTTATGAAATTATTTATTCCTTTTTCTATACACTTTTCTTCGTCTAAACGGTTTAGTTACGTGCTCCCTCTCTCTCTCTTCAGCCTTTAGTTACGTGCGTGAGACAGGAAACATCTAATTTGGATTTGTTGCTGGATTTGATAAAAATTGAGTATCGATTAAGCTGATCAGTGGCTACACGGGCTACACCATACATTATTAAAAACATCCATTTAAGAAAGGAAGGAAATAGAATTTGCTCCTCTCCCCCCCTGGTTCCTAAAAAATAATATGACATAATTTAAAAGAAATTTTACGTAGAATTAGTTAGGCATTTCTTTTTTGATTTTCGATATTATATATCTACTAATCATAATTTTTAATTACAATATTATGTAGTAACTATTTGGTATAGGTTAGGCATTTCATTTCTTGATTTTCTTTAATAAGTTGGTACGTAAGTTTTTTAGCTCAGTTAAGTAAGAAATTTTAATAACAATTCTTTTAATTATTTATGGTAGTACGTATTTACTCAATAATTGTATGTTAAGTAGTAATTCAGCATGGGCGTAGCCACGGTGGGGCTGGGTGGGGCGCTTACCCTGGCTTTGATCTGGTAGGTACCAATTGTGAAGGGGAGTGGGCGTGGGCGTTGGCGTGGGCCTGGGAGTGAACGTGGGAGTGGAAGCATGAAAATAAAAAAAATTATTGTTGCCCCACCCTGAGCCCATGGTCATAGGTCCCATAGTCACTATTCCACGCGGACGAAGTCGCGGGCACAGCTAGTAGACAAATATAATCAGAAAGCTTTGAACTCCTAAGCTCAACCATAAAAGATAGACATTTATGATGTCGGGAGATATTTTTTATATAATATGGAGAACATTTCTTTCATACTTGATTTCTGTGTAGCTTTAACCATTAAGGTTGCACACGCGACGAAAGCTTAAAAATGGAGTTACTGCTCTGCTCACGAATATGAAAAATAATTGAACCAAGTTTCGTTTAAATCCGTTGAGTAGTTTTTGTTTGTATAACGGTTATACAGACAGACAGACGGACAAAAATTTTTGGCGTCAGTGTCGATCCCTAATCACCTCGTGATAGTTATTTAGGAAATATATTTCATGTACAGAATTGACTTCTACAGATTTAATATAAGTATATAAGTATACATATATTTAGATTCCAATTTCCATGTAACGTTAAATTCGACTATACAATAACTAACAGACAACGCAGGTTACTCTCGTTTCCGTAAGTTGAGGCGGCTACATATTCGGTCCTCATAACATCACTTTTTGTGAACGAAACGACAGCGCGGTTTAATTCGATGCCAACATCAGAAAAAAGGAAATATTTTTAATTGAGAAAAAATATTATGATTTACACTATTTATACTATTTTAACATTAACACAAAATATAAGACTGTGAGTGTGTAAAAATAAATCCAGCTAGTTTCACATCAAACTTATGTTTTTAATTAGGTATACGACATGAAAATATATTAATTACCAAGCAATAATCATACAGGTACTTAAATACTGAACAAAAGTATTAACAGTCAAAGTATATTTTTACTTACAACATGTAAATGATGAAGGAATAATAATTATCAACGAACTAACCTTTTTGTATTATTGTTTATAAATATAAATTCATAAACAATAAATTTATAAAGAATAGAAAAAATTCGACCACTAAAGAATGCTGGTTCGAGTCCCGCCTCGTTATCCAATTTTTAAAACACGAAGATTTTTAAAAATGTAACCAATGAACACAATCAATATTAGATTAACTGTAATGGTGTCTAGTTTGACTTAAAATAATAAACATCTACCCTCACTTTTAAAAATGTAGTATATTCACACGAATTATATGCGCACCTTATAGGGAAGGGAAGATATGGGTTAAAGAGTTAAATAAATAAATAACATAATTATATTTAAATTATTAATTTTTAACATTGTGTTCAGTAGTGTTAACATGTAAATTGATTTGATTTTTACGAAATCTCATAGATGGCGCTGTTTCAAATTTGTATACTAATAAATTCATTAAACTGATTCTCTGCCCAAATTACGTAAATGACATAGTTTTTATTGTGTAAAGCTAGATAATAGCATAGCTTACCCGAAACCAACATTTAAACATGAGTCTTTAGATTGTACGCTGTCGTAATACACGGAATACGTAAGAAAAAAAAAGGTTCACAGCTCCTCCCCCGGAGGTGATAGCATGATAATATGTTTAAAAAAGCCTCACCCGACCTGTTAGTAATATTCATGCAAAATTTGAAGTCAATCTATGCAGTACTTTTCGAGATTAGCCTGGACAAACATACAGACAAACAGACAAACAGACAAACAGACAAACAGACAAACAGACAAAAATTCTAAAAACTATGTTTTTGGCTTCTATATCGATTATAGATCATGGATTATGTATTCTTTTAAAAAAATATTCAATGTACAGTTTTGACTTTCCTACGATTTTATTATATGTATAGATATTTACGAACAACGAACGTTACTCCGGAGCTTTGCGTAGGAGTTCACACCTACGCGTATTATTATCTTAGCCTAATTTTGTATCCCCAAAGGATATATTATGTTATTCAATAGAAGACTACCACTCACACACTACCTACAATATATTGTAATGAGCATTATATAAAAGATATTAAAGGAATGCTATGTTGATGTTTGGTGTGAGTTTTCATTTCTTACTTTAATCACTTTAAACTAAAAAAAAATGTTATGCTAGGTATACAATTACACCAAGAATAACTATTGATATTCATTATAAAGGTTTAAACTTTTTTAACTCTTTTACTCGTTTATTTTATTAAATAATGAGTTAGGTAAAGGATGTCTTTTATATAATTTATGTATGGTCTACTTATAAATACGTACAGATAACAAATATAATCCCTTACAATATGTGTAAATGATTGATAGTATATCTCACAATTTTTTTCTCTATTATAACGTACGTCTATACATCACGTAAGGTTAAAAGAAAAATTTGCGGATGTGTAACAACTGGCCCGGCCATGACCCAGCTACTCGTCCTTCTTGGAAGTTTATAAATCAATGTTCAATAAAACTTTGTTTTTGTTAGATTAATCAGTTTCTTTTTACCATCCAGATCGATCTGACGTGTAGAAAACTTTATCTGTAAAACAAAGCTTTTAGATAGAAGAGTATAATAATACATGAAACATGCATTTGGGAACAGACTAAATAAATACCTAGTAAAAGCAACGAATATTTAAAAATTTATTTCTAAACATCCAGCTGTATAAATGTAAAATTCCTTATCAACGTTTTTTTACATATTTTAACTGTAATAACAAAGTTTTTAGGTTAGAAGAGTATAATAATGTAGGTACATATTAAAAATACCTACATTTGGGAACAGAATAAATAGGTAGTAAATGCAACGAATATATAAAAATTTACTTCTAAAGACCCAGCTGTATAAGTGTAAAATTCCTTATCAACGTTTCTTTACATATTTCATATTATTATTTTTTTTATCGGAAGTACCTACTGCTTAGCTTCCAAGAAACCGTATTGAAATCTAAGTGCACAAGAGATCAAAATATTGTTAAGAAAACACGCTTTCAGCTTCAGACGGGGTTGCATTATAAAAGCGAGAACATATTGTATGGATACTCATAAAACATAAAGGGATATTATTTGAATGGATAGTTATGTGGGCAGACATCGGCGCCGCTCCGCCGCGACTGCCTGGCGTCTCTCGTAAACACGGGATTTTCTTTACTATCTCGTTCGGAATATCATCCTGAAAAATTAATACATATATTTTAGAAAACGATAAATTACAGGGAATATTTGTATGGAATTTTTGGTCATTGTAAGATAAGATAAGAGTCGTTATATTTTTTATGCTTTTGTATTCTACAGCTAAAGTTCAACGTCAGAATCAAAAAGCTTTTAGGATGAAATAAAAAAGAATCCAATTTTGATTTTGGGTTAAGATAGATATTGTATGTGTACTTGTGTAGGTAGTGTGTGAGAAGGAATGCAAAAAAATAAATAAATCATAAAGATATGTAACAGTACCTATTGAATCGTAGCAGATGCCTCATTCATGCCACCGCAAATATGCCACAAAGCTACAATTTCACCGCAACCAGCTTAATTATTATTTTTATTTTAATATAATTTAGGATTTTTTAGACAGTAGAAATAAATTCTTAGTCGAGCATGTAATTACAATGTAATTAAATATAAATTTAATCATACTAAGTGTATCCGAACAGAACAGTGAGTCAGGCAGTAAGTTGGCACTTCAGCCAAAATCTGCGAAGGTCAGGGTAACTTTTACGCTATGCAGTATTTTGTTACTTTGCGTAAGTTGATATAATGGCGTCCTTGAAACGTTTATTATGTAACTAAACCCGTTTGTTTGACGTAAGCTGAAAAGACTTATGGCATTTTAAGTGCTGTTCCAACATAATTATACAGAGATGTTTAATTTTAGCTTGTCTCTGAAAGCTGTGTTGAAGGACGGTTTATAAATCTGTGAGGAATTTTGATAAAGAATGGGAACAATTGTTATAAATTGGCGCCATTTAAGGGCTGTTGTTTGTATCAGACCTCCGAAAATGCGATCGAATGGAAAAAATATCACTGCAAGGTAACGCTTGGTTAATGCTTAAGTAGGTAACATTTCTCCACAATATAACATAATAAGTAGATAATATGTTATGATTTCTCATAAAAATAAATACGTACGTATCGAAATAAACGTACGACATATCAATAAGAAAGGTTGTTATTAGTTATTACGTTACCAAGCTTTTAGTGTACCTATTATCATAATTTTATGTTCAAGTATTTTCTTCAAAGTTTCACAACAATTTTTAGCGTTTACGTATCTTTATTTTATTGCCATAATGTATTTATAAAAATGTAGCTACGTAATTTTTATAAACTATGATTATTTGAAGTTCTTCCCGTTTCTTATCACTGAAATCCATAAGGAGAAATGAATGGAAAGCTAATGTTTGTTTGAACCAAAACGCGATTGGTGTGAACTGAGCAAGGATTGAGGCTAATTGATCGGAAAATGAAATCGTTCACGTAGAAATATTCGTAGCCGCGGTCTTGTCGCGGTGAAAACATTTCGTTTCCTTGACGGTGGTACAAGATTATTTTTATATATTTAAACGAAAAATCTATTCTTACTTAATGTTATAAAGCTGAAGAGTTTGTTTGTTTGTTTGAACGCGCTAACCTCAGGAACTACTGGTTCGATTTGAAAAAATTTTTCGGTGTTAGATAGCCCATTTATCGAGAAAGCTATAAGTAGTAAATATAATAATAGCTAATATTGCTAATAATATAACTTATATTATAAAGCTGAAGAGTTTGTTTGTTTGAACAAGCGATCAGGGTCCGGGTCCGATTTGAAAAATACTTTCATCATAATCAATATATTATCTATACTTGTCTATACTATACTAACAATATAAAGCTGAAGAGTTTGTTTGAACGCGCTAATCTCAGGAACGAACGGGTCCGAGTTGAAAAATCCTTACAGTGTTAGATAGCCCATTTATCGCATTAGGTACTTATAAACTGTAAGCCACTTGTGCAGTTGATGTTTTAGTTTGTTTTCCATTATGTGTAACTTAGATATTTACTACGTCAGGAAGCTTTTAATAGTTTTTAGTTAGCAGTTGCTTTATAAAAGGGTGTTAGTTTAGTTGAGTTTTGCGTAGCAGCGACATACAAATAAAAAAACTACTTAAGAAGGTATGTGTTCATTAATGAGTAAATCGGATATGATCTTACTATTTATGAAAAATAAGATTTAGGTAATCAGGTGATAAATGAATAACAATAAGTAAGGCATAGTTAAAACGCTTGTTGTATGCAAGCTTATAGAGCTTATAGAAATGAAGAAAATCAATAAGTAGGTATGCTAAGCAAAAAAAAAAATTACGACATTATCATTTTGATCAAGCGTTATCCTTATAAAAAATATTTTCAATTCCCATAATGACAACGATATTTCTACAAAATTTATAGAACGCAGACTAATAAAGTTGTATTTTATCACGAATATATTATTTGAATTGAATATATTACTTGTACCATTGAAAACATTTTCCTATTTCATTCAGGAAACTACCAATGCTTCGTGGAACTATATTAAATCTATTCAACTGTAAGAATTACTTCGGTAAAAGGCTATTAAGTGGCAGATTTGATAAATAAATGCTATTACTTCGTTATAAGGAACTTTATATCAATATTATGAATGCACGAAATATTAATTGAAGAAAAGGGCATTTCAAATATTTTCTTAAAAAAGAAGTTCCTTAAAATTCAAGTTTTCAGCAAGTATGAGTTTGTAACGCCTATAATATGTAACTTAGTACAAATGTATTAAACAATATTGTGTAATAATAAACACATAGGCGTTATACATTTTATGAAAATAATACCTATTTTTCTATGATTAGCTTCAATAGCCTGTTAATTGATGACTCCATATTTTTTAGTAAACGTTCTCTTACCAAAATGGCCTATTCACATACGAGTATACCTATCTGTCACTCAGATGTTATAATTGCTTCATTGGCAAAGTCAACAAACAAACAAAAATCGACTTCATACATGATAATATTAGTAGATAAAATATTTCATATATAGATGTATGAAATAAACTAGTGTCTATAAATATATTATTTCCGCTTTGAACATGCCGCTTTTTACTTGTCCCAGATATTATTTTTGATAAGGTAGACGTCTGCCAATTTCCCGATGTAATACAAAAGCGCTTTTAGCGGATTTTTGATTTCTTTTTAATTTTATATCAGTACATAGAAGTTTTCCCATGATTAAACTTCGAGTAATCGCTTTTTAGCTTTTCACATAAAATTTTTCATTCACCCTTTTAATCCTACTTGGGTTTAATTTCCGCTTTAGAAAATCATTATGTCACGATCATGATAACTACAAACATTTAAAATTTATTGTACGTATAATATTTATTTCGATTTACGATTTTTATTGTTAAACAATAGTGAAAGCCATAATTTTCATAATGTACAGATTCGTTTTGGATAAAATCTATACTAATATTATAAAGCCGAAGAGCTTGTTCGTTTGTTTGAACGCGCTAATCTCAGGAACTACTGGTCCGATTTGAAAAATTCTTTCAATTTTAGATAGCCCATTTATCGAGAAAAGACCAACAGGAGCGGAGCAATGCGGGTGAAACCGCGGGGCACAGCTAGTAAGAAATAAATAAGGAAAATAAAAGTGAACCATAACATTTCCTTTGGTTAGTAACACACATTAGCGAAATCCTGGCAGACTTCCGCCTTTTATTTTTATTTATGTTATAGCTTAGTGTATATTTACTGCGTTTTATACTTATTATTAATGGACCAGGCCAAGATAAAATTCAGGTCTATTTCAAGGAAAAAAATATCACCAAACCTATTTCTGCGTTTGCTTGTCTTTTTTTTAATATTTATTTTTTAATTTTAAGTAGTTATCAAGTAGAAATAGGGCTGGCCTGCATCTTGGTATCTACAGTGGTAGCATGAGAGCATAATATCAAGGATCATTTACTCTTTAATTGTTTCAGGACTTAGATTGGGCTTGGGCTTGTCTGGCAGAACAAAGAAGATTTTTCACATTTCATCATCAATAGCCTATAATTATTTGTTCCCAAATGGATAAACGGGACAGAATTCAAGGTAAAAGTTGCAATATTTGAAATCAATGCTGAATTAAATATTTTTTATGCTTTCATTAAATTTAGATATTTAACAAAGGAAATGTGGTAACGGTTTTTAGTTTTTATTACACTATTGTTCAAAAATATATAGACCTACTTATATTGAATACAAAGATTTAAACTACAAGTAAGTAGGTACTTAGAAAAATTATGAATGATAAGTAGGTAGTTAAAGCATGAAAATAATCTCTTGAATATAATAGAGATAACTATGGTTGTAAAAAATAAAATAATACATTTCATAAATATGTATAATATGACCATAATATGACTCATTCCAATATGTACCTATACATAATATTATTTAGAAGAAAAACTATAGATAAGTGCGTAATATAAATCTTAACTTCGTCCTTCGTACCTAATCTGAATAGCTTGGTAATAATTAACGTCGACACTACTAAAATTTCTAGATAATACAGTCACAAGATACTCGTATACAAAATTCAAAGTGACGAGTGTCTTACAGAACTCGAACGAGTGTAAATAGGAGCTTGTCGACTTGACGACCTCACACTTCAAAGTAAGAGTACTCGTCCCTCTAACTCCGTCTGTTTCTTAACCGAGTTAGTGGAATATTGTCTCGTTATCTTGCTTACGTTTCACATATTTTCTAGATTTTCTATGTAGTTTTCTAATTATTGCGTCAATTTTAATTCTCATTTTATATTTTTGTTCTATCTTGTATCTATCTTCCTTGTCATCATCGTTTTACTAGGTATCTACGCTATCATACCTATTTATGAGAATATTTAGAATTTTCAGCAATGAGTGGACCGAGCGTACTTCAAAATTTAAGATCCTTGAAGAATAAGATACTACAAGCTGCTCTTATAATATATTTTTCTCGAAAATAATGTGAGATTATATTTTTTTAATACGTACGCCTTGTTAGTTGATATCCGACAAGATAAACTCTAAACACAGAATACCAATATTTACGCTAAAAGTTTTTTATTATTATCAAGCGTATTACAAATTTCATGACAAGACCATCCAGGAATCCAGTGAAAATAGATTATCTGTTAATTGATACGATTCATAGTGAACGGGTACGGTCTAATGAAATTCAAGATAGATGTTTCACCGAACTAAACAATGGGAGGGTATTGCTCATTGAATACACACGATAGTAAGGATGAGCACGCATTGTTCAATACAAAACTAATGCCTTGAATACACAGGCTGAACCAGCACGGTGCAAAATACAATGAGTCATGGACAACTTTTAATAGCTTGTACGGTTGTACGGTGTACCTAGTATATTATCTGTGCATGTCTTTTGCACGTAATCAAGTCAGGTACCTACTACATAGTACCTACTTAATTAGGTAATTCAGGAACTAGAAAGATTAATTGATAAATTAATTTTTTAAGTACCTATGGACGAATATTTACTTTTCAATAATATGTACTAATATTTTATCACAGTTTAAATTAAAATATTTAGATAGTAACAGAGCTAACATCATTATGGTAACATCACGTACCTAACATAATATTCTCGTACCTACCATATCTATTTTATTCCTATTTCAAATTTAAGATTTTCTTATAAGCCGACAAATAATTTCAATCAAAACTAATGTATATAAGTTTTTGTTAACATTTTTAAGAGCTTTTTGTTAGGAAAAAATATTCTCGTAACGTGCCTTAACCTCTCCCAACATAACCTTGAATCATCTTTCGAGGCGTGGAAAAAACTAATAATACACATGACTATCTACATCTTCTAATCAAACGTTATTACATCGATATAATCCCCATTCATTGCTCGAAATTACGCATCAACACGGGCCTTTATATACGTGCTTTGACTGTAATTTATTTTATGACCTTTCGGCAGACGTAATAAGGGCCTTATGACGTCATATAACGATCGCTCCTCAGTACTGACGAACTTTAGCCTTATAATGGGGAAATAAGGAATTTTATTTTCTTACTTTGCCTCCATTATGCCGGAGAACGCTACTTTTGAGCTTTAAATGGACTTGGATTGTATTTAAAAGCTTGTAACTACCTGTACGTAATATTTTCCATAATATGAATTTTCATCGGAAAAGCTCTGTTGTAGGTAAATGAATATTGTACTTTTTGTAAATACGTATAACATTCGACCTTTTAAAGTCAAGGGTCACTTACCTATTTCGTCTTATACAAAATTAATATCGAATAGTAATTTTCCCTGGGAATATTTTCTTACGTACAATCATTGTTTCAGAACATAACAATTACTTGATTTGTTATGTTTAATAATCATGATTGCGGAAAAGATATAAACACGTAGCTACATTTAGTCCAAAAGTTTCTCACGACAACAATTTCGCGGTAAATCTTCGTGATCCAAGTTTTTCTATGAGATAAGTCGACGCCCGCTAATGACCTTGTGTGGGAATTAATTCCGATCAAAGTATATTATGTTGTCGCGGCCTTGTGACGTAACCCCTCTGCCTTCGTTGATCCTCGCTCCGACCGAGCGGCGCGTCGAACGTGCGCAGGCGCAGTTGAAAATAAAAGGCTCTATAAATTCCATTATTATAAATACAAATTGTAATAAAATACGTAGCGTTTGTGCAGTGAAAGTGGTGTTTCAAATAATTGTTTGTTCTGGAAAAATGCTAACAAACTCTGGGAATTAAGCCAAGGATATCCACTATCTTGTAAGTTTTTTTTTCTGATACTTATGTAGGTATGATAACAGAAATGCCACTTTATTAGAATTATATCGTCGATAGAACATTCTATAATATTCGGTTTCTATCTAGGTATACCAACTTTATACCTAGTTTTGTTTTACTGATATCAATAGATATTTTATGGTATGTAACATTTTATTGGTGTGAGACTTAAACTGAAATAGGTACCGGTTCATAGTATTCAACTGCCGAAATACCATAACATGTTTCTAAGATTCATTCCAATTTAAATAATATTTTAGTGGTGAGTTAGAGATGAACTAAGTAAATACCTAAGTCGTCGTTCTTTCTAGATGATACCATATAGGTAGGTAGACTTTTTCTTAGGCACCAATTTCTATGAATAAAGAACTAGTCACGCCTTGTACTTGAGCAAACCTAGTTTCTAATTACGGCAGTAAGTATCCAGCAAAAAAACATACAACGAGGAAAGAAAGTTTCTTTAACTAGTTTAGTTTTCCTTATTTTAGTTGGGGGTATATAAACAAATGGTCAGTCCGTCACATGACTCTTTTTAAGGTTCAAATAACGATTTAATGATATCATCAAAACAACGTCACGTCTTCAATTTAAGTGACTGAGAAAAGTAGGATTATATTTTCAATAAGGAAAATCTAGCAAAAAACACTTATGAAAAAAAACGACCTTGTTTTCCGTCAAATTCTTATTGTACTTTCAAGATCAGTAATTACACCAATAAAGCGCACTTAAACATCATAAATATTAAAGCCTAATGTGAGTAGGCCTTAAACAGAAATAGTTCCATAAAAAGCAAAAGTACAAGGGCCTCATTAAGAATTCGCAGCTGCAGGTATCAAGGTGCAGAATATAATCGAGACTGTAACATTGACATAATTACCGTATCAATGACTTGCGAATTAATATAGGTATAGGATGATAGTAATTGTAGTTATAATAATATTATAAACCTTCATATCATAATATTATATTATAATCGTCTCTTTCGTATTATTTACTACGTTGTCCATTGTCCAAGTCTTCAGACGCTGGATCAGGATTATAGTAACACATTACTTAATAGAGTAGGTACCTATAACATTTATCAATGACAAAATTTCATCTAGATACGGTTACGTGAAGGAAACAAAAACATAATTATCTAACCTCGCGATTCACAAATATAATAATAATAGATAGTAATAACGTGACTATTTTTTATGCAACCAAAAATATTGAAGTAGGTAAAAGTATAACTACGCAGCCAAATACATTATCTATATCTAACAACATAACGTTTCACTGCTTCTTCAAAAATTGTGTCCTTTGCCTACGGGGACGCCTGAAACTTGAAAGAAACCTATTATTTAGGACTTTTCTCCTTGTATTTGACAACTTTTCGGCACATTATCAACTAACGATACTGTTGAAAATAGAACACTTCACTAAAATACCTATTTTTGTGATCTATTGTCAACATAGACAATTTTCACATTAGGATTATGTGCTAATTATTATTAGTTATCACAAAATTGAACTGGGAACAAACATATTAATTCCAAATATTAGGATGAGATTAGAGATAACACATTTAGTTGAATCGAATATTATTGGAAGATTAAACATGATTGTATCAATATAGTTTTAATGTGGTTTTAATGGATACAGCTATAACTGTTATTATCAAGGAAAGAGCATAAATCAGTATTATAAGAACTCATAACTCCATTTATAGATTCTAGCATCGATACTTATTACGAGCTTCCTATATACAGTGTGTAGTTATCTAGCTTTATAGGTTTTATCACGCAAGAGTGGAAATAGTCTGAGAGATAAAGATATAATCTTGTATAATATCATTAAAATATCAATAAAAAGTATTTGACATGAAATAATTAATAAAATTCATACGATTTTGACGTACAATTTGAGGAATAGTATAAGACAGCATAAATAACACGGAAATATTCCGATTACTTACAACATAATTCATTAAACTGTCGTTAACATATTTACAAAATGTATTTGATCAATTACGTAGTTCTACACATAAATATAGATAAATCTATTTGTTACAATAATCTAGTAGGAAATTTTCTTATATTCTGTATAACGGTAATGGGTGATAGTATTAGATATAAGTATAGATTTTTTTTTGTAATAGCACAGATAATATACTAGATAAAATTATCCCACTAGGTAATAGTGGGATAATTTTATGTGAAATAGACGCAAGTTGAATGCGAGGCACATCGTTAAATATAATATTTATGTTACAATGAGTGTCATTATAAATGTTAAAAGTTACGTGCTAATTTAACTAACAATACCTTTAAAAAATCTATTGTCAAGAATTTACAATAAACGATAGCACCTCAATACTCTCCAATAAAGTAAATACTTATACTTAAATACTTATTCATACTTATTTTCCAATGAAACACAAAAATAGATGAATGTATGTTATCAAGCTCTTCCACTATCACGCTTGGATGCGCATCAAATGCTCTCGAGGCCTATGACCTCTCATTCAATGAAAAACAATTTATAGTTTAAAATTAACAAAGGAAATTTAAACGGACAATGCATTTGTAAACACTTCGTTGCACTTTTGACCTTTTGAAGTTAATTATTTAACAAAAATTTAAACTTACTTGTGGATCTGTAAAGTATACATCTAAGAAAATTAAACCAGTATTTATTCGATTAATATATATTTGTGTACTCTCAAAAATATGAACTTCAATTTTTTTGTACGTTATTTTGTATTCCAATTTTATTAATCAACTTTTACCTATATTTTATATCGTGTAGGATCACGGTGTTCAAAACAACTAAAAAGCTTTAAAAATTTGAAGTCTTCAGTGTTAGAAAATATTTATCAACTATGAAATTGTAAATTTGTTGTGACAGTTCATATAGATCCTAAATTACGAGCATTTCTTTTAAAATTCTCGACAGAACGTGACATTGTAATTCACAAAGGGACGTTTTGCGAAACGTGTTCTCAATTCTTAAGGACTTTTATCTTTATTTATTTCTTCTAATACAAGAGTAAACAATGTTTATTTAATATGTATTAGTCTTATCCTATCCTATCCTACTTACTTCCTTCCTACTAATATTATAAATGTGAAAGTTCGTGAGGATGTGTGTGTGTGTTTGTTACTCTTTCACGCAAATACTACTGAACCGATTACCTACAATGAAATTAAGCACACATATATAACTTGGATTAACACATGGGATAGACTTTATCCCGGAAATCCCACGGGAAAAGTGGGTTTTTCTTTAAAAAACGCGGGTGAAGCCGCGGGCGGAAAGCTAGTTTATTATATTTGACAAAAAATGAAGTAAGTAGGTCCTCTAGTTTGTACCTATGTTATTGTTACCATATTATACTTAACATTAAAATTAAAGCAAAACGTTTCGTTTACCATTAATCAGATAAAACATTATAAAGCAATTAGAGTTTTTTATATATTTTTCATGCCTAAACATAGGTACATAATATATCAGCAACTTATTATACAAAATACACACATAATACGATCGTATTCGACTTAAAAATATAGTAACAACATCCTAAACTTTTAAGGGTTCCAAGTATACTTACAATAATATTCCATTCGAATTCAAATGTCGTAGTTCGTAAAGAAGTTGTTTCTCCCAATTTAATTAATGAGCAAACGACGCCTCGTTTCCAATTCTAGCCATGTTCTTGTATTTTTATTGAGGAAGGAACATCTAATACAGTAGAACCTTGACCTATTCAGGTATAAAGGAGCCGGGAGCAGGGAATCAACGGTCCGTGACAAAACCTTTCAACCAGCGTACCCGAGTATCCGACCCTTCTGTTTACACTTTATTTACGCTTTAGAACATACGATATAGTAGCTTAAATTACATTATGAGGAGAAATTTTGTTTCTAATTAATATTCGTACTCGAAAAATATAACTACGTAAACAGGTAAAACTCAAAAGATCTGTATTGAATTTAAAAATGTTTTCATATACCTACATATTTCAATCAACATTATTTACTAGCGAATACTAGCTGGCTGAATTTCCATACCAAAGCACTAACCAGTCAATTATAGAAATAACAATCTTAAAATAAATGGCAAGACGTGTTCCACATAAGATAAGGTAACATATATTATTCCAAAATTTCCTAAACAGATTCTACCTACATGTTATAATTTTTCGTAGATGTTTGATTTTTTATTTATCGTTGTAATGTAGGTATCGATTGATTTTTCTTCCCTACTGAAATAGTTCATACTAAATAATAACTAGAAAGGAGAATCCTGTTGCTACATCATTCAATAAACAAATTAAAAATATTTTCGATTTCAGAATCATACTCGTCAAGTTTTCGAAACTAATTAAAGATTGTACATGTAAAGTTTAATACCTGATGCTTCCGATAAATCGTATAATATAAAAAGGGTAGTTTAAACAATGATAAATCGCTTCCAATGATTACACTTATCATGCATGGCTGGCCAATTATAGCCAAAAATAGCACATAGAGTGGAACTACGGACACCGACACATGTGTGGCTGATTATTTCAAAACCTCTGTTATGTGTAAAGTAATTGAATTACAATGGATGCAATAATAGTGATTGTGTCGACGATATTAAATTTACCGACGGTTCAATGGAACTTAGTGAAATAAATTTATCGGTATGTTTTAGTGTGTATTATTTTTAAATAATTGTATTCAAAACGATATAAATACGATGTATAGTGGATCGTTTCTCAGACCTGCAAGTTTGTATAGCAGTTTCATGATACTATGTCCTTCCAGTCTATGCTAATTTTAAAGATTACCTAATCTCATTAAATTAATTCTCACCCAATACTGAATTAAATACTCACGTATATAAATGAAATAAATACTCACATGAATACAAGAGGGAGACTCGTTTTCGAATATTTTAGATGATACCATCAAATATCGCTATGAAATTTAACAACTGCAAATGTCATTATTTCTCTAAAATCTAAATGATAACAATCGTTACAATAAACTCTGTAACATGTATTTCACGGCAATTTTATTATAGGTGTAGCATTATCTTTCTTACAAATACATGTAATAGTATTTACAATCTTGATATTTCTACGTAGGCCTAAAATATTTATGTTATCAATAAAGAAAATGTCTATTTCCTTTCAGAGACGACGAAAATGACGAGGAAATTTCTATTCTGTTTCCCGCTGAGGCTTGGGAACATCGTTTTTGGTTACATTGTTATTGTAAGTGTTATTTCTTCATTTGAAATGTAGGGTTTGTTTTTCTTTAAAAAGTTATTGCTAAGAGAAATTTGACAGGCGCTTAAATTTAGATATTTCTATTTATATTTCATTTGAAATAATAGTACCTATATAAATTTGTATATACCTATAAATAGAAAATATAATAAAATGTATTCGTTCATCAATGCTAGTAGAGCATTTCCGATATAAGTTCTAATTGTTTTGCTGTCTATTTATTTAAAAAAATTAAGCCAATCTCAGCTATGAGATCATGTCGCAAATGACAAAGCAAATAAAGTTAAGTATCTGGTTATGTAGGTGCAGCGTAGGTTGACGGTATTTTACTGGCTAACAGATATAAATAAGGATATTCTTCCTTGGTCTAGACGAGTATGAGTCATACGTATGTTAAGTTTTGAAATATTCCCGATTTGCACAACGCATTCGATACTATTTCCATTCCTTTGTTAATACAATAAATTTTATAGTGTTTAATATTGTTAACTTTACGAGATGGATGTATGAAATTTTATCATATTAGAAAAATTATATTTTATTCATTTAAATTTCCTGTACATAAGTAATGTCTTATTATTTTTATTAAAATATTTTATAACCAAAATGCAATTATAAATCAAAGGCTGTTAACATGAGATAATTCATTTTCTTTCAGATTGTAAGTCTAGCAGTAGCTGCGTTCCACATTTATTTACTGAGCCAAATAATCACACGAAAGGATGAATCTCACTCAGAATACGAAAAGCACGAAAATATATTGGGCAAAGAGAATAAAAGTATCTTCTTAATCTCTATTATATACTACTTGCTGTATATAATAGCTGGATTATTGTTATTACTTTTTAGTGTTGTTTTCACAATTGGAGCACACACGGTAAGCATTCATGTCATGTTTTTTGATAAATGAAATATTGTAAAATGAAACTTATGTAATAAACAGAAATGGTAATATTAGATAAGACAATAGACATCGTTTATTCTTACAAAATAAAAAGCGAAAGCTTAAAAAAACTCAGAGAACTGATTCACCGTGATTGATTTATTGACCTCATAACAGGTCACTTAATTCACAATCGATCTTATTGAGTGATCGTTTGTTCTATCGGTCTTGTAAAATATTTTCATGAAGACTAAGAAAAGACTAGATATGTACATCTAGTCTTAAAAAGTGGATAATATAATAAAATTTTTAGAATTATTATAATTGAGATTGTTTTTAATAATCCTTATATAACTGAGTTTTTTATTTGGGTGATTTCTAATAATATAGGTGCCATAATAACTCTTACTATCTCTCAAATTATTATTATTTCTGTTTCTCTCTTATCTTCAATCGACGCGTTTCTATCCATCCTATTTTAAACAGTGAGCTGTGAGTATCAATAGAAAAAAAATATTTAAACTACATTGTTGCCTGCAGTAAATAATACTTAGCTTAATATCAGAAGCAAATGTTTTATAGCCGCTGAAAACAGGTTTTATTACATTTTAATACAACAAAACATGTGTATGTACAATAGAGGACCCTATTAGTACAGTGCCTACTGTACGTATAGTAGGCACGACAGAGTGCGTTAGCTTTTTGTAGACAACATCGCTTGCAAGTACAAGGTGTTATCCCACACACTTCTGATGCAGAGATCGCAAACCTTACGTGTATATTATTACATTTTTTTCGAAAACCTCGAGTTTAATAAAGACAAAAGACACTACAGTGTAGGTTTTTATTTGTATGCTTATTTCTGTGTGTATCATTAACAAAAAGATGGGTATTTACCACTGCCACATAAATAAAATAATGTTCTAATGTCTCGTATTCTCCTATTTTTCAGTATTGATTCTGCAGAATATATCATTATTCATTTACTGTACTATAAAAATATTAATATCTACTAGTATCAGTGGTTTGCCTAAAAAGGTTACTAACTCCTCCCCAGAGTCGGTGAACTCAGTTGAATGTTCTGTAATAAATAATTAACTGCACTTAGGTGATTACATTTCACCGCTGGCGATGGGATTGTCTCAAGATCGAGTATAATTAATATTTAAATCCACTTATACCTAATTACATTGGAAAAACTAAAAAAACGAATTGATGAACTTAGTCACAAAAAACAATATGAGATACAAAGTACGTGAATTAGGAGATAACTTCGGTATCGGTGTGATTGCAAAAAAAAATTTGGGTTTAGTAAGCAACATAGATAATAATATCAGGCAATAATATATGCAGGTTACGCTAGTTGCACAATATCCTAAACTACAAAAGCTCTGTATATTAAAAGCCAGCGTTCCTTCCTAATAAGCACAATATATGTTTCATATGTGCTATGAAAACATAGATTAAATTATTTATATTTGCAGGTGAACAGATGTTGTGTAACGTCTTTCTTCGTGTACAGTTTTATCCACATTTTCCTCACAATTCCGCTCATTGTCTGGGAGGCGCTGACGGCAGGCTGGATACAACTTGGCCTCTTGGTATTATCGGATGGTTAGTATGTGATAGAGTCTATTAATTGTGCAAATATGTTTTTTTGTTAATAATTATCTTTTTGATTAGATTTGGAAAATTGAAGTAATAGAACTTAACATTGACTTAGTTTGACGAATGAAGATGATAATACCAGCTCGTAATGTATTTAGGGTACTAGTGATGATCTTAACTTTTTATTTAATGTTCTAAGTGCTTATAAATAATTATTTAAAAATTTACCCATTTAGACTTCTGGCTTTATCGATAAGAATGGACAATCAGAATATGTTACAGTATTTAATGTTAAATTGGTCCCTCAACTTAAATAATAAATTACGATGGTCCTTTCAAAGCCGATAAATATTGGAATATTTTTGTTTGTTTTGTTTTGAAAAATCTGTGTGTAAAATGTGTTTATTTTGTTCCAGTGCTCCTGATAATTTGTTTATTCAGTGTTAAGTACCTGATGGAAGCAATAAGGACTGGAAAAATCTACAGTCGTCCGGGTTCGGTGCTCTACAAATATTGATGAAATTGATTGATTCTTTATATCTAAGCTTTAATTTATTTATGACAACGGAAAACATGGATAAATAGATGATTTATTGCCATTTTATCGAATTAAAATAAGGATTTTAATCATCATAATATTATAAAAACGATCAAATAATATAATTAAGATTCCATAGTATTTATCAAGATCTGTTTGTTTTTAACGATTTTCTTATTTTTCAATCACTAACTTATTTATTATTTATTTTTAATGGTGTTAGTTGTATCATAGACTAGAGTAGATAATTTTTGAAACAAAAAAAAATCGCATTTACTATGGTGGTGTTTATTTTTTCTTACACCATATGAAAGTAGAGATTTCAATATTAATATAAAGATCGGCAATACTACATTATCCCGAAGTACAGGACGAGGTTTGGCTCAGGGAGACCCATTGTCCCCTCTATTATTTAATATTGCAACTCTCCAGGTTAGCAAACAGATTTCTAATGTTATGATTTCTCAGTATGCTGATGACTATGTTTTGTATATTTCGGGAAAAAATGTTGAGTATGTATCTAGGGAATTGCAAATAGCTTTAAACAAAATAAACAATATACTAGGTGAGTTAGGTTTAGATATTTCTCCAACTAAAACCAAGCTTTGTATTTTCAAAAGAGGTGTCAATAGACAACAAATGTCTCTTAATATAAATAATACTACAATCGAAGTAGTTAATGCTGTTAAATACTTGGGAATGTGGTTAGATCAGTCTTTAAAGTGGAATATACATATTCAAAACTTGGTCTATAAAATATCTAGATACTTAAATATTATCAAAATTCTGGCTGGGGCATCATGGGGTGTTCATCCCAGACAGCTTAGAAGATTGTACATTGCTATAATAAGGAGTAGACTAGACTATGGATGTTTTTTATATGATAATAGCTACCAGAAGTATACAAGTAAATTAGATAAAATACAAAATCAAGCAATGAGGGTAATAGGTGGTTTTATAAGAACTACTCCAATACATGCCATGGAGAGTGAACTTAGCCTCTCTCCATTGCATGTACGGAGGGCGTATTTAGGTGGTAAATTTTTACTAAAAGCCAAAGCTCGATCAAATAATGTAACTATTCATATATTAGAAGAATTATATACACTAAAAGATAACAATTATTGGCGTAATAAAAAGAAGCCATTACTTGTGATTCTGTATGAAAAATTATCTAACATTAATATTTATAATACTCGGCAATTGGAGATGTTTTCAATGGATACCTGGGTCACTAATATCAATTTAGATAATATAGTTTATGTTAGTATTCCTAGTATAATTAGTCCCAAACGAAATTATAGCTCATTAGATTTAAACTTAGCATGTATGGATTTAATTAATAAGCAATAT
Source organism: Colias eurytheme (assembly GCF_061535395.1). Taxonomy (NCBI): domain Eukaryota; kingdom Metazoa; phylum Arthropoda; class Insecta; order Lepidoptera; family Pieridae; genus Colias; species Colias eurytheme. Next base: position 7,486,503 of record NC_142986.1, on the reverse strand, counting down.
TTTAATTATTATAAAATATTCACTGACGGCTCCAAGGATGGGGAGGGGGTCGGCTCTGCATTCTACGACATCCAATGCGATATAAATTTAAAACTAAAAATTAATAACAATTACTGTTGTATAATGGAAGCAGAACTAATATCAATTTGTGAGGCTCTGTCCTACGCAACTTCGTTAGTCCAAAATAATATTGTGATATTTAGTGACTCCAAAAGCGCGTTGCAGCATTTAATCCGCTGTACTTCGGGCCTACCAGGTACCCCTATAGCTTACACGATTTTAAGTCATATTTTAAATTTAACTGGTAATTCCAAAACAATTAAACTACAGTGGATTCCATCACATTGTGGACTGGAACATAACGAGCGAGTAGATATGTTGGCTAAACAGGCTATTTCAGATGGAGTGGACTATAATATGTTACCTTATTACTCGAATTGCATTTGTTTAATTAAAAACTACTGCTATAACCTATGGAAGGAATATTTTGATGCGCGTTCAAAAGAAAAAGGCATATGGTATAAAACCGTCCAGCCACAGCCGCTGAGGATTCCATGGTTTGAGCATCACAGCCTTTGTAGAAAGGACATAGTTTTGATTATGAGGCTGCGTACCGGGCATGTCCCATCAAATAAGTTTGCGTTTCTGATGAAAAAGGTTTTGTCACCGAATTGTGAACAATGCGGTGTTCCAGAGGACATAACGCATGTATTGATGGAATGTTCCCGTAATGCAGCCTACCGTCTATCGAATTGTAGCGACATATTGAAAACGTTTGCGGACATCAACATTATTTTGTCTAACCCCCATTCGGAAGAAATAAAACGTATTATCAGACTATATAATATGGGTTGCGCCTCGGATCAGTCTCATTAAATTATTTGTAGCTAGATATATATTACTGAATTTATATACCTGTGTACGTATGTGTATGTGTGTTCCTGAGCGACATAATCATTTTGTGATTAAGCTCATTAAATAAAGATTTGAAAAAAAAAAAAAATGAATAAAAGGCACCCCAAGTTTTTGAAAAAAGCTGATATTTTGACGGGTGACTTTTCGATTGAAAATTAGGTTGTTTTTTTGGTATTAATTCAAAAGAAGGCGAAAAAATAAATATTTTCAATCAAATAAATTACAGTGTATTTGGGACATAATAAAGTAAGTTTCCACCAAATTTCGTAGAAAAAAAATAAATTTTGAAGTAGATAGAAATAAAAGACCAAAAACTTGGTTTTTTGAATTTTTCACCTAAATTTTTAGGTTATGTGAAAAAATTGTGAATACAAAAGTTGTAGAACTTTTAATTACCTACAACTTTGCCATTGAACTTTTTTCTATAGGACTTGTAGTTTTGTCGGAAATCGAGAGAAAACATTTTTTTCTCTTAAAAGCTCCCCCCTCCCGCTTCCCGAACTCGGATTGACCGTAATTTATTTTTCCTTACATTTTTATCATATTCCCCTCCTTTTCTAATGGGTTTCATCCGACTGCGATTTTTTTTTATCTTTTCATTATTTTCAAAGGCTTCTACCCCAGTCTATCACAGAAGTCTCACAATGTAAAGTGTTGTATTTATGCTCAGAAATAATGATGTGTTCAATATTCCAGCCGGAAAACCTCGCCTTAAGTACTAAAAATTATATTTATTAATTACTATCATGCATGCAATGGTTTTCTGTTCATTTCATACAAATTATCTTATTACTGAATGTTACTTTCTTTCGTAATTAAAATAGTAATAATATGTTTAACTGTTTTAATTAAAGTGTTCTGCGAATATGAAAGTTGCTAATTAGGTACATCCTATATTTTATTATAGTCAAAATTATGTTGATGCTTTTTATAATTATTTGTTAAATTAAAATTATAAAAACGAATTATACAGGTTTTACTAGTTTTATTTCATGGGCCTTCTTAATATTGTACATAATATTATCCTAATAATAATTTAATCACACACATAACAAAAGCACACAAAAACGATCACAGTCACGCATTTTTGGATTTAACTTAAACTAAAATAAATAGATTTAACTAAGTATCTTCAGTTATTGATTTTGTAATAGTTGGTAAAAATGTACGTGATTTAATTCCCTTCTTCTTCGTTTCTTTCCTAACATCATGGGTACGACCATAGCCATGGTAGCTGGAAGCATACCCGCTCCAACAGCAGCCAATACCGTCGAACTATCCGGCGAATTATTACTTGGAACTAACTTCTTTCGTATCACCTTCTTCTTAACAGGTCTCACCTCAGATGCTTCACCTTGCAAATACGTCATTTTATCCATATCTTGCTTAGACTCTTCTACAGTCTGGAAGCTTCTTTCAACTTCCAATAAACCTCCATGCGATGTGGTCATATTTGTATGAGCGTCGTCGATGGGTAACACCGTAAGGGACACAGATTGGTGTGATGTTATTGTAGGAACGTCACTGTTTTCTTCTGGTACCTCAAGAGAACGATGACGCTTTTTGTTTCTATAGCCTTTAGTGGTTGATAATAATACCCATTGTCCATCACCGTATGGAGGTCGTGAAGATCGATCATCCTCTGGATCTGCGTCAGCATAGATTACTTGTGTAGGACGTCGCATTGGCCGTCTTTGCATAGACGCTTGATGTAATGCTTCGTATTCATATGGAAAATTGGAAGGACGGGAATCCGTAACAACTGAATCCGATGATCCATAGTAATTATTATCTTCGTTGTGATAATTATCATTTCTATCGCAGTTTGGTCTATACGGGCGTCTACTATCATCAGGGGACCATGATAGCTGTAGATTATGCAGTGATTGTTGCTGTTGCGTAGGAATCTTATTCTTAGTCCACGATGGTTTGGATGGTAATTCGGTATCATATTCGGGAGGAATATGCAGTTTATTATTTATAAAACCAGGCCGACTTAATGTGGGCTTTTTCTGAGGATAATTGTAGGAAAATTTATTACTATCGCTTTCCATGTCAGGGTAAGAAGAATACTTATCGTCAGATGAAAATTTTGTGTCCTCATCTTCATTCCAATAACTCGGTTTTTGTTTTTTAACGTTAGGTTTCCACTTTGAAATCTTACTAGATGACCATGCTACTGGTTCTAATGTTACCCAGCCATCTTTATCATCATACGGATGCTTATGTTGTTTTACTTTAAGTCGATTCCAAGTGGTAAATACTTTGCCATTATCATCATCTGCCTCTTCGCCACTAATAGAAGTATATCTGTCAGCTTTAATATTTTGCTTCTTTAACTTCGCGGCTAAAGCTGCAATTGCTTGAAGCCGCTCATTCGAAATATCGCCAAAATCTTTTAATTTATCTAAATTATCCAATTTGTCCATGTCCATGTCTTGAGGGCCTTCGTCATCCATATATCCTTCTTGACAAGACGGTCCATAACAACGAGGTCTGTTCCCACTAGAATCATGGACTGGAGTCATAAAATTCTTGATAATTAAATCATCATCGCTCTTCTCTTCTAAATCTTCGAAACGTCCTGCTTCAATAATCGTGATGGGTTCCTTTCCAGGTACATCGATTTGGTATGATTTCACTTTGTTGTTGTATCGTTCAATTTGCGTTTGGTCGTTTGGAATGGCATACGTCGCATGGAACAGACAAAACGCTAGTAACACTATCATTTTCTCGGAATTTCACTTTCGTTGGTTCACGTGTGAGCGCGCAGGCGATGCGCGCGTGTACTGAGCGCCGGCGGCTGCAAGAACTCACTGATATAGTTTTGATAGTGGATGCACAATAACTGCCCTCCCTGCTCTCTAATGCAATGGTAATTTCAAGTTGGTCACGACGAATGAGCGACATAATTACACGGCGATTGTCGTTCGCCGACTTATCTTAATTCACCATCGCGTGCCTCTGTCGCCGTGACCTGCGACTCGGTGAAAATGCTTTTCTCAGGAGAAATTATTAAATAAATATAAGAAATTATAAAATAAATTATCTTATGGAGAAATTGCAAAAATGAAATTTTACGTTACTTTTTTAAATACATATATAAGCATTGGTAAAATATAGATCGTATAATTTATTTTTTATTAATTATAGTTCTCGAGCTATTATAACACAAGAATTATTCTAAAATATAGTAATAATATCGTATTTCATTAAAATAAATTTACATCAACACGTTAGTTTTAAACACTAGAGAAATATGTACTTGCAATATTTTTAGAAATATGTATCAAGGCATTTTCTATAAAACTGCAGTTGCTATATGCTCTCTCCCAACCCAGATGATTATAATCGTTATCATACGATCAATTTCACTTTAATAACCAGTTAATCTCACGACAACCTCATCCAGAATGTATTAAAAGTAATCTCGATGTATCGTGCATGCATTACCTTATAAACGAAATAAGTACGTGAAAATATTCTACTTGAAAAATTGGATCAGTTGGTCTTTTCTTTTGTGTATGATAAAATTCAACTCGTATATAATCTATATAATATGATATATTAATATTATAAAGCTGAAGTGTTTGTTTTTTTTTGTATGTTTGAACGCGGTAATCTTATGATTCGGTGTTAGATAGCCCCTTTATCGAGGCTATAATATATTATCATCTCGCTAAGACCAACAAGAGCAGAGCAATGCGGGTAAAGCAGCGGGGCACAGCTAGTTTGAATATAAAATACGCATGAAAAGGAATTATCAAAAATAATGTTCGTGACTTGTTCGAGATAAAATTTAAATTGGTTGAAAGTAAATACCGACGTCCTATATAAATACATTTATATTTTTCAAGACAATTAAACCGCACAGATAGATTCGTTAAAGTAATTGAAACAAATTCATCATACAAATGGAAAGGTAAAGAAATTGCGATTGCGGTGTCTTACGTAACATAAAAATAGAGTTCTATTATTTTGTTACAACTTTCTATTTAAGTGATGCAAATCGCAATGAAGTTTGTTTATAATTTAACGAACTTTCATTTGAACGAATTTCGCAATACATGAAAATTGGTTCACCGTTTCGCGATGTTTATGTGTTGTCACTTGTCACAGTATTCAATAATTAAAAAACAGTATTTTTTTAAGCTTAATTCAAGCAGAAATTATTTTTTAATATTGTCTCATGTTTTTATTCGATTTCTTTTCAGATCACGATCTCAAAAATATGTAGAGCAAATTAGTTTTAACTAGGTTTTTCTTATTATCTGAATAAAAATACAAACTCTTTAATTCTTGCAATTAAATTAATTATCATTATAATTTTACGCATTA